>NC_092721.1:191102963-191402963 GCF_047496885.1 Scyliorhinus torazame
AGTGCGTGTTTAGCACGACCCGCTTAGCCATCCTCGGCTATGTGGTCCCGAATGGAGTTCTGGGGTCCAATCCCGACCGCATGCGCCCCCTCATGGAGCTCCCCCTCCCCCACTGCCACAAGGCCCTCAAACGCTGCCTGGGGTTCTTTTCGTACTACGCTCAGTGGGTCCTAAACTATGTGGACAAGGTCCGCCCACTCATACAGTCAACCCATTTTCCCCTGACAGCCGAGGCTCACCAGGCCTTCGCCCGTATCAGAGCCGATGTCGCCAAGGCCGGGATGCATGCAGTAGACGAGACACTGCCCTTTCAAGTAGAGAGCGACGCATCAGACATCACCCTAGCCGCCACCCTCAATCAGGCAGGCAGGCCCGTGGCATTCTTCTCCCGCACCCTTTATGCCTCAGAAATTTGGCACTCATCCGTTGAGAAAGAGGCCCAAGCTATCGTTGAAGCTGTGCGGCATTGGAGGCATTACCTGGCCGGCAGGAGATTCACTCACCTCACTGACCAACGGTCGGTAGCCTTCATGTTCAATAACACACAGCGGGGCAAGATCAAGAATGATAAGATTTTGAGGTGGAGGATCGAGCTCTCCACCTACAATTACGAGATTTTGTATCGCCCCCGGGTGAGCCCCCAGACGCCCTATCCCGAGGTACATGTGCCAGCGCACAAGTAGACCAACTCCGGACCCTGCACGACAGCCTTTGTCACCTGGGAGTCACACGGTTGTAACATTTCATGAAGGCCCGCAATCTGCCCTACTCCGTCGAGGAAGTACGGACAATCACCAGGGATTGCCAGGTCTGTGCGGAGTGCAAGCCGCACTTCTACCGGCCAGACCGTGCGCGCCTTGTGAAGGCCTCCCACCCCTTTGCACGCCTCAGCGTGGATTTCAAAGGGCCCCTCCCCTCCACCGACCGTAACACATATTTTCTCAATGTGGTCGATGAGTACTCCAGATTCCCCTTCGCCATCCCTTGCCCCGTATGACGTCTGCCACTGTTATCAAAGCCCTCAGCACGATCTTCGCTCTGTTTGGTTTCCCCGCCTACATCCACAGTGACAGAGGCGCCTCCTTTATGAGTAATGAGCTGCGTCAGTTCCTGCTCAGCAGGGGTATCGCCTCTAGCAGAACGACAAGGTACAACCCCCCGGGGAAACGGACAGGTAGAGAGGGAGAATGGGATGGTGTGGAGGGCCGTCCAACTGGCCCTACGGTCCAGGAGCCTCCCGGCCTCCCGCTGGCAGGAGGTCCTCCCTGATGCACTGCATTCCATTCGGTCACTACTGTGCACCGCCACTAACACACCCCTTGAACGCTTTTTTGCCTTCCCCAGGAAGTCCACATCAGGGGTGTCGCTCCCGACTTGGCTCGCAGCTCCAGGACCCGTCCGACTCCACAAGGCGGACCCGTTGGTGGAGAGGATACAACTGCTCCATGCAAACCCCCAGTACGCCTACGTAGCGTACCCCGACGGCCGCCAGGATACTGTCTCCCTCAGGAACCTGGCACCAGCAGGTTCCACACACACACACCCCTCCGGCCCGGCACCATCCTCCCCTCCCCCGGCGCTCCCAGCAGCAACCCCCCCCGGGACCATCCGTCCTACCCCTGCCCACGCCCGAGGATGAAGAGGATTTCGGCACGCTCCCGGAGGCTCCGGATATCAGACCAGCAGCGGCATCGCCGCCACCACTACGTCGCTCCCAGCGGCACATCAAGGCCCCGGACCGGTTAAACCTCTAACTGGTCCGAGGGACTTCAAAAGACATTTTTTTTCTCTCTATCAAATGTCAATGTAAATGTAAAAAGGAAACCATTTGTTGTATATAGTTCTCCACCACCCCAGTCGGACTCAATTTTAACAGGGGGTGAATGTGGCAAACCACTGTTGCACCTCTATTAGGCGATGTAAGGTAGGACCTGTACTACAGGTACGTTGGTAGTCCCTGCCTGCTGGCTCTGCCCAGTAGGCGGAGTATAAATATGTGTGTCCTCCATGCTGCAGACATTTCGCCAGCTGCTGTGGGAGGCCACACATCTTAGAGCAATAAAGCCTCAGTTGTACCCAACTCAAGTCTTTGTGCAATTGATCGTGCATCACTCTCACACACACTGGGCGGGACTCTCCTCTCCCACGACAAAGTGGCCGCGCCATCGTGAACGCCGTCGAGGCTCACAACGGCGCGGAACGTCCCCGGTCCCGACCGATTCAGGCCCTGACAATGGGCCAGTATCGGGGCTGCGTCATCTACCCGCGCCAGGCCTTGTCACCCGCGTAAAAGCGGCGCCGCATAGATGACGCGGCCGGCGCCACATAACGGACGTCATCCGCGCATGCGTGGTTGCCGTCCTGTCCAAATCCGCCCCGCAAGAAGATGAGGGACGGATCTTGCGGGGCCGCGGAAGGAAGGAGGTCCTCCTTCAGAGAGGACGGCCCGACGATCGGTGGGCACCGATCGCGGGCCACCCCACATTCAAGGTGAAGCCCGGTGCAGGATCCCCCCTCGCCCCCCCCCCACAGGCCGCCCCCCCCAGCGCTCACGCACCGCTCACGACTGCAGCGACCACGTGTGGACAGCGCCGGGGGGAACCCGCCGTTTTGGCCTGGCCGCTCGGCCCATCCGGGCCTCAGAATAGCGGGGGTGCCGGAGAATCGCCATTTTGGGTGTCTCCGGCGATTCTCCGGCCTGCGGCCCGCGAAACTCGACCGGGCCGTTCCCGCCGCTTGGGAGAATCGCGGGAGGGCGTCAGACCGGCGTCCCCGGAAATGTTGGCGGCCCAGGCGATTCTCCCAACCGGCGTGGGAGTGGAGAATCGCGCCCACTCTCTCTCACACACTCTCCCACCCACACATTCTCTCCCACCCACACACTCTCTCCCACCCACAGACTCTCTCTCCCACCCACACGCTCTCTCTCTCACACACACTGTCTCCCACCCACAGACTCTCTCTCACACACACACTCTCTCACACACACACTCTCTCAAAGAACAAAGAACAAAGAACAAAGAACAAAGAAATGTACAGCACAGGAACAGGCCCTTCGGCCCTCCAAGCCCGTGCCGACCATGTTGCCCGACTAAACTACAATCTTCTACACTTCCTGGGTCCGTATCCTTCTATTCCCATCCTATTCATATATTTGTCAAGATGCCCCTTAAATGTCCCTATCGTCCCTGCTTCCACTACCTCCTCCGGTAGCGAGTTCCAGGCACCCACTACCCTCTGCGTAAAAAACCTGCCTCGTACATCTACTCTAAACCTTGCCCCTCTCACCTTAAACCTATGCCCCCTAGTAATTGACCCCTCTACCCTGGGGAAAAGCCTCTGACTATCCACTCTGTCTATGCCCCTCATAATTTTGTAGACCTCTATCAGGTCTCCCCTCAACCTCCTTCGCACACACTCATTCATTCTGTCTCTCACACACACTCTCTCTCTCACACACACTCTGTCTCTCACACACACTCTTGCGCTCATTAGGTATGATTTTATGCCCGCATTTGCTGTCAGCCTGAACGGTGACCTGGGCACAAAATCTTGCGAGAATGAGGAAGCAAGATTTTCTATCATCCTCACCGGTGACGTAAGGAGGCCCCCGTCCACAAAGGGTGACAACGTCATTGTAATAGATTTTAATTTGTGATATTATAATTAACCAGCCCTCCACCCCCACAACATGATCCCCCTCACTGAATGTACAAACCCGGCTGATGTGACATCAGGTTGGCGAGGTTTACAACAGGTTCATAAAGATGGCAATCAGTCAGGGGTATCACCCTCGGGGCACAAAGGTAAGTACAGTCCTGGGGAGGGGCGGGCACAGATTGACTCTGTCCCCCTGGAACAGGTTGACACTGACGGGGCAGGCCCACTGGGGGTCCCCATTGTGGAGTTCCTCTAATGTCTGGTGTAAGGGGGGTGGGGCATGCCTCGTGGGTGGGGGGGGGGGGGGGGGGGGTGGCATGCCCCACAGCCTGTGCGAGTCCCATCATGGTCGTTTGATGCAATTCCGATTGCACTCAGACAATTCGTTGGATGTTGTTAAGGGTGTTAAGGGTAAGATCCTGGCATGGATAGAGGATTGGCTGACTGGCAGAAGGCAGAGAGTGGGGATAAAGGGGTCTTTTTCAGGATGGCAGCCAGTTACTAGAGGTGTGCCTCAGTGGTTGGTGCTGGGACCACAACTTTTCACAATATACATTAATGATCTGGAAGAAGGTACTGAAGGCATTGTTGCTATGTTTGTAGATGATATAAAGAACTGAAGAGGGACAGGTAGCATTGAGGAAGCAAGGGGGCTACAGAAGGATTTGGACAAGCTAGGAGAGTGGGCAATGAAGTGGCAGATGAAATACAATGTGGAAAAATGTGAGGTTGTGCACTTTGGAAGGAGGAGTTTGGACATAGACTATTTTCTAAATGGGGAAATGCTTAGGAAAGCAGAAGCACAAAGAGACTCTCTTAAGGTTAATGTGCAGGTTCAGTCGGCAGTTAACAAGGCAAATGTAATGTTAGCATTCATGTCAAGAGAGCTAGAATATAAGACCAGGGATGTACTTCTGAGGCTGTAAAAGGTTCTGGTCAGACCCCATTTGGAGTATTGTGAGCAGTTTTGGGCCCCGTATCTAAGGAAGGATGTGCTGGCCTTGGAAAGGGTCCAGAGAAGGTTCACAAGAATGATCCCTGGAATGAAGTGCATGTTATATGAGGAACGTTTGAGACCTCTGGGTCTGTACTCGTTGGAGTTTAGAAGGCTGAGGGGGGATCTTATTGAAACTTGCAGGATACTGCGAGGCCTGGATAGAGTGGACGTGGAGAGGATGTTTCCACTTGTAGGCAAATCTAGAACCAGAGGACACCATCTCAGACTAAAGGGACGATCCTTTAAAACAGAGGTGAGGAGGAATTTCTTCAGCCAGAGGGTGGTGAATCTGTGGAACTCTTTGCTGCAGAAGGCTGTGGAGGCCAAATCACTGAGTGTCTTTAAGACAGGGATAGATAGGTTCTTGATTAGTAAGGGTATCATGGGGTTATGGGGAGAAGGCAGGAGAATGGGGATAAGAAAAATATCAGCCATGATTGAATCGCGGAGCAGACTCGATGGGCCGAGTGGCCTAATTCTGCTCCGATGTCTTATGGTCTTATGGTTGGAGTGACTTGCGTCGTGGGGTCCTAAAGGCAAGGCTGGCTCCTCAAGAGACCGGGGCATTATTTTTAAAGTGCGTCCCAATCTCAAAATAATGCTCCCCCACCCCCCCCAATTCCACGCGAATGGTCGCGACTATATCTTAATCATCGATTACTTTTTACTAAAGTTGCTTGCCCACAACCGCTTTCCCCTCCATTTCCACATGTCGAATTGCCACCTCCAGACACCTCGAACCACAAAGCCATCAGTCGTACCTACCACACACCTGTCAAGACACCGTCATCCCCTCCACCACCTCTCTGGCGGTCGACGAGGATCAAACGCAAGCCTCAGAGATTGGACTTATGAGCATTTGTTTTGTTTGTTCTGTTCTGTATTCCTCAGTCAGTCACATTAGACAGACACATTGACATATATATACATCTAAAAAAAAAAGGGCAGATGTCATGATATGCAAACATGCAACCAATGAACACTCAGAATAGGTCACAACCAATGGGCAGTCAGGACACTCAGAGGTGGCTTCGCCACAAGGGGGCATGACATATACACTATAAAAGGGATGAGGCACTCACACCCGGCCTCTTTCCACAGACAGACACCTAGAGAGTTAGACAGGGTTGATCAGCAGCATCACACCCCAGCACGTGGCTTAGAGCAAGCTGGTACAGTTAGACTGAGTTACGACAGTTAGATTAGCAGAGAGTCGAACTCATTTGAGAACTGTGTTAATAGTTCAATAAACACGGGCAGCACGGTAGCATTGTGGATAGCACAATTGCTTCACAGCTCCAGGGTCCCAGGTTCGATTCCTGACTTGGGTCACTGTCTGTGCGGAGTCTGCATATCCTCCCCGTGTGTGCATGGGTTTCCTCCGGGTGCTCCGGTTTCCTCCCACAGTCCAAAGATGTGTGGGTTAGGTGGATTGGCCATACTAAATTGCCCATAGTGTCCAAAATTGCTCTTAATGTTGGGTGGGGTTACTGGGTTATGGCGATAAGGTGGAGGTGTTGACCTTGGGTAGGGTGCTCTTTCCAAGAGCCGGTGCAGACTCGATGGGCCGCATGGCCTCCTTTTGCACTGTAAATTCTATGATCTATGAACACGTTGAACTCATTTCAGAGTCTGGAGCATCCTTTAGTTAAGACTGCAACAAGTAGCAGCCTGTGTTATCCGAAGCAGCATAACACAACATGATACCAGGAGTGACCGTTCAATCTATTTAGTTCAACTCAGCAAGATCCGTGACAACCACCTACTGAATACAGGCACAATGGACAAGATTAAGGCTCATCATCAGCTCAGGACCACCGACAATCTTAGTGCCAACTAGCGATCATTCAAGCAGAAATTTCAACTATACGTGGAATCATCCGACCTCAATGGCGTGACCGATGCGCGGAAGATAGTTCTTCTACTCACCACTGCAGGTGGCCATGCGATAGAGATCTTCAACTCCTTTCACTTTTCCGAAGGGCAGGACAAAACGAAGTACCAAACCATCCTGGACAAATTCGACAGCCACTGCGAGGTGGACACCAACGAAATCTTCGAGCGCTAAATCTTCAAGCAGAGGATGCAAGGTAAAGACGAATCCTTCAACTCCTATCTAACTAACCTTAGACTGCTAGCGCAATCCTGCAACTTGAAGAATCCAGCAGAAGGCTCTGCACCTTCAGCACACCTTTTTGCAGATTCTGCTACAACCGAATGCCATTTGGCATTATCTCGGCATCAGAGATTTTCCATTGCATCATGGAACAGATGATGGAGGGAATAGAAGGGGTTCGTGTCTACGTTGATGATATCATAATCTGGTCCATAACCCCAGAGGAACATGTGTCGTGACTCAAGAAAGTATTCCGATGCATACATGAGCATGGCCTCAAGCTAAACATGTCCAAGTGCTGTTTTGGGACATCCACGCTGAAGTTCCTGGGTGATCAGATTTCGCGACACGGTGTGCGCCCGGACACAGACAAAATTAAAGCCATCGAGGCAATGAAAGACCCCGAGGACAAGAAGGCAGTATTGCGCTTCCAGGGAATGGTCAATTTTCTTGGCAAGTTCATCCTGAATTTGGCCACACACACCACGGTCCTACGCAACCTGCTGAAAAAAATCAACCGCCTTTAAGTGGAAGGCGGAGCACCGAACAGAGTGGCTGGAGCTGAAAGCCAAGCTCACCACTGCACCCGTCCTTGCATTCTTTGACCCAGACCGAGAGACCAAGATATCCACAGATGCGAGTCAGGATGGTATTGGGGCGGTGCTGCTTCAAAGAGAAGACACGTCATCCTGGGTACCAGTAGCATACGCGTCACGGGCAATGACACCCACTGAGACCAGATATGCGCAGATTGAGAAGGAGTGTTTAGGTCTTCTCACCGGCATCCTCAAATTTCATGATTATGTCTACGGCTTGCCAATATTTCCTGTTGAGACGGATAGTAGGCCTCTAGTCCACATCATCCAAAAGGACCTGAACGACATGACGCCTCGTTTGCAGAGAATTCTGCTCAAACTCCAGAGGTATGATTTCAATTTGGTGTACACACCTGGAAGGAGCTCCTCATCGCCGATGCATTGTCCCGCTCCGTCAACTCACCCAGTGAACCACTGGAGATCACCCAGCACATTGAATTGCAGGTACAACTGTGTGCAAGCACTCTCCCGGCAACAGATGAGAAGATCGTTCTCATCAGAGAAGAGATGGCCAAAGACCCCCTGTTGCATCGAGTCATCCACAACCTCAGCAATGGCTGGCAGAAAGGGCAATGCCCTCAATTCTACAACGTCAAGGATGACCTGACGCTGATCGATGGCATCCTGCTCAAGCTGGACAGGATAGTCATCCCGCTACGTCTCCAGAGCATGGTGCTGCGGCAGATTCATGAGGGACACCAGGGCACAGAAAAGTGCAGAAGCAGGGCCCGGCAAGCTGTCTACTGGCCCGGCATCAAACGGGACATCCCAGACATGGTCCTGAATTGTGAAACCTGTCAGAGGTTCCAAGCAACGCAGAGCAAGGAGACACTCCAACCACATGACCTAGAGACCTCTCCGTGGTCCAAGGTTGGCATTGACCTATTCCACGCAAATGGTCGCGACTATATCTTAATCATCAATTACTTTTTACTAAAGTTGCTTGCCCACAACCACTTTCCCCTCCATTTCCACTTGTCGAATTGCCACCTCCAGACACCTCGAACCACGAGGCCACCAGTCGTGCCTCCCACACGCCTGTCAAGACACCGTCATCCCCTCCAGCACCTCTCTGGCGGTCGACCAGGATCAGGCCCAAGCCTCAGATACTGGACTTTTGAGTATTTGTTTTGTTTGTTCTGTTCTGTATTCCTCAGTCAGTCACATTAGACAGACACATTCACATGGATATACATCGAAAGAAAAAAGGGCAGATGCCATGATATGCAAACATGCAACCAATGAACACTCAGAATAGGTCACAACCAATGGGCAGTCAGGACACTCAGAGGTGGCTTCACCACAAGGGGCATGACATAAACACTATAAAAGGGATGAAGCACTCACACCTGGCCTTTTCCCACAGACAGACATCTAGAGAGTTAGACAGGGTTGATCAGCAGCATCACACCCCAGCACGTGGCTTAGAGCAAGCTGGTACAGTTAGACTGAGTTACTACAGTTAGATTAGCAGAGAGTCAAACTCATTTGAGAACGGTGTTAATAGTTCAAGAAACACGCTGAACTCATTTCAGAGTCTGGACCATCCTTCGGTTAAGACTGCATCAAGTAGCAGCCTGTGTTATCCTGAAGCAGCATAACACAACAGTCCCCCCTCCACCCTCACTCCTATTCGCTGCTACAACCCCCCCCTCCCCCCAATCGACAGCTTCAGACCCACCCACTAGGTGAGCAATAGCCCATTATGGGGGCACCAAGACCCCCCCCGCACCCCCCCCCACATCTTCTGGACCCTCCCTCAGGCATCCCCTCGAGGCCACTAACCATCAGGCCCCCCTTCAGGTTCTCTTTCAGGCCACACTGCAATAATGCCCCGCCCATTTAGACCCCCGCTTCTGGCCCCACTCACTTCAGGCCCCGCCCAGAGCCGTGCAGACCTGGCAGTACCAACCATGGCACTGCCAGTGTGCCAGGGGGCAGTGCCAGGCACTGCCCACCCATCTCCCTGACAACCCAGGGCCTGCGAGTCACCCCGGCGTGCGCATTACATCTGGAGCAGGATTCTCCATCCATTCAGGACAGCGGGATTTTACGGTTCCTCTGCAGGGAATGTGAGGTAGGCTGACCGCCAAATTCTCTGTGCTTGCTACCAGCGGTAGTGGGCCGGACTCGCAACGGAGAGTCGCGGCCCCGGTCTCCATTTCTGGAGATGCTGTTGACTTGATTTCTAACAGCCTCGGAGCAATGCCCACCTTCTGCTGGTTGTCAGCTCATTTAATGTCAGAGTGGGAATGAGTGAGACAGAAAGGAAGAAACCTGAGGGAATTCTGAATGAAAATGATAGCAACAAAGAACAGAGTCGAAGGAACCAGGGGCACGATTTTCCCACCGCATTGCGTCTGGTGCTGGTCCCGTTGCGCCAGGAGCATCGCGGGAGAGTCCAAAACCGGCTTCGCAAATGGGCACCCGGCCAATCACGAGACACCCGACTCGTGGCACCCTCGCTAGCGTGACCCAGATAATCATATTTAAATCAGCTATTAGGCTCATCTAAATATGCGCAGCCAGGTTGAGGACACAGTCTCCCGGCTTCCCTGGGTCTCAGAGGCCATTGGAGCCCTGGGTGGTCATGGACAGGGCAGGACGGAGACCTGGCAGTCCCTGGCATCCTGGCACCTAGCAGGTTCGCACCGCCAGGTTGTCAGGGGCAGTGCCCGTGTGTCAAGTTGGCAATACCTAGGGGTGGGGCCTGAGGGGTGCCATGCCTATGAAGGCGGGTATTAAAGGTGGGGCTGAAGGCGAGGGTATGACGGGCATCATGAAGGTTGGGGGAGTGAAGATAGTGGGGTCCTGAAAGGGCGGGGGGCTGAAAGGGTGGGGAATGAAAGGGGGGTCCCTAAAGGTGTAGGGGCTCTAAAGGTGGGGTGGCCCTCAACGCCCCATAGAAGGGTATGCTCACTAGGAGAGGGGGTGGGGGACGATGCTCCAATCTCTACAAGGATGCCTGAGTGGTGGAGGTTGGCTCACGCTAACTTTTATTGATGGGGGGAGGTTGCCCCTCAGTGGGTCGAGGGTGGGAGGTGTAGCACATACCTGCGGTGGGTCGCACTGTCCGTGGGTGGGGTATGTGGGTCGCTCTCAATCTCACTTTGAGTCCGGTGCACCCTTTCAAAATGGCGCCCGATCTCTGAGCAACCGGTCTGGCCGGCAAGTGCAGTGCCCCCCTGCAGAAAACATTTTGGGATTTACCAGTGAGAAACTCCTCAACACCCCCCCCTTCCCTCAAAAAAATCAAGTGTGGGTGAATCCAGGTCTGGACCTCACCCAAAAAGCCAGCCCAAAAGCCACCCCTTTTATGGGTGAATTGTGCTCCTGAAATCCTAATGACAAAATCCGAGAAAATGCTGGAAATGCTCATCAGGGTCAGGGAGCATCTGCCGAGTGCGAATCAGAGTTTCTGGGTGGGATTTTCCAGGCCCCGCATCACGCACCCCACCCCCTCTCCCTGGCCCCCCGCGTGATTCGTGGTGGTGGAGGCAGCCCGCCATTGGCCTGTGCCGGGATATTCTGTTCCCGCCACTGTCAACAGGATTTCCTATTCTATGCAGTCCCCGCAGCTGGAAAGCCGCCGGCAGGGATTCGGAAGCAGTGGGATCGGAAGGTCCCAACGGCGAGAACAGCTGGAAAATCCTGGCCAATGTTTCTGGTTGATGAGTTTTTGTCAGAATTAGAAACATTTAGGGATGTGACTGTGATTTTCATTAATGACTTGGATGAGGGAGTTGAAGGGTGGGTCAGTAAATTTGCAGACGATACGAAGATTGGTGGAGTTGTGGATAGTGAGGAGGGCTGTTGTCGGCTGCAAAGAGACATAGATAGGATGCAGAGCTGGGCTGAGAAGTGGCAGATGGAGTTTAACCCTGAAAAGTGTGAGGTTGTCCATTTTCGAAGGACAAATATGAATGCGGAATACAGGATTAACAGTAGTGTTCTTGGCAATGTGGAGGAGCAGAGAGATCTTGGCGTCTATGTTCATAGACCTTTGAAAGTTGCCACTCAAGTGGATAGAGCTGTGCAGAAGGCCTGTGGTGTGCTAGCGTTCATTAGCAGAGGGATGGAATTTAAGAGCCGTGAGGTGATGATGCAGCTGTACAAAACCTTGGTAAGGCCACATTTGGAGTACTGTGTGCAGTTCTGGTCACCTCATTTTAGGAAGGATGTGGAAGCTTTGGAAAAGGTGCAAAGGAGATTTACCAGGATGTTGCCTGGAATGGAGAGTAGGTCTTACGAGGAAAGGTTGAGGGTGCTAGGCCTTTTCTCATTAGAACGGAGAAGGATGAGGGGAGACTTGATAGAGGTTTATGAGATGATCAGGGGAATAGAGTAGACAGTCAGAGACTTTTTCCCCGGGTAGAACAAACCATTACAAAGGGACATAAATTTAAGGTGAATGGTGGAAGATATAGGGGGGATGTCAGAGGTAGGTTCTTTACCCAGAGAGTAGTGGGGGCATGAAATGCATTGCCTGTGGAAGTAGTTGAGTCGGAAAGATTAGGGACATTCAAGCGGCTATTGGATAGGTACATGGATTGCGGTAGAATGATGGTGTGTAGATTAATTTGTTCTTAATCTAGGACAAAAGTTCAGCACAACATCGTGTTCTATGTTCTATGTAACCGGCTTTATCAAGTGCAGAGGCAGGGGAAATGGTGTGAGGGGCTGAACATGTGAGACGTAGCTGACGGTTGGGTGAGGAATTAAAACGCTAGGCGGCTGGAAGCTTGCAGACCGATCAGGGGAACTTGACTGAATTATTGATAGATGTATTGTCACATGTACCAAAGTACAGTGAAAAGTATTTTTCTGCGGCCAAGGGAACGTACACAGTACGTACATAGTAGACAAAAAGAATAATCAACTGAGTACATTGACAAATGGTACATCGACAAATAGTGATTGGTTACAGTGCGGAACAAGGGGCCAAACAAAGCAAATACATGAGCAAGAGCAGCATAGGGTGTCATGAATACTGTTCTTACAGGGAACAGATCAGTCCGAGGGGGAGTCGTTGAGGAGTCTTGTAGCTGTGGGAAGCTGTTCCTATGTCTGGATGTGCGGGCTTTCATACTTCTGTATCTTCTGCCTGATGGAATGGTCTGGAAGAGGAAAAAGCCTGGGTGTGAGGGGTCTCTGACAATGCTGCCTGTCTGCGAGGCGATCGCTCAATTTGAGTTTGGTCTCCCCGGTATCAATGTATCAGTAAATGCGAGTTTTGGCAATTACAATGTTAAACTAATTGCCGAACCTCCAAAAGAGAAAAATTGACACAGCTGGAACAGTTGGGGTGAGGGAACCTTCAGGAGTTTGTCTCTCTGCAGAGCTGCATGCAGAATAAACTTGCTGAAGGTAAAGAACAAGCTGCTGTATTATTTCACCATCAGACAGTAGCAATGGCATTAACATCCAGTGGAGGAGAGACTGCATTGTGAATAACTTTTCTTTTTCTTTTAGAAAAAAATTTAGAGTACCCAATTCATTTTTTCCAATTAAGTGGCAATTTTGCATGGCCAAATGGGAGGAGAAGGGGATTAAGACACTAAAAGATTTGTTTCTTCGGGGTCAGTTTGCAGGTCTGAAGGAGCTGGAAGCGAAGTATGGGCTGGAGCAGGGGGAAATGTTTAGATACATACAGGTTCAAGATTTTGCCAGAAAGGAGATACAGAGCTTCCCGGTGGAGCCGGCCTCCACATTGCTGGAGGAGGTGCTGACGACAGGGAGAAGGGGTTAGTGTCAGCGGTTTACGGAGCTATTTTGGAAGAGGACAAGGCACCACTGGAAGGGATCAAAGCAAAGTGGGAGGAAGAGTTGGGAGAGGATATGGAGGAGGGGTTCTGGTGTGAGGTGCTCCGGAGAGTGAATGCCTCCACCTCGTGCGCGAGGTTGGGGCTGATACAGCTGAAGGTGGTGTACAGAGCACACCTCACGAGGGCGAGGATGAGCCGATTCTTTGAAGGAGTAGAAGATGTGTGTGAGCGTTGCGGGGCGGCCCCCGCTAATCACGTTCATATGTTTTGGTCCTGTCCAAAGCTCGAGGATTACTGGAAGGAGGTTTTTAGGGTCATTTCTAAAGTGGTGCACGTGAAACTGGACCCGGGCCCCCGGGAGGCCATATTCGGGGTGTCGGACAAGCCAGGGTTGGAAACGGGTGCGGAGGCAGATGTTGTAGCCTTCGCCTCATTGATCGCCCGAAGGCGGATCCTGATGGGTTGGAGAGCAACCTCTGGCGTGGCGGGGGTCCTGTTGGAATTCTTGACGCTTGAGAAGGTTACGTTTGAACTGAGGGGAAGGATGGAGGGGTTCTACAATTCATGGGCATTATTCATCATGCACTTTCAAGGACTGGATAACATCGAACATTAGTTGGGGGGAGGTGGTTGGGGGAGGGGGACTTTGCGTCAATGGTGACTATGGATGGTTCCTGATTACTTTTTGTCATTTGTTTATGTGAACATGCGGGCTAATGTTTGGGGTTTGCTGGGAGGATGGGATCGTTGTTATTGATATAGGGATTGACATATTTGTTACTGATTATTGTTTATTGTTGGTGGGTGTAAATTTTGAAATGAAAATGAAATGAAAATCGCTTATTGTCACAAGTAGGCTTCAAATGAAGTTACTGTGAAAAGCCCCTAGTCGCCACATTCCGGCGCCTGTTCGGGGAGGCTGTTACGGGAATTGAACCGTGCTGCTGGCCTGACTTGGTCTGCTTTCAAAGCCAGCGATTTAGCCCTGTGCTAAACAGCCCCTTAATTTGGGAGAAAATGTGACAAAGGAGGAGAATAAAAAATATATTTAAAAAAAAATTTAGCGTGGCCAATCCACCTACCCTGCACATCTTTGGGTTGTGGGGGAGATAGCCATGCAGACACGGGGAGAATGTGCAAACTCCCGCCGGGATCGAACCTGGGACCTCGGCACCATGAGGCAGCAGGGCTAGCCCATTGCGCCACCGTGCTGCCCTTGCATTGTGAATAATGAATGCAGTCACAAATCTAACTGAAGTTCTAGGAAGTCGCTATTTCACCTGGTCTGCCCATTTGGGAACATGGGTAGTGAGAAGGGAGGAGGTTAAAATGCCTGCATAAAATTGTCCTGTGTGAAGGGTGGAGGTTGTTGGGGATGATTGAGGAGTGGATCAGGATGTCCCAGAGTGGATGATCGCTTTGGAATGCTGAAAGTGGCGGGGAGGATGGTCTTGGTGGGGGGGGGGGGGGGCATTGTGCTGAAGGTGGAGGAAAGGGGCGAGGATGATCTGTTGAACGTGGAGACTGGCGGGGTGAAAGGTGACAAGGGAAACCTTATCGTGGTTCTGAGTGGGAGGGGGCAATGTGGGATCGAGCCGGTTGAGGACCCTGTCAACCATGGTGGAGTTTTGTGTGTGTGTGTGGGGGGGGGGGGGGGGGGGGGGGTACTTGTGAGGGGGTGCAATCCAACAGCCGAAGGAAAAGGACGACATGTTAGAGGCACTGGCATGGAAGGTGGCATCGTCAGAACAGATAAGATATAAATGGAGAAGCTCAGAAAATCTGGAATGCTGGCAGGATGTGGGGACAAGCTATGTCAGCTGTGTGAGTTGATGGCTGAGAGGGGAATTTGGGCAATAACATCCTGATGTTGAATTGATTTCTACTGAGCGCATACTGCTGATGCGAAACCTGCCTGTGTGGATTCACAGTTTGCTTTTCAATTATGTTAAAAGAACATCTGAGATAGCAGTACATACATAATGCGGTAACAAAACCTTACTGTGATAAAGCATAACCTTGTCGTTTGCACGTATTTGTTTCTGACTGGCTAGTATCTCGTGAAAAACAATTGCTAATTGGTGACAACAGGAGGTTTGCCCTTGATTGTAATATTCCTCCCACAGTCGGTCAAATGAGGATTTGGCAAGTACTCCCTCCTGGTTTCAACCATTAGTTTTCCATTCACAGATAAAGCAGGGAAAAATGTACTCTTTCCTCTGGAAACAGAAAGGTAATTGGGTCAGGCCGTCTCTTTCTAAGGCTACCACTACTACTAAAATAGCATTATGCTCTCGAAGAACTCCACATTACTACTCTTTTGAATTTTAAAATGTATTTTATTCCTTCCAACACTTTTCTACTAATGAGCAGTTTACCCCTGTCATAATATTCACTCATGTATATAATGAGATGCAGACAGGCAGTGATTGACACAGAGGATGACCAATGAACACACACGACACATAACAACCAATCACCAGACAGGACACCACCACTATAAAGCACACAGGGCATTAAGACTCTCTCTCTCTCTACAGGACACAGTTACTGAGATAGTAAGAGTGCACAAGCCAGTGAGCACTATCACCATGAGGCAGAGAGTTAGTCTGGTCAAGCCAGTAGGAGGTTATCAGTTAGATTGATGGAGTGTCAACTCACAGCAGACTATGTACAGCAATCAGGAAGTTCAATAAAACAGTGTTGGACCATCTCCTGTGTCAGAAGCCTGTTTCTAGTTTCACTACATCCAGTTGCAGTCAACGTTGAACCAACTTACTTAACACATCATGGTACCAGAGTGCTATTAATCCTAATGAACCTACCTCGAGTGCATCTGCTACGACCAGCAAGCAGCCATCCAACGGCATGGAAAAGATCCAGCCCCCTCCGCAACTCCGGATCTCCGGCAACCTCGGCGCCAACTGGAAAGTCTTCAAACAAAAGTTCCTCCTGTACATCGAGGCCTCCGACATCGAGGCAGCATCGGATGCCAGAAAGATCGCACTGTTCCTGTCGACTGCGGGGGATCACACCATCCACATCTATAACTGCTCACGTTTGCCGATGGCGAAGACAAGACAAAGTTCAAGACAGTTCTGCTGAAATTCGACAGCCACTGTGACACTGAGGTGAATGAGAGCTTTGAACAGTACATTTTCCAACAGAGGCTTCAGGGTAAGGATGAACCTTTTCAGTCCTTCTTGACACATCTCCGCATCCTAGCGCAGTCATGTAATTATGACTCAACGACTGATTCCATGATCCGGGATCAGATCGTTTTCGGGGTCCAGTCCTGGGGGAGCAGCTCCTCAAAATCAAACAGTTGACCCTCTCCGTCGCCACCGAAATGTGCTTTATCTATGAGCATGCCAGAAATCGCTACTCCCGCATCAGGGCGGCAGAAACTGCAAAACTGGCCTCCCACGAGGCAGAAAGGGTGCAGGCCATCGCAAAAATGCAAGGCCTGAGCATCGAGGAGAGTGGCCGTTTCGCGCATTTTCCTCGGGTCCCCACGCATGCGCGCCACGATCGGGTGGATGATGAAGCTGAAGACCCTGAAGCGCATGCGCGAACGTCGGCCGACCGCACTGCGCATGCGCGATTGTGCACAGAACGTGCTGACGTCAGCGTCATGACGTGTCCGAATTGTGGCCCCGCCCATTTAAAGTGGCAATGTCCAGCCAAAGGCAGGCAATGTCTACAGTGTGGAAAGCCTGGCCACTACGCGGCCTTCTACAGGTCTGCTCCACCGAACAACAGCCAGCGATCCCAGCTGCAGCGCAAATGTGTCCGCTGCGTACAACAAGGCATGCAGGATTCTGATCCAGACAGCCCAACGTACCCCGAAGTTGACTACCTCGAGTCTCCATATCAGGTGGCCATCATCACCACAAGCGAGTTGGTCTCTACCGTGCCTGCCAACCGCCTTTCAATCCTCAGTGTGGATCCTGACGACGAGTGGTGTGCCGTCATCACGGTCAACCAGTCTCGCATCCGATTTAAATTGGACACTGGCGCGTCTGCGAATCTCATATCACAGTCGGACCTCGACAGCATCCGACACCAACGTAGCATTCTTCCACCAGCCTGCCAGCTCCTTGACTACAATGGTAATGCCATAGCTGCCAGTGGGCCATGTCAGCTAGGTGTCTCTCACAAGGCAATCAAGACGACGTTGTGATTCAAGATCATCTGGCCTGTCAAGGCATCCCTGCTCAGTGCTCGGCGCATGCAAACTCCTACATCTGGTACAGCGAGTTCATGCCATGTCCTCGACACCGGCGACGGCCTCACCCAATGCGAATCTCCAGGCTGAGATAGACGACATTCTCACACAATACCACAATGTGTTTGATGGGATGGGCACGCTCCCATACCGCTACAAAATATTGCTCAAGCCGAATGCCACCCCAGTCATCCATGCACCACGCCGGGTGCCGGCTCCTCTCAAGGATCGTCTAAAAATGCAGCTACGAGAGCTTCAAGGCCAGGGCACCATCTCAAAGGTCACGGAACCCACAGACTGGGTCAGCTCCATGGTCTGCATCAAGAAACCCTCTGGCGAACTCCGCATTTGCATTGATCCCAAAGACCTGAATCGCACCATCATGCGAGAGCATTACCCGATCCCGAAGTGTAAAGAATTGACCTGTGAGATGGCTTACGCCAAATTCTTCACCAAGCTGGACGCCTCCCGTGGCTTCTGGCAAATTCAGCTGGATGAGTCCAGTCGGAAGCTGTACACATTTAACACTCCATTCGGCAGGTACTGCTACAACCGCATGCCTTTTGGTATCATATCAGCTTCCGAAGTATTTCATCGCATAATGGAGCAAATGATGGAGGGCATCGAGGGGGTGTGAGTCTATGTGGACGTCGTGATCACCTGGGCCACGATGCCAGAGGATCACATTGCTCGCCTCAAACTGGTTTTCCATAGGATTCATGAAAATGGCCTCCAGCTCAACAGGGCCAAATGTTCGTTTGGGCGGTCCACTATCAAATTTTTAGGTATGAAGTCTTACAACACCAGGTTAAAGTCCAACAGGTTTGTTTCGATGTCACTAGCTTTCAGAGCGCTGCTCCTTCCTCAGGTGAATGAAGAGGTATGTTCCAGAAACACATATATAGACAATTTCAAAGATGCCAAACAATGCTAGGAATGCGACCATTAGCAGGTGATTAAATCCTTACAGATCCAGAGATGGGGTAACCCCAGGTTAAAGAGGTGTGAATTGTATCAAGCCAGGACAGTTGGTAGGATTTCGCAGGCCAGATGGTGGGGGATGAATGCGAAATCCTACCAACTGTCCTGGCTTGATACAATTCACACCTCTTTAACCTGGGGTTACCCCATCTCTGGATCTGTAAGGATTTAATCACCTGCTAATGGTCACATTCCTAGCATTGTTTGGCATCTTTGAAATTGTCTATATATGTGTTTCTGGAACAGACCTCTTCATTCACCTGAGGAAGGAGCAGCGCTCTGAAAGCTAGTGACATCGAAACAAACCTGTTGGACTTTAACCTGGTGTTGTAAGACTTCATACTGTGCTCACCCCAGTCCAACGCCGGCATCTCCACATCAAGTTTTTAGGTGACCACATTTCACAGCAAGGTGTGCACCCTGACACCGACAAGGTGCTGGCAATCAATGCCATGAAGACCCCAGAGGACAAAAGGCTGTCCTCCGCTTCCTCAGGATAGTAAATTTTCTCGGAAAATTCATTCCCAACATGGCATCCCTGTGGTAGTATGCCACAACACGGCCCTCCGGCATCTCGTTAAAAAGTCGACAGTGTTCCAGTGGCTCCCCGCATATTAAGTGGAGTGGCTTGAGTTGAAGGCGAAGCCCACCAGTCCCAGTACTGGCGTTCTTTGACCCAACCAAGGATACCAAGATGTCCACAGCCGCAAGCCAGGAAGGCATTGGGGCGGTGCTCCTCCAGCGAGATGATTCCTCGTCCTGGGCTCCAGTGGCATATGCCTCCAGGGCCATGACTCTGACCGAACAACGGTATGCCCAGATCGAAAAGGAGTATCTGCGTCTCCTGACAGGAATAGTCAAGTTTCATGACTACGTATACGGTCTGCCGAAGTTCACGGTGGAAACAGGCCACAGGCCTTTAGTCCACATAATCCAGAAGGATTTAAATGACATGACACCTCGGCTGCAGAGAATTTTTCTTTGTATCTGCCGATATGACTTTGAACTCGTCTACACATTGGGCAAGGAGCTGATCGTCGCGGATGCCCTATCCCGATCCATCACCATGCCGTGTGAACCGGGCGACTTCATTCGCCACATCGAGGCACAGGTGCAGATGTGTGCCAGCAACCTCCCAGCCACTGATGAACGAGTTGTCCAGATACGTGAAGAAACTGCCAAAGATCCTCTACTGCAGCACCTGATGCAACACCTTGCCCATGGCTGGCAAAATGGGCAGTGTCCCCAGTTATTCAACGTTAAGGACGAGTTAACGGTTGTCGAAGGGATCCTTCTTAAACTAGATAGAATAGTCATTCCCCAAAGCATGCAAGCCATGGTGCTCGGACAGATCCAAGAGGGTCACCTTGGGGTCGAAAAATGTCGACCCAGAGCTCGGCAGGCAGTCTACTGGCCTGGCATCAGCCAGGACGTTGCCAACACAGTCCTCAACTGCACAACATGCCAGAAGTTTCAACCAGCTCAGCCCAAGGAAACACTGCAACAGCACGAGATCGTGACTTCTCCGTGGTCCAAGGTGGAGATAGACCTCTTTCACGCAAATGGGCGTGATTACGTGCTCTTGGTTGACTACTTCTCCAGCTACCCGGAAGTGGCGAAACTGTCGGACCTCACGTCCAAGTCAGTGATTAAAGCCTGCAAAGAGACGTTTGCCAGGCATGGCATACCACTCACAGTAATGAGTGACAACGGCCCATGTTTCTACAGCCAAGGGTGGTCCAACTTTGCACGAGCCTACCACTTCAGTCACATCACATCCAGTCCCCATTACCCGCAATCAAACGGGAAGGCCAAAATAGGGGTCTATATTGTCAAGCAGTTGCTGTGCAAGGCTGCAGACTCAGCCTCGGACTTCAACCTGGCGCTGTTGGCAGACAGGGCAACCCCTCTGTCGACTGGTTTGTCTCCGGCGCAGCTGCTCATGAACCGCAACCTGAGGACGACTGTTCAAGCCTTCCATGTTCCAGACCTTGACCGCCTCACGGTGCTGCAGGAAGTGCAGCGATCCAGGGACCAGCAGACGATCACGTATGATGCTCATGCCAAGGATGTACTTGTGCTGGCTCCAGATGATGTTGTTCGCGTCCAGTTGCCTGAGGGAGGTTGGTCAGCCCCAGCTATTGTCATCAGGCAGGCTGCCCCCAGGTCCTTCGTTGTCCAAATGGCTGATGGCTCCATTCTACATCGCAACAGGAGGGTGCTATGAAAGGTTCCCTGCCCACCGCCTGGCCACACTTCTCCGCATGTCATCATGCCTCCTCCGGACATCTCGCTCCACGAGGCCACCGATCTGGCAGCGATCCCGTCTCTCCATGAGACCACCGACATGGCAGCAATCCCGCCTGTCCAAGTGCCGGCATCCCCCCCTCCACCTTTGAGGCGATCAACAAGAATTTGTCGCCTGCCACAAAGACTGAATCTATAGACTTTAATCTTGTTCAGTTTCATAGAATCATAGAATTTACAGTACAGAAGGAGGCCATACGGCCCATCGAGTCTGCACCGGCTCTTGGAAAGAGCACCCTACCCAAGGTCCACACCTCCACCCTATCCCCATAACCCAGTAACCCCACCCAACACTAAGGGCAATTTTGGACACTATGGGCAATTTAGCATGGCCAATCCACCTAACCCGCACATCTTTGGACTGTGGGAGAAAACCGGAGCACCCGGAGGAAACCCACGCACACACAGGGAGGATGTGCAGACTCCGCACAGACAGTGACCCAAGCCGGAATCGAACCTGGGACCCTGGAGCTGTGAAGCATTTGTGCTATCCACAATGCTACCGTGCTGCCCGTAAAGTTTGCTCTGTATCTGCATGATAGACACCTTCCCATGTACATATGTTCATTCACTCACCACTTGTATATAATCATGCATGTATATATATCGCCACGGTCCAAAATTTACTTCAAAAAGGGGAGATGTCATAATAACCACTCATGTATATAATGAGATGCAGACCGGCAGTGATTGACACACAGGATAACCAATGAACACACACGACACATAACAACCAATCACCAGACAGGACACCACCACTATAAAGCACTCAGGGCATTAAGACTCTCTCTCTCTCTACAGGACACAGTTACTGAGATAGTAAGAGTGCACAAGCCAGTGAGCACTATCACCATGAGGCAGAGAGTTAGTCTGGTCAAGCCAGTAGGAGGTTATCAGTTAGATTTATAGAGTGTCAACCCACAGCAGACTATGTACAGCAATCAGGAAGTTCAATAAAACTGTTGGACCATCTCCTGTGTCAGAAGCCTGTTTCTAGTTTCATTGCATCCAGTTGCAGTCAACGTTGAACCAACTTACTTAACACATCAACCCCTACGAGGAGTGTGAGCCTTGTGTCATTATATAATGGTAACAAGTTATGTTTCGCTACTCGTCTGGGAACAGGATTAGAACATTCATCCCCTCAATTCAATTCAGTTAGGTTATGGGTGATCTCCATCTTGATTTAATTTGCCGTCTTGGTTCCATTTCCCTTAATTGCCTTGCCTAACGACAACCTATTGATCTCAGTTTCAACTCCCCTGGCGTCAATGACATTCTGCAGCGAGCAGTCTCGATTTCCTTTATCAATTCCTGTATCCTGTTTTCCTACCCAGTGTTACCTTTTACAATTGGATTTGTGCTGAACCACGGAACGGTAGGGTACCTAATCTATGACTTCCTATTTCACGATGTGGAGATGCCGGCGTTGGACTGGGGTGAGCACAGTACGAAGTCTTACAACACCAATCTCTGCAAGACGTGCCAGATCATCGACATGGATACCACTATTACACGTGAGAACACCACCCACCAGGTACGCGGTACGTACTCGTGCGACTCGGCCAACGTTGTCTACCTCATACGCTGCAGGAAAGGATGTCCCGAAGCGTGGTACATTGGCGAGACCATGCAGACGCTGCGACAACGAATGAACGGACACCGCGCAACAATCACCAGGCAGGAATGTTCCCTTCCAGTCGGGAAACACTTCAGCAGTCAAGGGCATTCAGCCTCTGATCTCCGGGTAAGCGTTCTCCAAGGCGGCCTTCAGGACCCGCGACAACGCAGAATCGCCGAGCAGAAACTTATAGCCAAGTTCCGCACACACGAGTGCGGCCTCAACCGGGACCTGGGATTCATGTCACATTACATTCATCCCCCACCATCTGGCCTGCGAAATCCTACCAACTGTCCTGGCTTGAGACAATTCACACCTCTTTAACCTGGGGTTACCCCATCTCTGGATCTGTAAAGATTTAATCACCTGCTAATGCTCGCATGCCTAGCATTGTTTGGCATCTTTGAATTTGTCTATATATGTGTTCCTGGATCAGACCTCTTCATTCACCTGACGAAGGAGCAGCGCTCCGAAAGCTAGTGACATCGAAACAAACCTGTTGGACTTTAACCTGGTGTTGTAAGACTTCGTACTGTTCCTATTTCACAAACAATACAGGCATTTTGACGAAGTTCAGACCCTGATTCTCAGTGGCCGAACTTCCATCCTTGTAACCAAATTCAAGACAACGGGGGGAGCTTTCTTGGGATTTGCCAAAGGCCGTTATTGGGCGGGAAAAGCAGCGTTGAGGAGGAGGGCCACATAGGCCCGGGACGACTCAAAGGTCCCGGCCCAACTGACTCTTTGATAACTTCTTTCTCCCCTTATGTCTTTTGCCTTGTGTATAGAACCTGTACGTTGTTGTTGCGTAAAATGTAATAAGGGACTTAAGGGAGGATTGATGTGATGGTGCTGCCCTTTTAAGGGGGTGGGCCTGGCTGCTCACATGACCGGCTCTGGGCCAATCACGCGAGAGCGTGTGCACCCCGGCCAATAGCAAATTAATGCGGGGCCCTGGGAGCATGGCCCCGCGCATTGTGGACCCTGTAGCTGAAGAGACAAGATCCAGCCTATTGTGTTCTGTACCTGAGCATATACCAGCTTTTGCCTTTATTAATAAACCCTTTATTACTATTGGATATCAACAATGTTAAAACCCCAATGGAGGTCCTACGATCAGGACCAAATGATTTCCCATGACCTCCCCAGAATAGGAACTACCCTTTTAAGGGGGCGGGGTTTCTCCTGAACAGGGAGAGCCCCAACTCACCTGGGAGCAGGTCGGGGAAGGAGATCCTTAAGGGAGTGGAGGAGGTTGGATTTGTACCTAATAAACTTTGTTCATTAATACCTCCCTATTGCCATTGCATTCTGCTTACCACGGTTTCAACGGATGGCACCTTTATTGTAGGTGAATATCCGAAGATGCTGCATATGGACACAATGCCGAGAGGAAGAGACTTGTGAGGGTGGGGGGGGGGGTTTAAGGAAGACCGTAAAGGTGGAGAAGGAGATGGGAAGGCAGTGCAACACAGGCAGGGAAATCAAGAAGATAGTGCTCAGGTAGCTGCCAATGGTGGGGTAAAGTGGACGCATATGATCAAGATGTAGAATCAGTCTGGTTAGAAATAAAAATAGCAAAGGGAAGAAGTCCCTGGTAGAGATAATCTATAGGTACCCAAACAGTAATTCTGGAGTGGGGCACAGTATAAACCAGAAAATATGGGGGCGGGGGTGGGTGCTTGTAAGAAAGGTACGGCAATAATCATGGGTGATTTTAATATGCACATCAACTGGATTAATCAAATTGGCCAGGGTAACCTTGAAGGGGAGTTAATTTCATGTATTGGAGACAGTTTCCTGGAACAATTAAATGAAATGAAATGAAATGAAAAATGAAATGAAAATCGATAATTGTCGCAAGTAGGCTTCAAATGGAGTTACTGTGAAAAGCCCCTCGTCGCCACATTCCGGCACCTGTTCGGGGAGGCTGGTACGGGAACCGTACTATGTTGTAGAACCAACCAGACAGTAGGCTATTCTGGATTTGGTATTGTGTAATGAGGAAGGATTAATTGATGACATCATAGTTAAGGATCCTTGAGCGAATAGTGATCATAATGTGATAGAATTCAAAATTCAGTTTGGGGGTGGAAAGGTGGAGTCCAACTAGTATTCTGGAATTAAACAAAGGTAATTACATAAGAATGAGGACAGATTTGGCCCTAGTGGGCTGGGCAGGAAGGTTAAAGGTAGGATAGCTAATGAGTTGTGGCAGCTGTGTAAGGAAATGCTTCAGCCCTCACAACTAAAATATATTCCAGAGAGGAAGAAAGACAGTAAGAGGGATAAAAAGTATCCATGGCTAAGCAATAAAAAGACAAAAGCTAAGGTACACCAGTGGCAGGTTGGGAGATTGGAAAACTTTCAAACATAAACAAAGGGTTACTAAAACAGTAATTAAAAGGAGCTAAGGTAAATTACAAAAGAAAGCTAGTACAAAATATCAAAAAGGATAGCAAAAGCTTTTCTCAGCACATAAAAGGGAAGAGAGTAGCTGAAGTGAATGTTGGTCCCTTAGAAGATGAAACCAGAGAGTTAATAGTCGGGAACACAGAAACAGCAGACATGACAGCAGGGATGCAAAATCAAGATTCTGCCTCAGTTTTCTTGGTGGAGGACATTAGAACCATCCCTATAGGAATGGACAATTCAGAGGTAATAGGGAGGGTGGAACTTAGAACAATCAGCATCAATAGGGAAACGGTACTCAACAAATTATTGAGATTTAAGGCAGACAAGTCCCCTGGGCCCAATGGCCTACATCCTAGGATGTTAAAGGAAGTGGCAGCAGAGATAATAGATCCATGGTTATAATACTCCAAAATCCCCTGGACACGGGAAAGGTTCAAATCGATTGGAAAAATACAAATGTAACGCCCTTATTCAAAAAGGGAGGGAGGCAGAATGTAGAATATTACAAACCAGTTAGTTTAACATCAATTGTTGGGAAATTCTTAGAATCCATTATGAAGGAAGTAATATCAGGACATTTGGAAAGTCAAAATTCCAGCCATCAGAGTCAGCATAGTTTTATGAAGGGTAAATCATGTTTAACTAATTTGCTAGAGCTCTCCGAAGATCTAACAAGCCAAGTGGATAAAGGGGATCTTGTAGATGTAGTATATCTGGAGTTGCGGGAAGCATTTGATAAGGTGCCACAACAGAAGGTTAATATACAAGGTTAGATCACATGGGGATTGGGGTAATTTATTAGCTTGGATAGAAAACTGGCTGACAGACAGGAAGCAGAGAGTCGGGATAAATGGGTCTATTTCTGGATGACAAGATGTAACTAGTGGGGTGCCACAAGGTTCAGTCCTTGGGCCCCAGCTATTTACAATCTATATTAACGACTTGGATACAGGGAGAAGATTCTATGGCCAAATTTGCAGATGACACAATAATAGGTGGGGCAGTAAGTTGCAATGAGGAATTAAGAACCTTACAAGTGGATATAGATAGATTCGGTGAGTGGGCCAAAATGATCTAAATGGGGAGTGACTTCAGGGTGCTCAGGTGCAGAGGGATCTGGATGTCCTCATGCATGAGTCACAGAAAACTAGCATGCAGGTACAGCATGTAATAAAGAAAGCAAATGGAATGTTGGCATTTACAGCCAAAGGCATAGAGTACAAAGGTATGGAAGTCTTGTTGCAATTGTACAAGGCATTGGTGAGACCACACCTGGAGTTTTCTGCACAGTTTTGGTCTCCTTATTTGAGGAAAGATGTAGTGGCATTGGAAGCAGTTCCGAGGAGGTTCAATAGATTGATTCCAAAGATTAAAAAAAAATCTTTTGATTGAATTTTTCTGAAAGAGCAGGCCCACTCCCCCTCCCTGTAATCTTGCACATTGTTCACGGCCAATCCACCAAACCTGCACATCTTTGGACTGTGGGAGGAAACCCACACTGATACGGGGAGAATGTGCAAACTCCACAGGGACAGTCATCCAAGGCCTGAAGTGAACCCGGATCCCTGGCGCTGTGGGACAGGAGTGCTAACCATGGTGCCACTGATGCACAAAGGCCAAGGGTTGAGAAGTAGTGAGCTTGGGAATAGGTTGTATCACTGATGTACATAAATAGGAAGCGGTGAAAGTCAAGTGCAGTGGTGACTAATGCAGAGTTAAAACTTTCAGCAGTAGATAGACTGAGAGATTCTGGAAGTTAATGACATTATGAAAAACAAAAAGAAAAATTTACACTAATATGTTACCTGTGTGGGTTTCCTCCAGGTGCTCCGGTTTCCTCCCACAGTCCAAAGATGTGCAGGTTAGGTGGATTGGCCATGATTGATTGCCCCTTAGTCAGGGCAGCATGGTGGTGCAATGGTTAGCACTGCTACCTCATGGCATGAAAGACCCAGGTTCAATCCTGGCCCCGGGTCACTGTCTGTGTGGAACTTGCACACTTTCCCTGTGCCTGTGTCTGCGTGGGTCTCACCCCTACAGCCTAAAAAATGTGCAGAGTAGGTGGATTAGCCATGCTAAATTGCCCCTTGATTGAAATTAAATGAAAATGAAATGAAATGAAATGAAAATCGCTTATTGTCACAAGTAGGCTTCAAATGAAGTTACTGTAAAAAAACCCTAGTTGCCACATTCCGGCGCCTGTTCGGGGAGGCCGGTACGGGAATTGAACCCATGCTGCTGGCCTTGGTCTGCTTTACAAGCCAGCCATTTAGCCCACTGTGCTATTCAGTACTCTAAATTAATTAATTATTTTTTTTAAATTGCCCCTTAGTGTCCAAAAGGTTAGGGGTTTGAGATTACAGGGTTACAGGGATTGGGAGGGGGCCTGACCCTAGGTGGGGTGCCGTTTCAGAGGGTCAGTGCAGACTCGATGGGCCGCATGGCGTCCTTCGGCACGGTAAAGATTCTATTCTATGATCTTTCATCAAACCATGGAATGTTCATGGCAGAAAAATAGGCCACTTGGCCCATCGTCTCTGTGTTAGCTGAAAAACTAGACACCCGGCCAAATCCCACCTTCGAGTATTTGGTCCGTAGACGTACAGGTTAGGGTGCATGAGGTGCACATCGAGGCACTTTTGAAGTGAGTTGAGGGTTTCTACCTCGACTACCCTTTCGGGCAGTGAGTTCCAGATCTCTGCTATCCTCTGGGTGAAAAGAAATCCTCATCTTCCCTCTAATCTTTCTACCAATCACTTTAAATCCATGCCGCCTAGACCACTCTGCAAAAGGAAATAGGCCTTTTCCATCCACTCTATTCAGGCCCCTTCGAAGTTTGCACACCTCAATCAAATCTCCCGTCACCTTTTCTCCTCCCCGTCCTGTTCCAAGGGGAACAGCCCCAGCCGAGTCAACCGTTCCCCATTGCTGCAATTTTCCATTTGTGGCAACATCCTGGTAAAATTCCTCGGCATTCTCTCTAACGCACTTACATCCCTTTTACTGAGGTAACTAAAATTACACACAGTACTCAAGCTGTGGCTTAACTCATGTTAATGGGAGCCTTTGCAAGGAGTGAGAGGGGGAGGAGACAAGGACAAAAAACAAAAATCAGAAAGGGAATAGGAAAAGTGATAGGCAGAGAAACCAAGGGCTAGATTCAAACTGGGCCACAGTGAAAAACATTGGGAGCAAGACAAGTAATGTTAAAATGATAAGCTTAAAGGCCTTGGGTGGGATTCTCCGAACCCCCCGCTGGGTCGGAGAATCGCCGGGGGGGGGGGGGGGGGGTGCGGCGTGAATCCCGCCCCCGCCGGCTGCCGAATTCTCTGGCACTGGGGTTTTGGCGGGGGCGGGAATCATGGCGCGCCGGTCGATTCTCCGGCCCGTGATGGGCCGAGTGGCTGCCCGTTTTCAGCCAGTCCTGCCGGCGTATGTTACACCAGGTATTTGCCGGTGGGACCTGGCTGCGGGGGCGGCCTCCGGGGTCCTCGGGGGGGCGCGGGGGGATCTGGCCCTGGGAGGTGCCACCACGGTGCCCTGGTCCGCGATCGGGGCCCACCGATCCGCGGGCGGGCCTGTGCCGTGGGGGCACTCTATTCCTCTGCATCGGCCACTGTGGTCCTCCGCGATGGCCGACGCGGAGATGATCCCCCCTGCGCATGTGCTGGGATGACGCCAGCACACACTGGCGCTCCCGCGCATGCGCCAACTCACACCGGCCGGAGGAGGCCCTTCGGCGCTGGTTGGCGTGGCGCCAAGCCCCTTACCCGCTGGCCGGCGCGGCGCAAACCACTCCGGTCTAGTCCTTGAAGGTGCGGACGATTCCACAGCTTTGGGGCGGCGCGACGCCAGAGTGGTTCACGCCACTCCTTCCCGCCAGAGTTGCCCGCCCCGTCGATTCCCGCAGAATACCGCCGCTTGTGTCTTAAGACGTGGAGCATTCGTAATAAAGTGGATGAACTAATCGCACAAATAGGCGTAAACGGGTATGATAGAATCGGGATTAAGGAGAAAAGGCTGCAGTGTGAAAGAGATGGGAACCGAATGTCCAGGGGTATTCAGTATTTAGGGAGGACAGACAAAAAGGAAAGGCGGTGAAGGGGTAGTGCTGGTTAAAGAGGAAATTAACACAATAAAGAGGGAGGATATTAACTCTGACAATGTGGAATCTGTATGGGTGGAGCTGAAAAGCAACAAGGGGTACAAAAACACTAGTGGGCATTGTATATAGACCCCCAAAATTACAGTGATGATATTGGAATTGCATTAAACAGGAAATTAGAGACGCGTGTGATAAAAGAACATCTGTAATTATGGGTGACTTTTATCAGCATATAGATTGGGCAAATCAAATTAGCCACAGTGCCGTAGAGGAGGAATTCCTGGAGTGTATACAGGATGGTTTTCCGGACCATACATTGAGGAACCAACTAGAGAGCAGGCCATCTTAGACTGGGTACTGTGTAATGAGAACAGAATCACTGGCAAGCTAGTTGTGCGAGACCCCTTGGGGATGAGCGACCAGAATATGATAGAACCTTTCTTCAAGGTGGAGGGTGAAGTAACCAAAAAGAAAATGCTGGAAAATCTCAGCAGGTCTGACAGCATCTGTCATTGACAAAGAGTCATTGGACTCGAAACGTTCACTCTTTTCTCTCCCTACAGATGCTGCCAGACCTGCTGAGATTTTCCAGCATTTTCTCTTTTGGTTTCAGATTCCAGCAGCTGCAGTAATTTGCTTTTATGGAGAGTGAAGTAGTTGATTTTGAGACTAGCGTCCTGAGTCTTAACAATGGAAACTACGATAAAATGAGGCGTGAGTTGGCTTCGATAAAATGGGAAATGTTACTGAAAGAATGCGGATCGGCAATGGCAAACATTCAAGGAGTGCATGGATGAACTGCAACAATTGTTTATTCTTGTCTGGCACAACAGTAAAACGGAAAAAGTGGCCAATCCATCGTTTTCAAGGGAAATTAGAGACAGTATTCGATCCAAGGAAGAAGCATACAAATTGGCCAAGAAAAACAAATGGTCTGAGGATTTGGAGCAGTTTAGAAGTCAGCAGAAGAGGACCAAGGGATTGATTAAGAAGGGGAAATAGAGTATGAGAGTAAGCTTGCAGGTAACATAAAAACTGGCTGTAAAAGTTTTGATAGCTTTGTGAAGAGAAAAATGTTGGTGAAAATAAATGTAGGTCCCTGACAGTCAGAAACAGGGCCACATCTATTAGGGGACAAAGAAATGGCTGAGCAACTAAACACAAACTTTGATTCCATCTTCATAAATGAAGACACAAATCAGATACCAGATATGTTGGGGAATGTAGGGTTTAGTGAGAGGGCAGAACGGAAGGAGATCAATATTAGTAGAGAAATGGTGTTGGGGAAATTGATGGGATTGAAGCCCTGATAAACCCCCAGGACCTGATAATCCACACCCCAGAGTACTTAAGGAAATGGCTCGAAAAATAGTGGGTGCATTGGTGGTGATCTGCCAGGATTCTATAGAGTCTGGAACAGTTGCTACAGATTGGAGGGTAGCTAATGTAACTCCACTATTTAAAAAGGGAGGTAGAGAGAAAACAAGGAATTATAGACCAGTAAGCCTGACATCAGTAGTGGGGAAAATTTGAGAATCCATTATCAAAGATTTTATAGCAGAGCACTTAGAAATAGTGGCAGGATAGTCAGCATGGATTCATGAAGAGGAAATCATGCTTGGCAAATCTACTCGAATTTTTCGACGACATAACTAATAGAGTGGACAAGGGGGAGCCAGTAGATGTAGTATATTTGGACTTTCAGAAGACTTTTGACAAAATCCCGCATAAAGGATTAGTGTGTAAAATTAAAGTGCATGGGATTAGGGATAGTGTATTGAGAAAACTGGTTGGCAGACAGGAAACAAAGAGTAGGAATTAACTTTTTTCCAAATTGGCTGGCAATGGCTAGTGGAGTACCGCAACGATCAGTGCTAGGACTTCAGCTATTCACAACATATCATAGAATCATAAAATTTACAGTGCAGAAGGAGGCCATTTGGCCTCAGCCCTTGGAAAGAGCACCCCACCCAAGCCCACACCTCCACCTCATACCCGCTGCCCAGTAAACCTACCTAATATTAATGATTTAGATGAGGGAACAAATTGTAAAATCTCCACATTTGCAGATGACACCAAGTTGTGTGGGAGGGTGAGCTGTGAGGAGGATGCAGAGATGATTTGCCAAGTTGAGTGAGTAGTCAAATGAATGGCAGATGCAGTATAATTTGGAGAAATGCAAGTTTTTCCACTTTGGTAGCAAAAACAAGAAGGCAGACTGAATGGCCATAAATTAGAAGAGGGAAATGTGTAACGATCCCTAGGTGTCCTCGTACACCAGTTGCTGAAGGTAAGCATGCAGGTCCAGCAGGCGGTAAAGAAGGCAAATGGTATGTCGGCCTCGATAGCGAGAGGATTCGAGTACAGGAGCAGAGATGTCTTGCTACAATTATACAGGGCCTTGGTGAGGCCACACCTGGAATATTGTGTGCAGTTTTGGGCTCCTTATCTGAGGAAGGATGTCCTTGCTCGAGAGGGAGTACAACAAAAGTTTATCAGACTGTTCCTGGGATGGCGGGACTGACGTTTGAGGAGAGATTGAGTCAGTTAGGACTGTATTCACTGGAGTTCAGAAGAATGAGGGGGGATCTCATAGAAACCTATAAAGTTCTGACAGGACTAACAGGGTAGATCCAAGAAGGATATTCCCGATGGTGAGTGTGTCCAGAACCAGGGGTCACAGTCTGAGGATACGGAATAGACCATTTAGGACAGAAGTGAGGAGAAATGTCTTCACCCAGGGAGTGGTGAGCCTGTGAAATTCATCACCACAGGAAGTAGTTGAGGCAAAAACATTATATGTTCTCAAGAAGCTGTTAAATATAGCACTTAGGGCAAAGGAGATAAAGGATATGGAGGGAAAGCAGGATTAAGCTATTGAGTTAATAATAATAATAAATAATAATCTTTATTGTCACAAGTAGGCTTACATTCACACTGCAATGAAGTTACCGTGAAAAGCCCCTAGTCACCATATTCCGGCGCCTGTTCGGGTACACGGAGGGAGAATTCAGAATGTCCTAATTACCTAACGGCACATCTTTCGGGACTTGTGGGAGGAAACTGGAGCGCCCGGAGGAAACCCACGCAGACACGGGGAGAACGTGCAGATTCCACAGACAGTGACCCCAGCCAGAATCGAACCTGGGACCCTGGCGCTGTGAAGCAAAATGCTAACCACTGTGCTACCATGCCGCCTCACTTTGGATGATCAGACATGATTATGATTTCATAGAATTTACAGTGCAGAAGGAGGCCATTCGGCCCATCGGGTCTGCACCGGCTCTTGGAAAGAGCACCCTACCCAAGGTCAACACCTCCACCCTATCCCCATAACCCAGTAACCCCACCCAACACTTAAGGGCAATTTTGGACACTAAGGACAATTTATCATGGCCAATCCACCTAACCTGCACATCTTTGGAATGTGGGAGGAAACCGGAGCACCCGGAGGAAACCCACGCAGACACGGGGAGGATGTGCAGACTCCGCACTGACAGTGACCCAAGCCGGAATCGAACCTGGGACCCTGGTGCTGTGAAGCAATTGTGCTATCCACAATGCTACCGTGCTGCCCCTGAAGATGAATGGCGGAGCAGGCTCGAAGGACCGAATGGCCTCCTCATGCTCCTACTTTCTATGTTTCTATGATGTAGTTGTAGCCTAACCTCCTTGCTGTAATATTCTTTGCTTCAGCTAATAAATGAAAGATTTCCATATGCTTTCATAACCACCTTAACAACTTATCCTGCTGCCTTCACGGACCTGTGGACATTCACTCCAAGGTCTCTCATTTCCTCTACACCTCTCAGCATCCTCCTATGTATTGTGTGATCGTTTGGTTTGTTTGACCTCTGCAAATGCATCACCTCACACTGCTCTGGGTTGTATTCCATTTCCTGCCCACCAGACCAGTCCATTGATATCTTCCTGCAGCCTACAGTAGCCCTCCTCGCTATCAAACATGTGGTCGGTTTTGGTGTCATCAGCAAACTTTTTGATCATTCCCTTTACATTTACATCCAAGTCATTCACGTAAAGCGCAAAAAGCAGGGGACCGAATACTGACCCCTGCTGAACCCCACTGGAAACAGCCTTCCACCCACAAAAACACACGTGAACAATTACCTTTTGCCGTTGGGCGAATTTTGTTTCCAGCTTGCTACATTCCCCTGGATCGCATGGGCTCTTTTTTCACACCAGTCTACCATGTGGGACTTTGTTAAAAGCCTGTCTAAAATCCATATAGACCACATCATATCCTCAGGATGAGCTGAACTGCTTTACGGAACTGTAGTCACTGTTCTAACGCAGTAGCAGTCAAATTGCATTCAGTAAGTTCCCACAAATAACAATGTGATAATGACCTGTTATTACCTGTCTTTCATGGTTTTGTATTGGGGGGGGGGGGGGGGGGGGAGGATGAAGGATCTTTAGTATTTGGAATTCTCTTCCCTAGTGAGCAGTGGAGACTGAGTCACTGAGTATATTCAAGGCTGATTTATAGATTTTTGATTAACAAGGGGGTCAGGGGTTATGGGGAGAGGAAGAAAGTCAGGTTAAGACTACAATCAGATCAGTCGTGATCTTATCGAATGGCAGACAGAGCAGGTCTGAGGGGCCAAATGGCCTACTCCTGCTCCCATTTATTTTATTTTAAAAAATATATATTTTATTAAAATTTTTCAAACAAAATTTTTTCCGTTTTTACAACTCAACAAGGGATTATACATTAACTGGTAAATAACATTATTTAAATAATATAGTGAACTAACAACAACAACTAAAAAAGAAAACAAAAGAAGAAAAAAAAAGCAAAAACATAAAATAGTGCTCCCCCTCCCCCCTCCCCCCTGGGTTGCTGCTGCTGTCATTTCTATCTTTTCATTATCGTTCTGCGAGATAGTCAAGGAACGGTTGCCACCGCCTGGAGAACCCCTGAGCCGATCCTCTAAACGCAAATTTTATTCGTTCCAATCTTATGTCGTTTATCCAGGCCTCCACGCCTGGCGGTTTCACTTCCTTCCACATGAGTAGAATCCTAAGCTGGCTACTAGGGACGCAAAGGCCAAAATATCGGCCTCTTTCGCCTCCTGCACTCCCGGCTCTTCCGCAACCCCAAATATAGCTAACCCCCAGCCTGGCTTGACCCGGATCCTGCTCCCATTTATTATGTATCAATTTCTTTGGTATACTGAGATCCTACCCATTCAGGTGAGATTGCAGACATCCTCCCTATGTCTTACAGAACAAAGTCTTACATCAATCACCAGGTTAAAATCCAACAGGCCGATTTGGGGTCATGAGCTTTCGGAGCGTAGCTCTTTCACCAGGTGAAGGTCATCACTCCTGATGAAGGAGCTACGCTCCGAAAGCTTGTGATTCCAGCAAGTCTTTTACACAGAGGGTGGTAAATATACGGAAGGCGCGGCCTGGGGAGGTGGTGGGAGCAGGTACGATCGTGGCATTTACGGGATATCTGGCCAAATATATGAATAGGGTGGGGATGGAAGGATGCGGACTCCGTAAGTGCAGACGGTGTTAGTTTAGGCAGGCACCATGGCTGGTGCAGGCTTGGAGGGCTGAAGGGCCTGTTCCTGTGCTGCATTGTTCTTTGTCCAAATAAACCTGTTGGACTTTAACCTGGTGTTGCAAGACTTCTTACTGTGCTCACCCCATTCCAATGCTGGCAATCTCCACATCATGTCTTACAGAATGCAGTTCTTCAGTATCTATCCTGTCATGTTAATGGGATATTTTGATTCATTTTGTGCCACTGTTTGTAATTGGTGCTGTCAGGATTGGCACTTTGGTTTGGTTTTGGCAGCTTGGGCGGAGAGGGAGAGAGAGGGAGGCTTACCAGCCAGAAAATGGCACAGACACTATTTCTGAGCAAACAGCAATTGCCCCTTTAAGACCCGGACGAAGTGAAATGTGAGCTGACATCTCCAGTGCCTCTCTCGGAAGTCCTGAGTGTGACGGCGGACCAACTGTTGCAGCAGTCACAAGATTCACGGCTCTGAAGGCAGGGCAGGGTGCCCTCCGGGGCTGGCCACACACACTGACCAGTTTAAAGCACTGGCTGTGACATTGCACAATGTCAAATTCAGGGAGGGGGTGGAAAGACGCATTGTGTCAGCGAGGGGGGAGGGTGCTCAGCTTGCTTCCCCCATCCAGCAAAATAAAAATGTAGTAAAAAAAATAAGAGTGGTTTAGTTCCAGCAAGCGGGAGAGATTGGGAGCGTGGGCTTTCAAATATTTAAATTTGTTAAAGAGTAGCCGCTGGACTTCAGCCCGCCCCGAGAGGTTGATTGGATGTTGCAGTGTGAAGAGGTAGCTCTGTGTGTGTGTGTGTGTGTGTGTGTGTGTGAGAGAGAGAGAGAGAGGGACTGGGTGCAGAGAGCTGGGATGTGGAGCTGCCTCTCTCTTCACCGCTCTCACCATACAGCTCCCAGCACCTTGTCTGCAGCCCCAGGAGACACACTCACCCCAAGGTGGGCTGAGAGAAGGGGAAGGAGATTACCTCCACTGACCCTTTCCAGCCCCAAACCAGCCTCGCCTTCTAATCCGGATCAAGCCAAGCCCAGGAGACAGATACATAACATACTGTAAATAGATACGTTTCTCACCTGAAGGGAAGTTTCACCTCCAGAACATATGATGTCAGGTGAGTGTGTATATATATTTATATATATATATTGTTTTGCATTGCAGACCTGTTTTCAGTCTGTTGTGAGCAGTGCTGTGGTCATGGTTGACTAACCTCCCCACTCCAGTTGCCCCCTTCTCGCCCAATGCTTCCACAAGCCAGCTTGTGCACCCCAGAGTGTCTGCTTGTACCCTGCAGTTTGCTTCCCGAGGTGAGCAACAGGTGCCCGAGGGAGGGTAGAGGCTTTGGGATTGAGGGGTGCTGGTACCAGGAGGGAGAGTAAACCGCCCCAGTCCTTTTAATACACCCTACAATTGACCTGAGGGATAGAAAATCATTCACGTGTGCTTTAAACTCTTCATTTTTCTTTGATTGGACTGAGAATTTTGTGCAGTGTTGTGGCTGGTTGAATGTCACTCGATCATCAATTTAAGTAAAGGCTTTAAACGTTGTTTATCTTCTGGGGAAAGTTGTTTTTTTGGGCTTGATCTGGAGTCTCCAGGAATTGAAGGTCATTCACCAGGACAGGGCTGTGTGCAACCCTGGAGAAAAATCATTGGGACGTTAGGAACACAATCCTTTTTTTTTTTGAAGGATTGTTAAGATTGTGGATTTAACAGAAAAACACTTTTATTTCTTTTTTAAAAACCAGATGTAAAAATAGTGAAAATGGAAAAGGCATGAGTGTTTGGCTGACATTCCAGCGGCACCCATTGAGCATTAAGTCTTTTTGCTTTCCAATTGGAGCAGGAATGGAGTTTGTCATGTTATTAGACTTTCAGGGGGACCGGAGTCACTGAGGACACCTTGGGGCCCTTCATTCCCGACTCTCAACCAAGAGGCAGCGTGTGCCTTTGGTGCCCATAGGTTGATGCTGGGCGATCAGTCTGGCTTTATTCTTGTTGCTATTTTGTTAGTCTGACCAGTTAAACCTGTGTGGCTTGCTACGCCATTTCGGAGAATAGTTAAAGTATCAACCATATTGCTAGCGGATCTGGAATCGTGTAAGGACCAGACAGGGCACGGACGATGTATTTTCCTTCTCAAAGGACAAAAGTGAAGCAAATAGGTTTTGTATGGGAAAAGGCTTCGGAAATCGGAAGCACAAAGGGACTTGGGAGTCCTCATTCCAAATCCTCTCAACATGCAGGCTCAGTTGGCAGTTCGGAAGACCAATGCAATTCATTTCGAGAGGGCTAGAATACAAGTGCAGGGCTGTACTACTGAGGCTGTATAAAGCTTTGGTCAGACCCCATTTGGATTATTGTGAGCAGTTTTGGGCACCGTATCTAAGGAAGGATGTGCTGGCCTTGGAGAGAGTCTGGAAAAAGTTCAGAAGAATGATCCCGGGAATTAAGGGCTTGTAATATGAGAAGCGCTTGAGGACGCGGGGTCTGTACTCGTTGGAGTTTAGAAGGATGATGGGGGGATCTCATTGATACTTGCAGAATACTGAACGGTCTAGAAACAGTGGACATGGAGAGGGTGTTTCCACTTGTAGGAAAAACTAGAACCAGAGGACACCATCTCAGACTGAAGGGATGGACCTTTTAAAACTGAGATGAGGAGGAACTTCTTCAGCCAGGGGGTGGTGAATCTGTGGAACTCATTGCCGCAGAAGGCTGTGGAGGCCAAATCACTGAGTGTCTTTAAGACAGAGATAGATAGATTCCTGATTAATACGGGGTAATAGGGAGAAGGAAGGAGAATGGGGAACAAAAACATTTCAACGATGATCTAATGGTGGAGTAGACTCGATGGGCTGAAAGGCCTAATTCTGCTCTTGTATCTCATGGTCTTATGGCCCTGTGGTATCACAATTAATACACTTTTTATCTCTGGTTGATTTAATTGATTGAATTTCAATTTCCCAGCTATCCTAGTGCAATGGGCCGGATTCTCCGAAATGGAGACTAAAGTGTTTGCGCCATCGTGAACGCCGTCGCGTTTCAGCCATGATTGAATGGTGGAGCGGACTCGATGGGCTGAATGGCCTTACTTCCGCTCCTATGTCTTATGGTCTTATGGCGCGAAACGGGCGCGGGGACAACCGATTCTGGCCCCCACAGGGGAGCCAGCACAGCGCTGGAGTGGTTCACGCCGCTCCAGCCTCCCTTCCCAGCGCCAAATGGGCGCCACGCCAACCCGCGCATGCACAGTTGGGCCATGCCAACCCGCGCATGCGCGGGGGACTTCTTCAGCGCACCGGCCCCAACGCAACATAGCTTGGGGGTTCTGGGGCCAGCCGAACATCAAAATAGGCCCGGGGGGGGGGGGGGGGGGAGGCCGGCCCGCTGATCGGTGGGCCCTGATCGTGGGTCAGACCCCCATCGGAGGCCCCCTCCCCTGGGGACGGAGCCCCCCTCGCCGCCCCCCCGACCCTCCACACAGAGTTCCTGCAGCAGCGACCAGGGGTGAACGGCGACGGTGGGACTCTGCCGTTTCCGCGCGGCCGCTTGGCCCATGCGGGCCGGATAATCGGCGGCAAGGCCGTGGACAGCGGCCCGGCGACCGGCGCTGCGCCAAACGAGCCGCGCAAATGGCGCTGATTCTCCACATCTCGGAGATTCGCGGGCCGGCTTCGGAGGGGCGTGGCGCGGTTGCGGCGATTCTCCGGCCCGGTGCGGGGCTGGGAGAATCGCGCCCAATATGTTTCCGGATTATTGGTACTGTAACAACTGTGCCCTTTTCAATACAGGAAAACGTCTTTAGGCTTTTGGTGGGACCGCTATCAAACAGTTAGACACCAGCTATCAAACGGTTAGACACCAAGTGACGTAACAATATTAGGACAGGTAACCCAGAAGCTTAGTCGCAGACGTAGGTCGAGAGTTACTCGGAAGTTAGCTAGGAAGGACCTAAAGAGAGAGCTAAGAAGAGCCAGGAGGGGACATGAGATGTCTTTGGCAGATAGGATCAAGGATAACCCTAAAGCTTTCTATAGATATGTCAGGAATAAACAAATGACTAGGGTAAGAGTAGGGCCAGTCAAGGACAGTAGTGGGAAGTTGTGCTTAGAGTCCGAGGAGATAGGAGAGGTGCTAAATGAATATTTTTCGTCAGTATTTACACAGGAAAAAGACAATGTTGTCGAGGAGAATTCTGAGATTCAGGCTACTAGACTAGAAAGGCTTGAGGTTCATAAGGAGGAGGTGTTAGCAATTCTGGAAAGTGTGAAAATAGATTAAGTCCCCTGGGCCGGATGGGATTTATCCTAGGATTCTCTGGGAAGCTAGGGAGGAGATTGCTGAGCTTTTGGCTTTGATCTCTTAAGTCATCTTTGTCTACAGGAATAGTGCCAGAAGACTGGAGAATAGCAACTGTTGTCCCCTTGTTCAAGAAGGTGAGTAGAGACAACCCCAGTAACTATAGACCAGTGAGCCTTACTTCTGTTGTGGGCAAAATCTTGGAAAGGTTTATAAGAGATAGGATGTATAATCATCTGGAAAGGAATAATTTGATTAGAGTTAGTCAACGCGGTTTTGTGAAGGGTAGGTTGTGCCTCACAAACCTTATTGAGTTCTTTGAGAAGGTGACCAAACAGGTGGATGAGGGTAAAGCAGTTAATGTGATGTATATGGATTTCAGTAAAGCATTTGATAAGGTTCCCCAGGGTAGGCTACTGCAGACAATACGGAGGCATGGGATTCAGGGTGATTTAGCAGTTTGGATCAGAAATTGGCTAGCTGGAAGAAGACCAAGGGGGTGGTTGTTGATGGGAAATGTTCAGACTGGAGTCCAGTTACTAGTGGTGTACCACAAGGATCTGTTTTGGGGCCACTGCTGTTTGTCATTTTTATAAATGACCTGGAGGAGGACGTAGAAGGATGGGTGAGTAGCTTTGCAGATGACACTAAAGTCGGTGGAGTTGTGGACAGTGCGGGCGGATGTTACAAGTTACAGAGGGACATAGATAAGCTGCAGCGCTGGGCTGCGAGGTGGCAAATAGAGTTTAATGCAGAAAAGTGTGAGGTGATTCATTTTGGAAGGAATAACAGGAAGACAGAGTACTGGACTAATGGTAAGATTCTTGGCAGTGTGGATGAGCAGAGAGATCTCGGTGTCCATGTACATTGATCCCTGAAAGTTGCCACCCAGGTTGAGAGGGTTGTTAAGAAGGCGTACGGTGTGTTAGCTTTTATTGGTAGAGGGATTGAGTTTCGGAGCCATGAGGTCATGTTGCAGCTGTACAAAACTCTGGTGCGGCCGCATTTGGAGTATTGCGTGCAATTCTGGTCGCTGCATTATAGGAAGGATGTGGAAGCATTGGAAAGGGTGCAGAGGAGATTTACCAGAATGTTGCCTGGTATGGAGGGAAGATCTTATGAGGAAAGGCTGAGGGACTTGAGGCTGTTTTCGTTAGAGAGAAGAAGGTTAAGAGGTGACTTAATTGAGGCATACAAGATGATCAGAGGATTGGATAGGGTGGACAGTGAGAGCCTTGTTCCTCGGATGGTGATGGCTAGCACGAGGAGTCATAGCTTTAAATTGAGGGGAGATAGATATAGGACAGATGTCAGAGGTAGGTTCTTTACTCCGAGAATAGTAAGGGCGTGGAATGCCCTGCCTGCAACAGTAGTGGATTCGCCAACACTAAGGGCGGCATTCAAATGGTCATTGGATAGACATATGGACGATAAGGGAATAGTGTAGATGGGTTTTGGCGTGGTTTCCCAGGTCGGCGCAACATCGAGGGCCGAAGGGCCTGTACTGCGCTGTTATGTTCTATGTTCTAGGTTGTATGCAGTGCCTTAAACTGGAGAACTTTAGGGAGGTAATTCAAGAACTTGGGATCTAGGCAGCTGCAGAAAAGGTCAGCAACAGTGGAGTGAAGGAAATCAGGATGAGGGCAGTATGGTCGGTGCAGTTACAGAGCTGGGGAAGGGCGTGATCACAGACATTTTAAAACTAGAATGGGAACCTTGCACTCTATCTCGGGACGCCATTCGCCTTCCCGACTTTCACCTTAGCTCCACTTGCCTTTTCATTCCGTATGGTTTTGTACTTGGGTTCACAGAAGGGACAGCAACTGTCCAGTTTGTGTATGGATTAAATAATCCTTTTCCCTCAAATGAGGCAACTCCATGCAATAGAACAATAACAATAATCTTTATTAGTGTCACAAGTAGGCTTACATTAACACTGCAATGAAGTTACTGTGAAAATAATCGATGCTAGTGTGGAAATTATTTGGCAAATCCGTGAGATAAGGGGGCAGAGATGAATTTCTGTTTCATATGCTTTAAAAACAGAATGGAATTCACCTCAGTGAAGAGTTTTCCTCTTGAATTAATCTTTTTAAATTGTGTTATTACGACAACTTTAAAAAAATTATTTTCACCAGACTGTCTGCTTCCGAATGAAGTATCCTTTCCCCTCCCCACCCATTTTTCTGAGCTTATTTTGGAGCAGGAGTAGGCCATTCAGCCCCTCGAGCCTGTTCTGTCATTTGATAAGATCGTGGCTGATCTGATTGTGGTCTCAGCACCATTTTTCTGCCTGCTGCCTATAACCTTGGACTCCATTGTTCATCACAGGTCTGTCGAAACGAGCCTTAAAATTTAAATGATTTAGCCTCTGGGGAAGAGATTTCCACAGACTAATGACCTTCTGAAGGGGGAACAAAAAATCCCTCACCTCCGTCTAAAATGGGAGAGCCCTTATTTTTAAACTGTGTCACTAGTTCTCTCTCTCTCTCTCTCAAAAGGGAAAATGTCCTCCCAGCATAAGTCCCTTCAGGATCTTGCACGTTTCAATAAAATCACTTCTCACTCTTCTAAACTCCAATGGATCCAAGCCCAACCTTTCCTCATAAGATAATCCTTCACCCCAGGAACCATCGAGTAAATCTCTCTGAACTGCTTCAAATGAAGCTATATCCTCTCTCCAGTAAGGAGACCTATGACCACTCTGGATGTGGTCTTACCGGCGACATACTGTACAATTGTAGTAAAACACCCTTACTTTTATTTTCCATTTCTTGCAATAAACAACAACATTCCATTTGCCTTCCTCATCACTTACTGTACCTACATACTGATCTTTCTTGATTCATGTACAATGACACCCAGATCCTTCGGCGCCTCACAGTTCTGAATCATCTCTCCATTTAAATAATTTGCCTCTTTTCTCCTCTTCCTGTCAAAATGGACAAATTCACATTTTTCCACATTACATTCCATCTGCCAAGCTTTTGTCCGCTCACTTAACCTATTCCTTTGTAAGTAAAGCCACCACACTCCCAGATGACCCATCGGCTGCTTTCTCCTGAGGGGGAGAGCTGACTGGTGGGGATTTAACCTGAGGATCACCACATTTCGGACGAGGGATAAAGTTGAGAAGGTGGAGCCTTCATGAATAACCTCAGCCGGTCACGGGAATTGAACCTGCGCTGTTGGTCTCGCAAACCATTAGCCAAGTGAGCTAAACCTACCTATCTTTGCGTCATCAGCAAACTTTGCAACCGCGCCTTCAGTTGCTTCATCCAAGTAATTGATTATAGATTGTAGATCCAGCCGCGTGTTTCTTGGTTGCTCACTGGTGGCGGAAGCCTATCCAAACCTCCCCATCCTGCCAGCGGGAAAAGTGAATCTCGACGACCGGAGAATTTCGGCTGAAGTAACTGGATTTGTCTGAAGTATGTAAGTAATTAAAGGGATGAAAATTTTGTTTTGGACTTTGGTACATGATGAGTGATATTGGATTGGTTGCCTATTATATACAGCACCTGATGTTCAGCTCCATTGTAATCAATGAAATTGAATAATGAGTGCTGGGTATAACGGGGGCCATTCTGATGCCGCACAATTTGCACAACAACATGTAACAAATTTTGATTCTCTGAGCACAGAGAGAGTAGTAGGTCATTCACAACCCCTCCAGTCTGCTCTGCTGTTCAATAAGATCATGGCTGACCTGAGCTTGTCCTCGCCTCCACTTGTCTGCTTGTCCCCATAACTCTTGACTCCTCGGTATTTCAAGAATCTCTCTGTCTTTGCCTTGAACATATCCACTGACTCCGCTTTGCTGCCTGTCTGGGATAGAGCATTCAAGAGATTCGTGTCCCTTTTGGGAGAAGAAAATCCTTCACATCGCCGTGGATACTGGGTGATCTCTTATTCTGAAACTTTCCCCCTCCGGTCCCAGAAGAGGAAGCATCCTTCCAGCATCGACTGCATCCAGTCCTCTTCAGAATTCTGATAACATTCACTTTGTTTCAGACTCGCAAAGTCCATCTGGATCTATTTTCTTTAATATCTTTATAAATGATCTGGATCTAGGAGCCATGCGCATGTTAGTTAAATTTACAAATGTTGCTTAGCTATTGAAGGTGCTGGACCCCAAACTGAACAATATAAGCTCCAGGATGGTGGTTTGGATATACTTGAGAATTGAGCAGACAGGTGAAATTCAATGTTGGCAAACATAGAGGACTTCACCTGGGGATAGAATCATTCACCAAGGCAACGTTCCTTGAGTGGAGAAATTGAAGCTATCTCGACAATGCATGCTTTTGGCAGCAAGTAAAATATATCAGACGTTTGGATGTATTAAAAGATCAATATTGAGCTGGAAAAGTAAGGTAATGGCGCCATTTCATAAATCATTAGCGCCATTGCACTTAGAACTGTGTATTGTTCTAGTCCCCATTGCACAAATTGAATATTGCATCTGCTGACAGGATATAGAAAAGCAGTATGATTGAGTTGGATGGCAGGTTTGCATTATGAGGAGCAATTATATAAAAGGCATATCCTCACTGGGGAAAAAGGTATAGAGGTGATGTGATTTTTTTTTTGCTTTAGGATATGAAAGAGACTAGATAATGTAGGCCATGACAAGTTACTTCCACTTATCCAGAACCGGGGAGCCAGCGGACTTGACCCGCGCGAGAAAATTCAAAAACAAATCTGCGGAATCCATTCAATGAGCAGGGACCAATAAGAACAGATCCCCCAAGGAGATGGTGGGCGCAATAAGCATCAAATTAATCAAACCAAAATGCAATCTTTCAGAAAATAGCAATTTGTGATTAAGTACTGCAGCAATGTGAAAAGCAGTACAGTTCTAAATGGGGGTTCAAGAACAGAGGGACATGGGAATGAATATGCACTAATCATTGAAATTGGTAGGGCAGGTTGAGAATCTGTGATTTATAGTTAGGGGCGTAGAATACAAAAGCAAGGAAGTTTTATGATAAGCCTATATAAAGCACTGGCTCATCCTTAATTGAATATTGTGTCCAGTTCAGATCTCCTCACTTTGGGAAGGATGTGAATGCATTAAAAGGAGTGCAGAAAAGATTCTCGAAAATAGTTCCAGAGGTGCAGAACTTTACTCATGTGGAGAAGCTAGGACTTTTCTCCTTGGTTGAGAGGAGTTTTGGTAGAGGCGTTCAAAAGCATGAGGGTTCAGACAGAGTAGATTTTGGGGGGGGGGGGGGGGGGCAGGATGCGGAATGCGCTGCCTGAGCGAAGTGGGGGTAGGTCAATCATGGTTTTCAAAGGATCTGAAGAGGAAAAATCTGCAGGGTTCTGGGGAATAGGCAGGGGTGCGGGGAACAGGCAGGGATGTGGGACTAGCAGAATTGCTCTTGCAGTTAGCCAGTACAGACAGGATGGGCTGAATGGCTCATTTGTGATGTGTAGTGACGGTAAAATGCTTTCTTTTTTAAAAAATATTTTTTATTCTCCTCTTTTTCCACATTTTCTCCCAAATTTACACTCAACAATAAACAATAACCCGTAACGAAATTAATATCAATTCCCATATCGATAACAACGATCCTATCCTCCCACCAAACCCCAGACATTGGCCCGCATGTTCACGTAAACAAATGACAAAAAGGAATCAGGAATCACCCATAGTCACCATTAACACACACAGTCGTGGATTGGATTTGTTTATTGTCACGTGTACCGAGGTACACCGAAAAGTATTTTTCTGCGAGCAGCTTAACAGATCATTAAGTACTTGGGAAGAAAAGGGAATAAAAGAAAATACATAATAGGGCAACACAAGGTATAGAATGTAACTACATAAGCCCCCAACCCCCCTAATGTTCGATGTGATCCAATTCTCGAATGTGCATAATGAACAACGCCCATGAATTGTAGAACCCCTCCATCCTTCCCCTCCGTTCAAATTTGACCTTTTTCAAGCGTCAAGAATTCCAGCAGGTCCCCCTGCCATGCCAGGGTACAGGGTGAAGAGGTTGATCACCACCCTAACAGGATCCGCCTTCGGGCAATCAACGAGGCGAAGGCTACAACATCTGCCTCCGCGCCCATTTCCAACCCCAGCTGGTCTGACACTCCAAATATGGCTTCCCGAGGGTCCGGGTCTAATTTCACGTGCACCACTTTAGAGATTACCCTAAAAACAGCTTCTTCCCCACTCCTAAATGACCCTCTTGTGGACTGACCTCATTAACACTGCACCCTGTATGCTTCACCCGATGCCGGTGCTTATGTAGTTACATTCTATACCTTGTGTTGCCCTATTATGTATTTTCTTTTATTCCCTTTTCTTCCCAAGTACTTAATGATCTGTTAAGCTGCTCGCAGAAAAATACTTTTCGGTGTACCTCGGTACATGTGACAATAAACCAATCCAATCCAATCCAAACCTCCCCTTCCAGTAATTTTCCAGCTTTGGACAGGACCGAAAGATATGAACGTGGTTTGCGGAGACACCCCGCAATGTTCAGACACATCATCTACCCCCTCAAAGGAACGGCTCATCCACGCCCTTATAAGGTGCGCTCTATACACCACCTTCAGCTGTATCAACCCCAACCTCGCACACGAGGTGGAGGCGATCCGGAGCACCTCACACCAGAACCCCTCCTCCATACCCTCTCCCAACTCTTCCTCTCACTTTGCCTTGATCCCTTCTAGCGGCGCCTTCTCCAAAATGGTTCCCTCGAATCGGCATTTCCCTTGACGCTGCTCCCAACCTGAACTGCTGTTGAAAATTCCTCCAAATTCTCAACGAAACTATTACTACCGGACTCCCTGAGTATTTCCCCGGGGGCGGCGCTGTCGCTAGCACCTTCAATCCCGAGCCCCTACCCAAACTCTCCTCCATTCTGACCCATTGCTTGCCAACCTCTCTGATCCTGCTCCGTACCTTCTCCACATTCGCCGCTCAGTAATAATACATCAGGTTCGGAAGACCCAAACCCCCTGCCTGCCTTCCCCTCTGTAGCAGCACCTTTTTAATTCTGGCCACCTTCCCTCCCCTATGAACGAGGTAATCATCCCTTCAAACTCTGTAAAAAATGCCTTTGGCAGGAAAATCGGCAGGCATTGAAAAATAAACCGGAATCGCGGCAGCACATTCATTTTAACTGCCTGTACCCGACACGCCAGTGAAGGGTCAAATGCTTTCTGGAGCAATCGGCGAGTTTGGATGTATGTTTTCCACAAGGGTTACCCAGGCTCGTTCTGTTGTAGACTAATTTACAGAGGTTGATTACTCCATTATTGTTTAATGCGACTACTAGGATGATAGATGAATTAGAAGGACGTTGGTGCTTTCTCACTGTACAATTCCTATATTTCTATGATGGCAATAGTCTTGGTAAAAGAATGTTACAAATCAGTTGTCTGTAATGAGGACAGTTCTTTTACGGTGTTGCTTTCCAGATTGATGCGCAATCAATTACTCTCAAGACAAAGTGAGGCATAACTAATAGGCTTTAATCTGCTAGAACTCTTCCCCAGCAGCTTCATTACAGAAAGTGAAGGCTGCTGGGATGGCATTGGTTCTTAGCTCCGCCCTGAGAGGCGGAGTATATGTACATCAGCCAATGGTAGACTCCTGGGTCTAACCAATGGTCATCCACCTCTCTGGTACCGCAATACCTGGTATTACCCCACAGATCAAGTGGGTTAGTTGGTGCAGTGGAGAGGTTAATCCAGATCATTCTGAAAAATTATCTGGGGCTCCACCTGGGTGCTACCACATCTGCCTATCCAACTATAACCTGACTGGTCTAACCTGATTTCAATGGTATGTCGATACAGATTATCGCCTGCAAAATGCCTGTCTGCATTGGATTGTCTGTCTGGTGCCGCCTGGGCAGCGGGAGTCAACAGGCCTGACTGGGATGGCACTGGAGGAGGGAGGGGGAAGGCCGAGAGCAGGGTCCAAACTTGGGGGAAACTGAGATTCGGGGCCTGACTGTTGTTTCAGTTCACCCTTAACTCTCCACACCCAGGCAAAATGGGAAAATCCAGGTAGAGGGGAGGGTGGAGTAGGAGGAGGGGATCAGTGAGTGAGTGAGGTTGAGGGACGGCATGAGTGAGGGAGTGGGTTGGGAGCTTGGGAGGACACGCAAGTATGTGTAAAAATAATAAAAACACGTGTGAAGGTTGTCTGTATTTGTGACTCTCGAAGGTCTGTTAATCATTGTATGCAGCTCCAAAGTTCAGAAAGCTTGGCCAGCCCTATTATATAAATACTACAATGTAGAAGGAGTTGACCCCTTCTGCTTTTATTTCTGAATGTTTGTTGTGACTTTTAAATTTGTATTACGACTGGATGAGGAGGACTGAGCTGGCTCCCCTTATATTCAGCCCCCACGCTCGGTCGTGCCAAAGATTTAAAATATTTATTCCCCTATTAATGTCTTTTCCAATCAAAATATATTTATGTCTTTAATAAAGAGACAATCAAACCAGGTTTTCTTGAATGGAATAAAGAGTAAGTTTATCAGTTATAAACCCAAGGAAATGTGACCGCGCTCACGCACACATTGATGCACAATACAGAAGTAAGAAAGTTAGATTCCAACAAAAAGTTAATCAAAGATACGATTAAGACCTTTGCTCATCTTTGACACTTGGATTATTGGATATTGCAACCGTTCGAAGTTACTCGGTTTCCTGTAGAATTATGGCGTTGACTTGGTTCAGGTCCATATTTTGTTGAAGACTCTTAGCTTCAGAGAGCGAGAGAGACATATGTTTACTGCCCTGCTTCAGCTCTGTTTTAAGATGGCTGTGATGCTTCTATCTCCTCCTCTTCCTCGCGATTCTGCTTGGCAGTAGCAGTTTTTAAAACTTCTGTGTATTCCCAGAAAGGAATTCAATCAGTATGTCTTGCACCATTGTTACAGACCAATTCATCCCATTCTTACATCTTTTCGCCTCCAAAACCGTGGACACATTTCAAGATAGGTAGCAATCAACAAGAGATGGGGTTATATCATTGCCAACAAGAGATTTTAAATGTCGAATGAGTATCTAGCTGGTAAGCAGTTCCTATTGTCTTTGAAAGAACAGCTGATGAAAGTCCACCACTTTGTATTTTTTAATGCATTCTTCTTGAGTCATTGTATTTGAGTTAGGCCTTGACCCCCTCCCCCAGGTATGAAATTCAATGCAACAGGTCTGCAGTACAAATCATATAGAAACCTTCCAGAGAAGTGGTGTAGCCACCTGAGTTGGCCATTTCCCGACTTAAAATGGGAATGTTGCCACGCATCATAAGGTCCACGACTTTGGACCATATTGGGCCCACTCGAGCGGCTATCTTGTTTGGGACTGGACTGACTGTTGTGTTCTCCATGTGTTCAAAGTGGACGATGTCTTTATGAGCAGTGTCCTTGTGGCCGACTGGTAAGGGCAGCTCCGAAAGACTACCCACTTTGTAATGCAAAGTAGATATTTGATCTTTTGCATCACGTGTGCGTACACCACGTCAATGCCCAACGCTGCATCCTGCTTGCAGCTGAAGGGATACCTGTGTGTGGAGCGAATATTGAGGTGAGTGGTTGGTGATCACTCCGGAACATCAATTTCTGTGCGACGCGGTGCTGGAGAAATTTCTGGATTCCGAAAATGACCTCCAGTGCTTGGTGTTCAATTTGAACACATTGGCTCTCTGCTTTATTTATTGAAAGTCTGTGAAGCAAATGCTATGGGACTCTCCACTCCAGAGGGCATTCATTATGTTTGAGACAACGGCCCCAAATCCATAAGGTGATGATGTAATTAGAGGTCAAAGTGTGTCAGTAGCTCCGAATTTGAATGCAGATTTATTACCCTTTTAAATAATTTTTTTAAAATTCCCCAATTAAGGGGCAATCTAGCATGGCCAATCTACCTACCCTGCACATCTTTGGTTATGGGGGTGAGACCCACGCAGACAGGGGGAGAATGTGCAAACTTCACACGGACAGTGGACCGGGATCGAACCCGGGTCCTCGGCGTCGTGAGGCAGCAGTGCTAACAATTGTGTGCCTCTAGCTTTGACCTTCTTGAACGCAGCCATCTCTGCAGCTGCTGGTTGAGTCTCTGCTTTTTTCCCCCTCGTGCTTTTTTGCGGACAACTGCGATCGAAAGCCTTTCTGAGACATTCTTCAGTTTTTGTAATTTCGGGGCTGTTTCATAGAATCATAAAATCATAGAATTTACAGTGCAGAAGGAGGCCATTCGGTCCATCGTGTCTGCACTGGCCCTTACAAAGAGCGCCCTACTGAAGCCCACGTATCTCCCCTATCCCCGGAACCCAGTAAACCCCACATAACATTTTTTTTTTGGACGGGCAATTTATCATGGCCAATCCACCTGACCCGCACATCTTTGGACTGTGGGAGGATACCGGAGCACCCGGAGGAAACCCACGCAGACATGGGGAGAACGTGTAGACTCCGCACAGATAGTGACCCAGCCGGGAATCAAACTTGGGCCCCTGGAGCTGTGAAGCAAATGTGCTAACCAATATGCTACCTGCTGCCCCAGTTTGCAGTTTGTCCATTTCTCTGTTTGATTTCCGTGCTCTTTTGGGAACACAGTTTTTTTTAAAACTGGAAGCCGCACTGATTCTAGTGCCAGTCATTTTTTTAACTGGCAATTCATTTTTACCAGCTCTTTGAGTGTTCCAGGATTTGGTGAATTTTTTTTTTGTTAACTTGAAGCGACAGCGCAGCCGTTTGAAATCTTCAGAACAGCTGCAATTGTTTTACTCTACTCTGCAGTTTCCTTTTATTTTGAATGTCTGCAAACACAGGAGAGCATAAACATTGCAACTGTCCTTTATTGCAGTGCCTTCCTTCAACGCGCCGGCCCCGACGCAACATGGCGCAGGACTACAGGGGCCGGAGCGGAAGAAACGAAGCCCCCAGCTAGAGAGGCCCGCCCGCCGATCGGTGGGCCCCGATTGCGGGCCAAGCCACACTGGAGGCCACCCCTGGGGTCGGAACCACCATCTCCCCCCCCCCCCGACCCTTCCACGCCGAGTTCCCACCGGCTGAGAGCAGGTGTGGGTAGCGCCGGCGGGACTTGGCGTTTTCACGACGGCCGCTCGGCCCATCCCGGGCCGAGAATTGGCGGTCCGTCCGTGTAGAGCGGCCCCCGACCGGCGCCGCGCCATCCACGCCGGCGCCAATGGCGCCAATTCTCCGCTCTGGTGTCGGGGCGGTGTGGCACGATTTGCGCCGGTCGCGGGGATTCTCTGGCCCGGCCCCGGGCTGGGAGAATCCCGCCCGGGATGTTTAGATTTGATGGAGTACTAACTGCTTCATCCTGGATTGCAATGGAGCCATGATTTTTTTTTTTTTTACAGTCAATGAGTGGGATACTCCGAACTCCTTCCCTTGCTCTTGAGCACTGAGGAGGTGTGACCTGCTGTTTAGGCAAGTACCATGGTCAGCACAGGCTTGGAGGGCTGAAGGGCCTGTTCCTGTGCTGTTTGGTTCTTTGTTCTTCTTCATTCCACTTTAGGAATAGGATTGCAGTCGTAAGTATTGAAACCAATGTTTATGCCTGGAGGGAGAGCTATTGTAGCTTTGTTCCCCCACGCAAGTCTTTTCTTTACAAAAGCAAAATACTGCAGATGCTGGCAATCCAAAGGGAAAACTGGAAATGCTCAACAGGCCAGGCAGCATCTGAGGAGAGAAACCGAGTTAACATTTTGAGGTTGATAACCCTTCATCTAATAAGGGTCGACACCACCTTGAAACATTTCCCTCCACAGATGCTGCCTCACCTGAAATATCTGAATATTTCCAACATTCTCTCTTCCATCTCTCTCTTTTCCCATTTCTCCTCCTCATGGGTAGAGCTCCATTGATGCCCATGCTTTGGACTATACCTTGAATGTCCGCTACTCACCCATAGAAGCAAGCCTAAGCCAAGCCACAGAAAGTTCCCTCAGAAGTGCCTGAACATCAGTCAGGACGATGAATATTTGTGACCTGCCCATAGGTGGATGGAGGTTCCAGTCCTGTTAGCTGAATTTAAAAAAAAAAAATGTATTATTCATTCACGCAATGTGGTTATCGCTGGCGAGTCCAGCATTTATAGCCCACCGCTAATTGTCTTTCAGAAAGTAATGGCGAGCCACCGCTTTGATCCACTGCGGTCCCTGTGGTGTAGGTACACCCACACCGCTGTTAGGGAGGGAATTCCAGCATTTTGACCCGGCGACAGTGAAGGAACGGAGATATATTCCCAAGTCAGGATGGTGAGTGACTTGAAGGGGGACTTCCAGGTGGTGGTGTTCCCATATGTCTGCTGCCCTTGTCCTTCTAGATGGCAGTGGTTGTAGGTAAGGAAGGTGCTGCCAAAGAAGACTTATAAGTTCATAGAATCATAGAATTTACAGTGCAGAAGGAGGCTGTTCGGCCCATCGTGTCTGCACCAGCTCCTGGAAAGAGCACCCTCGCTAAGCCCACTACCCACCCTATCCCAGTAACCCAACCCAACCAACCCTTTTGGACACTAAGAGCAATTTAGCATGGCTAATCCACCTAACCTGCACGTTTTTGGACTGTGGGAGAAAACCGGAGCACCCGGAGGAAACCCACGCAGACACTGGGACAAAGTGCAAACTGCACAGACAGTGACCCAAGCCGGGAATCGAACCTGGGACCCTGGAGCTGTGAAGCAACTGTGCTAACCACTGTGCTACCGTGCTCCCTGCGAGTACTCAGCGATTGCGATTTTAGATTATGCTCTGTATTGGATGGATGTGGTTTTGGAGATGGGGCTAGCCCAGAGGCCGGGGTGAAGAATGGCCGTGGGGCTGTTAGTGGACCAGTGCTTTTGTGATAAGATCGGGAAGGTGATTGAGGAATATGTGGGTTATAATTGCATGCGGGAGGTTTCGTACTTGGTGGCTTGGGAAGCTCTGAAGGCAGTGGTGATAGGGGATGTGATTTTGTTCAAACCTGAGGTGGACAAGGAGGAGGGGGAAGAGCGCCAAAAACTGATGGAGGAGATTCTGGAAGTGGATGGGAGGTACGAAGAGGACCCGGACCCGGGTCTCTTGGCCAAGAGGAATGAACTGAGGTAAGGTTTGACCAGTTGTCCACGGGGAAAGTGGTGCTCCAGTTGAGAAGAGTGAGGGGGGCGGTCTACGAACACAGGGAGAAGGCAGGTCATGTGCAGTCCGGCCAGCTCCGGAGGGAGGCAGCAGCAAGGAAGATAGTTTGGGTACGGAACAAGGTGGGGAAGTTCGTCGTGGCCCTGGAGCAGATCAATAAAGTATTCGAGGAATTTTATAAGGATCTAAATAGGTCGGAGCCACCGGGGAGGAGCGAGTTCCTGGTCGGGTTGGAGTATTCGAGGCTGGGTGAGGAGGATAGAGTAGGGTTGGAGGAGCTGGTGGGGGAGGAGGAGGTGATTGGGAGGATGCAGGCAGGGAAGGTGGCAGGGCCTGACGGGTTCCCAGTTGAATTCTCTCAGAAATTTCAGGATAGGTTGGCGCTGCTGATGGTGGAATATTTGAGGATGCAATAGGCAAGGGCTGTCTTACCGCACACCAGTGGGCAAGCACCTATTTCGTTGCTGCTAAAGAAGGATAAGGATCCAGTTACTGCAGTGCATCCTATAGATGGTACACAGGGCTGCCACTGTGCCTAGGTGGGGAAGGGAGTGAATGTTTGTGGAAGGGATGCAGTGTTGTTGAAGCTGCATTCATCCAGGCAAGTGGAGAGTATTTCATCACTTTCCTAACTTGTGCCTTGTAGATGGTGGACAGGCTTTGGGGAGTCAGGAGGTGAGTTACTCGCTGCAGAATTCCTAGCCTCTGACCTGCTCTTGTAGCACTTATTGGCTAAGGCTACAGAGCAGGCTTGAAATGTGGAACTTCCCAAAGTCATTTTTAATTACCCTTTTAAACCACTTTTTCATCTTTTTGTTTCCCATTTCCCCACTCCCCTATCCCACCAGAAGCGATCATTCACTGAGCTTGGGGATTCAAATCCAGAGTTACCCTTTTGCTGAATTGGAGGGGCCTAGAGGTACCCCCAATCCAACTGAAAGCTGTTGCTTTGGAAAGCAATATTGGCAAGTATTCCTGTACCTTCAGGACCCACTGGGCTCTGCTCTTGTGAGGTGCCTGCCCTTGTTGCTGCATTCTCTGTAGATAATCAGTTGTGACAGCAGGAGGCATGAGGCCCCGCAGTGTCGCAGACGTACTCGACTTTCACTGTAAACGCAGCTCGACAGCACTGATGCATAATGAGGGGCCACGAGCTGTGCAACAGTCTGCTTGATACAAATGGCTAGAAATATATTTGCATCCACAAAGAGTCCTCGCGCGAATCTCTTCTTTTTTTTAATAGACTTGCAAGTTCTGACACAGGTGTTTTTACCTGGAATTTAAAATTCTCGTCCTTTTTGTGACTGGATTTAATGTTCGTACATTTGATTTGGATTGGATTGGATTGGATTTGTTTATTGTCACGTGTACCGAGGTACAGTGAAAAGTATTTTTCTGCGAGCAGCTCAACAGATCATTAAGTACATGAGAAGAAAAGGGAATAAAAGAAAATACATAATAGGGCAACACAACATATGCAATGTAACTACATAAGCCCCGGCATCGGATGAAGCATACAGGGTGTAGTGTTAATGAGGTCAGTCTATAGTTTTTTTAGGTCATTTAGGAGTCTGGTGACAGTGGGGAAGAAGCTGTTTTTGATTTTGATTTGATTTATTGTCACATGTACCGAAGTGCAGTGAAAAGTATTTTCCTGCGGCCGAGGGAACGTACACAGTACGTACACAGTTGACAAAAAAGAATAATCAACAGAGAACATTGACAAATGGTACATCGACAAACAGTGATTGGTTAGAGTGCAGGACAAGGGGGCAAACAAAGCAAATACATGAGCAAGAGCAGCATAGGGCATCGTGAATAGTGTTCTTATAGGGGACAGATCAGTCCGAGGGCCAGTCGTTGAGGAGTCTTGTAGCTGTGGGGAAGAAGCTGTTCCTATGTCTGGATGTGCGGGTCTTCAAACTTCTGTACCTTCTACCTGATGGAAGGGTCTGGAAGAAGGCAATGCCTGGGTGCGAGCGCTCTCTGATAATGCTGTCTGCCTTCCTGAGGCAGTGGAAGGTGCATATAGAATCAATGTGGGGGTGGCAAGCTTATGCGCTGCCTCCTTCACTGATGGAAAAATTCAGCACGCCGGCTTCAGATCGAATAGTGACGATTTAATAGTTTCTGCTGAGGTCTAACCTTGATTTACCCAGTAAGCCATTTACAAAGTTGTGTCTTGTCCAAGCAGTGTAGAGAAATGTGTCATTGTTAGCTGCTCCTGGCAGTGGCAACACGTGTTTGAAATTTCCCTGGGTGAGCAAGTCCAAAGCAACAAAATTTTCCGCCTTGTCAGATCAGCATGTCGCTCTGAGATTTGCTCCGCCAATGGATTTCATAGCATCAGACCTTGTTGTGCATCACAATGCAATTTCAATTAGCCGTATTTGTGAAACAAGACTTCTCAAAGGGTACATTTTGTTTTCTTTATTCAAGGGATGTGGACATCGCTGGCCAAGCCAGCATTTATTGCCCATCTCAAACTGCTCTTGAGAAGATGGTGGCGAGCTGCCTTCTCGAATCTCTGGGGTCCCTGAGTGTAGGTGCACCCAGTGCTGTTAAGAAGGGGTGGGGGGGGGGGGGGGGTGGGGGGGTTCCAGTATTTTGACCCCACGGCAGTGAAGGAATGGCGATTTTATATCCAAGTCAGGATGGTGAGTGACTGGGAGAGGAACTTGCAGGTGGTGGTGTTCCCAGGTTATCTGCTGCCCTTGTCTTTCTAGATGGGAGTGATCGTGGGTTTGGAAGGTGCTGCTGAAGGTGCCTTGGTGAGTTCCTGCAGTACATCTTGTAGATGGTACATGCTGTAGCCATGGCGCAACGGTTTTGGAGGGAGCGAATGTTTGTGAATGAGATGCCAAACAAGCGGGGCTGCTTTTGTCCTGGGTAGTGTCGTGCTTCACGAGTGTTGCTTGGAGTTGAGCCCCTTCAGGCGAGTGTAGAGTATTCCATCAAACTCCTGACTTGTGCCTCTTATGGAGAGTCAAGACATGAGTTACTTGCTACAGAATTCATAGCCTGTCCTGCTCTTGTAACCATAGTATTTATATGGCTAGTCCAGTTCAGATTTACAATGGTATCCCCCAGGATGTTAATTAACTTCTTATGAGCTTTACAGTCACTTGGTAGTCCAGAATTTGAGTATTGCTTGAAAAAAGGGATTGCTGTTGAACCTTTTCATCTTGCACTCATCAGATCAGATGCAAGAATGTCAAATTTCAAAGGGACCAACAATTTATACTGCATTTGAAAAGGATGCTGATTGGTTGGAAAGTTCACTCTGCTTGTGGCATTGCCATGGAGAATGCACCAGATAAGGGGGGGACTTACCAGGGGTAAGCCATGGGGTACGGGCCTCTGGCACGGAGTCTGTCCCTGTTGCTCAGAAGGGAAGGGGGGAGAGGAGCAGAGCATTAGTAATTGGGGACTCTATAGTCAGGGGCACAGATAGGAGATTTTGTGGGAGCGTGAGAGACTCACGTTTGGTATGTTGCCTCCCAGGTGCAAGGGTACGTGATGTCTCGGATCGTGTTTTCCGGGTCCTTAGGGGGGAGGGGGAGCAGCCCCAAGTCGTGGTCCACATTGGCACTAACGACATAGGTAGGAAAGGGGACAAGGATGTCAGGCAGGCTTTCAGGGAGCTAGGATGGAAGCTCAGAACTAGAACAAACAGAGTTGTTATCTCTGGGTTGTTGCCCGTGCCACGTGATAGTGAGATGAGGAATAGGGAGAGAGAGCATTTAAACACGTGGCTACAGGGATGGTGCAGGCGGGAGGGTTTCAGATTTTTGGATAACTGGGGCTCTTTCTGGGGAAGGTGGGACCTCTACAGACAGGATGGTCTACATCTGAACCTGAGGGGCACAAATATCCTGGGGGGGAGATTTGTTAGTGCTCTTTGGGGGGGTTTAAACTAATGCAGCAGGGGCATGGGAACCTGGATTGTAGTTTTAGGGTAAGGGAGAATGAGAGTATAGAGGTCAGGAGCACAGATTTGACGTCGCAGGAGGGGGCCAGCGTTCAGGTAGGTGGTTTGAAGTGTGTCTACTTCAATGCCAGGAGTATACGAAACAAGGTAGGGGAACTGGCAGCGTGGGTTGGTACCTGGGACTTCGATGTTGTGGCCATTTCGGAGACATGGATAGAGCAGGGACAGGAATGGATGTTGCAGGTTCCGGGGTTTAGGTGTTTTAGTAAGCTCAGAGAAGGAGGCAAAAGAGGGGGAGGTGTGGCGCTGCTAGTCAAGAGCAGTATTACGGTGGCGGAGAGGATGCTAGATGGGGACTCTTCTTCCGAGGTAGTATTGGCTGAAGTTAGAAACAGGAAAGGAGAGGTCACCCTGTTGGGAGTTTTTTATAGGCCTCCTAATAGTTCTAGGGATGTAGAGGAAAGGATGGCGAAGATGATTCTGGATATGAGCGAAAGTAACAGGGTAGTTATTATGGGAGACTTTAACTTTCCAAATATTGAATGGAAAAGATATAGTTCGAGTACAATAGATGGGTCGTTTTTTGTACAGTGTGTGCAGGAGGGTTTCCTGAAACAATATGTTGACAGGCCAACAAGAGGCGAGGCCACGTTGGATTTGGTTTTGGGTAATGAACCAGGCCAGGTGTTGGATTTGGAGGTAGGAGAGCACTTTGGGGACAGTGACCACAATTCGGTGACGTTTACGTTAATGATGGAAAGGGATAAGTATACACCGCAGGGCAAGAGTTATAGCTGGGGGAAGGGCAATTATGATGCCATTAGACGTGACTTGGGGGGGATAAGGTGGAGAAGTAGGCTGCAAGTGTTGGGCACACTGGATAAGTGGGGCTTGTTCAAGGATCAGCTACTGCGTGTTCTTGATAAGTATGTACCGGTCAGACAGGGAGGAAGGCGTCGAGCGAGGGAACCGTGGTTTACCAGGGAAGTGGAATCTCTTGTTAAGAGGAAGAAGGAGGCCTATGTGAAGATGAAGTGTGAAGTTTCGGTTGGGGCGATGGATAGTTACAAGGTAGCGAGGAAGGATCTAAAGAGAGAGCTAAGACGAGCAAGGAGGGGACATGAGAAGTATTTGGCAGGAAGGATCAAGGAAAACCCAAAAGCTTTCTATAGGTATGTCAGGAATAAGCGAATGACTAGGGAAAAAGTAGGACCAGTCAAGGACAGGGATGGGAAATTGTGTGTGGAGTCTGAAGAGATAGGCGAGATACTAAATGAATATTTTTCGTCAGTATTCACTCAGGAAAAAGATAATGTTGTGGAGGAGAATGCTGAGCCCCAGGCTAATAGAATAGATGGCATTGAGGTACGTAGGGAAGAGGTGTTGGCAATTCTGGACAGGCTGAAAATAGATAAGTCCCCGGGACCTGATGGGATTTATCCTAGGATTCTCTGGGAGGCCAGGGAAGAGATTGCTGGACCTTTGGCTTTGATTTTTATGTCATCATTGGCTACAGGAATAGTGCCAGAGGACTGGAGGACAGCAAATGTGGTCCCTTTGTTCAAAAAGGGGAGCAGAGACAACCCCGGCAACTATAGACCGGTGAGCCTCACGTCTGTAGTGGGTAAAGTCTTGGAGGGGATTATAAGGGACAAGATTTATAATCATCTAGATAGGAATGATATGATCAGGGATAGTCAGCATGGCTTTGTGAAGGGTAGGTCATGCCTCACAAACCTTATTGAGTTCTTTGAGAAGGTGACTGAACAGGTAGACGAGGGTAGAGCAGTTGATGTGGTGTATATGGATTTCAGCAAAGCGTTTGATAAGGTTCCCCACGGTAGGCTATTGCAAAAAATACGGAGGCTGGGGATTGAGGGTGATTTAGAGATGTGGATCAGAAATTGGCTAGCTGAAAGAAGACAGAGGGTGGTGGTTGATGGGAAATGTTCAGAATGGAGTACAGTCACAAGTGGAGTACCACAAGGATCTGTTCTGGGGCCGTTGCTGTTTGTCATTTTTATCAATGACCTAGAGGAAGGCACAGAAGGGTGGGTGAGTAAATTTGCAGATGATACTAAAGTCGGTGGTGTTGTCGATAGTGTGGAAGGATGTAGCAGGTTACAGAGGGATATAGATAAGCTGCAGAGCTGGGCTGAGAGGTGGCAAATGGAGTTTAATGTAGAGAAGTGTGAGGTGATTCACTTTGGAAGGAATAACAGGAATGCGGAATATTTGGCTAATGGTAAAGTTCTTGAAAGTGTGGCTGAGCAGAGGGATCTAGGTGTCCATGTACATAGATCCCTGAAAGTTGCCACCCAGGTTGATAGGGTTGTGAAGAAGGCCTATGGAGTGTTGGCCTTTATTGGTAGAGGGATTGAGTTCCGGAGTCGAGAGGTCATGTTGCAGCTGTACAGAACTCTGGTCCGGCAGCATTTGGAGTATTGCGTACAGTTCTGGTCACCGCATTATAGGAAGGACGTGGAGGCTTTGGAGCGGGTGCAGAGGAGATTTACCAGGATGTTGCCTGGTATGGAGGGAAAATCTTATGAGGAAAGGCTGACGGACTTGAGGTTGTTTTCGTTGGAGAGAAGAAGGTTAAGAGGAGACTTAATAGAGGCATACAAAATGATCAGGGGGTTGGATAGGGTGGACAGTGAGAGCCTTCTCCCGCGGATGGATATGGCTGGCAAGAGGGGACATAACTTTAAACTGAGGGGTAATAGATATAGGACAGAGGTCAGAGGTAGGTTCTTTACGCAAAGAGTAGTGAGGCCGTGGAATGCCCTACCTGCTACAGTAGTGAACTCGCCAACATTGAGGGCATTTAAAAGTTTATTGGATAAACATATGGATGATAATGGCATAGTGTAGGTTAGATGGCTTTTGTTTCGGTGCAACATCGTGGGCCGAAGGGCCTGTACTGCGCTGTATTGTTCTATGTTCTATGTTCTATATGAATTCCAGTGTTGATGCAATGCCTGGTACGTGGGCCTTGTCCCAGTGACTGATGGACCACATCAAAACACATCTCCCTTTGGCAGAGACTGTATCAAAACATAGAGTACTGAACACACCCGACCAGCCCGTGCTTGCAAAATACAGATCATCATGTCGAATGTTAATTGTGATTCCAGCACTTAATGAACAATCCCAATTGTGCTAAAATTATACTGGTAACCAATGGGACATCAGTTGGTCTCACACTTACACTTGCTAGAAACTATATAATCATAATCTTTATTAGTGTCACAAGTAAGCTTACATTGTCACTGCAATAATAATAATTATCGCTTAATGTCACAAGTAGGTTTCAATGAAGTTACTGTGAAAAGTCCCTAGTCGCCACATTCTGGTGCCTATTTGGGGAGGCCGGTACAGGAATTGAACCCGCACTGCTGGCATTGTTCTGCATTACAAGCCAGCTGTTTATCCCACTGTGCTAAACCAGCCCCTGTGCTAGCAGCAAACAATGAAGTTGCTGTGAAAATCCCCTTATTGCCACACTCTGACGCATGTCCGGGTGCACTGAGGAGGAATTCCGAACGTCCAATTCACTTACCAAACATGTCTTTCGGGATACGTGGGAGGAAACCGGAGCACCCGGAGGAAACCCACGCAGACACTGGGAGAACGTGCAGACTCCGCACAGACAGTGACCCAAGCTGGGAATCGAACCTGGGACCCTGGCACTGTGAAGCAAAAGTGCTAACCACTGTGCTACCGTGCTGCCCTCATGGGAGGTCTGTCACCCGCAAGCAAAAGGAACATGTCCGGGCATTGCAACTTTTTGAATTACGAACTTTGTTCGTTTGTGTTTGGGGTTAATGTTTGTGATTGGTATCTGGCATCATTTTTAAAACTTCATGTATCAGTTTGATGAGGAACAGTAGGGATTTCTCCAGGGGGTAGTTAAGGCCAAACTCAACTTGCAGTAATGGCTAAATGGTGGAATGAGAAGATGGGTTGCTGCTTTGGAAAGAGGAGGTCAAATGGGGTTAATGGCTCTTGCGTAGTTAAATAAATATTTTAGCTTCTTTTAGTGTGTTATAACTAGTACATATTTAATATGCAACCATTTCTGAGAATTATATGCAATGGTGTACAACATTATATTGAATCCAGTAAACTGTTTACTGGAGCTATGGTGATTGTTGATCTATGTATTACTCTACAAGGAAAGATGATTTTAAAGGACAGTTTTTGAAGCCCAGGGACAAAGCCAACTTTCTGGAGCTGTTGAGAAAATGGTCCCAAAGCAGACCAAAGCTGCAGAACGATTTGTGTTTTGTGAATTAATAATGGGCTGAATTTCCCGCTGCCGGCGCAATAGGCTTCAACAAAGTTATTGTGCAAAGCCCCTAGTTGCCACATTCCGGCGCCCGTTCGGGGAGGCTGGGACAGGAATTGAACCCGCGCTGCTGGCCTTGTTCTGCATTACAAGCCAACTGTGTAGCCCACTGTGCTGAACCAGTCCCTACGATTCTGATTTCTTGTTGCTTCTCCATCATCCACTGTTCTCTCAAAACATGTTCATGTATCCACCCATGCAAGGACTTGTGTTCATGATCTAGAATAACCCTTGCACCCAATTCATTTTTTTTTCCAATAAAGAGGCAATTTAGCATGGCCAATCCACCTAGCCTGTACATCTTTGGGTTGTGGGGGCGAAACCCACGCAAACACGGGGAGAATGTGCAAACTCCACACGGACAGTGACCCAGAGCCGGGATCGAACCTGGGACCTCGGCGCCGTGAGGCATCAGGGCTAACCCACTGCGCCACCGTGCTGCCCTGGCTAACGCCTTGTTCCAGTACTGAGAGTGCTGCACTTTCTGAGGTGCCATCATTTGGATGTAACATTATTTCGATTCTGTCTGCCCCTTCGGGTGGTGCGTTAAGAGCAGAAAGGCTTTCCTCATGACCTGGTCAACAACACCTAAACCTCAACAAACTAAGCTGGTTAATTGGTCATTTAGCTCATTGGTCTTTGTCAGATCTTATAAGCAAGTTGGCTTCTGTGTTTACCTCCATTTGTGTGGAGATGTCGGCGTTGGACTAGGGTGAGCACAGTAAGTAGTCTTACAACTCCAAATTAAAGTCCAACAGGTTTGTTTCGGAGCACAGCTCCTTCCTCAGGTGAATGAAGAGGTAGGTTCCAGAAACACACATGTAGACAAAGCCAATGATGCAAGACGATTCTTTGAATGCGAGTCTTTGCAGGTAATTAAGTCTTTACCGGTCCAGACGGAGCAACTGGAAAGAGGGATAATCACAGGTTAAAGAGGTTTAAATTGTCTCAAGCCAGGATAGTTTGTAGGATTTTGCAAGCCCAGGCCAGATGGTGGGGGGTGAATGTAATGCGACATGAATCCAAGGACCCGGTTGAGAGCGTACTCGTGTGTGCGGAACTTGGCTATAAGTTTCTGCTATATAAATACTCTTTATCAGGCTTCCTTTCATTTGCACTTTTATTATATTAAGTAAGGTCACCAAAGTCCCAGATGACCATAAACTGCTTTCCCCTTTGAGGGGGGGAGCTGACTGGTGGTGATTTAACCTGAGGGGCAAGGTTGCAAAGGCGAGGTCTTCATGAATAACCTCAGCCGGAACGGGAATCGAACTCTTGCTGTTGGTGTCTTTCTGCATCACGAACCAGCTGTCTAGCCACCTAAACCGGCCCACTAAACCATTCCAAAGTACTTTAAAAAAATGTTTTTAAAAAATGTACGTTGTGGCATTTTGTATTTGCGAATTTATTCTTTAAATTTGACCGCATTCTGTCGAAGATAATTTATGCTCAAGTGTTTCAGATATTCAAGGCATCATTCCCTCTGATAATTCTAAACAGCACTGAAATGCTGGATTATAATGGAATAAAATCTTCAGTTCGCCATGAGAATTTTTGACGATGATTGAATTGCTAAAGTAGGTTGTGATCTTCTATTATCTGAACAAGTCGTATTTTCAGCTGTCTTTTATGCCATGTGCAGTGGTCTCTACTTCCTGATGCAGCAGTCTCAATGTCACTCTGCATTTAATGCAGAATTTAAAAACGAAATGCATTGAGTTACGGACATCTTTTTTGCCAAGCCCAACATTCGTTCCCCATCACTAGTTGCCTTGTGAAGGTGGTGGGAGATTGCCCTCTTGGGCTGCAGGTCGCACATTGATGCTACTGAGGAGCTGCCCTCGGCCACATCGGAGGACGGTTTGGTCATATTTTGGCAAGTCGGGTAATGACGGTGTGGTACCTTTTGACAGCCTCTTGGTCACTTTAACCGGCACCATATTTTAAAATTTTGAACTGAATTTAAAGGTCTTAAACAGGTATTTCAAAAATATACATATTTCATGGCATGTGGGGTGGCCCTAGCGAGGCGAGCATTTTTATTACCTATCCCAAATTGCCCGAAGGTATGTGTAGTGGTAGGACCTGGTGCATGGTTAATGTGGGACTGAGTACAGTGCGACACTGATGGTAGAAGGCACATGATACAGCCAGGGTCTCTCTAGAGGTGGACAAAGATGTATAAATACCTAGAATGGAGTCAGCTCCTTATCTGTGCATGTTTGCGTGCAAAGCCTACATCTTGATCCTTGAAGCAGGATTCTGCAGTATCCTAGAATCCCTACAGTGCAGCAGCAGGCCATCGAGACTGCACGGATCCTCTGAAAGAGTGCCCAAACTAGGCCCACTCCCCCGCCTAACCTGCACATCTTTGGGCTGTGGTTGAGCCTAATGGTTGGATTTGAAGTTGTGTCTTCCATACAATCCCTACGGTGCAGAAGGAGGGCATTAACCCCATCGAGGCTGCACAACCGTTCAAACGAGCACTCTACCCATGTCCCCTCCACCTTTCCCGATCCCCGTAACCTCATCACCTCATATAAATTCAAGGGCGGGATTCTCCGCTAACCGGCGGGGTGGGCCGTACCGGCGTCAAGGGGTGGCGTGAACCACTCCGGCATCGGGCTGCCCGGAAGGTGCGGAATCGTCAGCACCTTTGGGGGCTAGGCCGGCACTGGAGTGGTTGGCGCTACGCCAAACGGCAGTGAAGGGTCTCTGCCGGCTGGCGCGAGTTGCCGCATGCACAGGAGCGCCAGCGTGTTCTGGCACATGCGCAGAACCGCTGGCATATTTCCTGCGCATGCGCAGGGGGCTTCGTCTCCGCGCCGGCCATGGCGGAGCTTTACAGAGGCCGGCGCGGAGGGAAAGAGTGCCCCCATGGCACAGGCCTGCCCGCGGATCAGTGGGCCCCAATCGCGGGCCAGGCCCCCGTGGGGGGCAGCCCCCCGGGGCCGGATCCCCCCCCACCCCCCGAGGACTCCGCAGGCCGTCCGCAGAGCCAGGTCCCGCCGGTACGGACCTGGTGCAATATTTGCCGGCGGGACTGGCTGAAAACAGGCGGCCTCTCGGCCCACCACGGAGCGGAGAATTGCCGTGATGCCGCTGCCAACGGCCCCTGACCGGCGGGGGCACGATTCCCGCCCACGCCAAAACACTGGCGCCGGAGAATTCGGCAGCCGCCAGGGGACGGAGGGGCAGGATTCACGCCCCCCCCGGCGATTCTCCATCCCGGCGGGGGGTCGGAGAATCCCACCCCAGGTCTCTGGATTGCTAGTCCAGAGCACTACACCACCATAGCTCTCTGTGAAAATGCTTTATTTCCGTTTAAAACAAAAACTGCAGTGGAAACCGTGAACAGAAAATGCTGGAGAAACACCGGGTGCGCAATTCCCTGGCCTTGCTGCACTCTCGCTCGAGCGAAAAAAGGGCGGCAATGAGCACTGCGCCAGGCGCCAAAACGTTTGCGATGCAACCGACCCGTTCTCGCTGGCAAAATCGGTATCTCGGGCGAGATACCAATTATCACCATGCAAGCCCTATTTGGATTGGATTGGATTTGTTTATTGTCACGTGTACCGAGGTACAGTGAAATGTATTTTTCTGCGAGCAGCTCAACAGATCATTAAGTACATGAGAAGAAAAGGGAATAATAGGGCAACACAAGGTATACAATGTAACTACATAAGCACAGGCATCGGATGAAGCATACAGGGGTGTCGTGTTAATGAGGCCATTTAGGAGTCTGGTGACAGCGGGGAAGAAGCTGTTTTTGAGTCTGTTTGTGCATGTTCTCAGACTTTGGACGGTGGGCCAGGACAGATTTTTGGTGATGTGCACCCCTAGGAATTTGAAACTGCTAACCATCTCCACCTCGGCCCCGTTGATGCTGACAGGGGTGTGTACAACAGTACTTTGCTTCCTGAAGTCAATGACCAGCTCTTTAGTTTTGCTGGCATTGAGGGAGAGGTTGTTGTCGCTACACCACTCCACTAGGTTCTCTATCTCACTCCTGTATTCATTTTTAAAAATAAATTTAGTGTACCCAATTTATTTTATCCAATTAAGCGTGGCCAATCCACCTAACCTGCTCATTTGGGTTGTGGGGGTGAAACCCACGCAGACACAGGGAGAATGAGCAAACTCCACGCGGACAGTGACCCAGAGCTGGGATCGAACCTGGGACCTCGGCGTCTTGAGGCAGCAATGCTAACCACTGCGCCACCTTGGTTAAGTGAGCGCTTCAGATGTGGCCTGGCCCGCGATCGGGTCCACCGATTGGCAGGCTGGCCTCTCTGGCTGGGAGCCTCCTTCCGCGCCGGCCCCTGTAGCCCTGCACCATGTTGCATCGGGGCTGGCGCAGAGAAGGGAGACGCCACGCATGCACGCGTTGGGCTGCTCCAGTGCCATGCTGGCCCCCTGCAGGGGTCAGAATTGCTGATCCTGAGGCCGTGTTGACGCCGTTGAGAAATGCGACAGCGTTTCCGACGGTGTCAACACTTATCCTCAGAATCCTGCCCCTGGTGATTATCCGACTCAATTAGTAATCCAGAGACTCCGACTAATGCTGCTGCGACATGAGTTCAAATCCCACCACAGGAACCAGGGAGTTTAAACTCTGTTAATTACTTGAAACCAGGATTAAAGAGCTTGCATCGGCAATGTTGATTTAATTAAACTAAAGGTTCTGATGTTCTGAATTGGGAGGGGGAGGGGGCAAATCTTAATATGATTAGAGGATCTGGTCAATGTGGACTGGGAGCAGCCACGTGTAAGTAATTCCGAGAGAACGGCCAGCATGTTTCTGTAAAGGTAGCAGGTTGAACCAAATAGCCCAGAGAACCCTGGATGTCGACGGATATACAGGACTGGATCAGGAAAAAAACAGAGGCTTATTGCAGGTACAGCAGGCTCCAAAGAGTGGATGCCCTAAAGGAGTATAGAAAGCACAGTGAGTACTCAAAAAAGAAATTAAGAGAGCGAAGAGGGGGCATGAAAAAATACTGGCAGGCAAAGTAAAGAAAAATCCTAAAGATGCTTTATAAGTATATAAGGGCAAGAGGGTAACCAGGAAAGGGAAAGCTTAGGGGCCCATTATGAACCAGTGGAAATCTGTGTGTGGACCCAAACGATGTAGGTTAGGTTTTAAATTAGTATTTTGCATCTGTGTTCAATATGGAGATGGACGATGTAGATATAGAAAGTAGGGAAGGAGGCTGTGATATAATTGAACAGATTAGTATTGAGAGGGAGGAGGATTTGCAGGCCTAAACCTGGATAATTCCCCAAACCCAGATGAGATGTATCCTAGGCTATTGTGGGAGATTGCTGAGGCTCTGATGCTAATTTTCAAATCCTCTCTGGCCACAGGAGAGGTGCCAGAGGACTGGAAGACCGCTAATGTGGCACCATTACTCAAGAAGGGAAGTAGGGGAAAAAACAGGTAATTGCAGGCCAGTGAGTCTTAACATCAGTGGTATGGAAATAATGAATCTCCATCTGGAGAGGCACGGATTGTCAACATGGCTTTGTCAGGGGGAGGCCATGTCTAACAAATGTGGTTGAATTTTTCAACAGGATGATTAGGTGTGTATATGAGGGTAGTGTCATGATATGCAAACATGCAGATAATGATATACAGGCAGCTAATGAACACCGAGAACAGGACATGACCAATGAGCAGGCAGGACATTCAGGGTTGGTATCTCACTATAAAAAGCACGAGACACTCACACTCCGCCTCTTTCCACTGACAAACATCTACAGAGTGAGTCAGGGTGTATGTACAGTATCACACCTCCAGCACGTGGCTAAGAGCTAGTCTGGTTCAGTCAGACAGAGTAACCGCCCTTAGGTTAGCAGAGAGTCGAACTCATAGAGAACTGTGCTAACTGTGCTACTGGTTCAATAAATCAGATTGAACTAACTTCAAGGTCTGGAGTATCTTTTTTGGTTAAAGCTGCATCCAGTTACAGCCTGTGTTATCCCAGAGTACATAACACAACAGGTAGTACAGTTGTTGTAGTTTATGTGGCCTTCAGTAAGGCTTTTGACAAGGTCCCACTTGGAGACTGATCAAGAAGGTAAAACCCCATGGAATCCAGGACAATTTGGAAAATTGCATCCAAAAGTGGCTTAGTGGCAGGAGACAGCGGGTGATGCCCGAAGGTTTTTGTGACTGGGATCCTGCGTCCAGCAGTGTACTGTAGGGATTGGTGCTGGGTCCCTTGGTGTTTGTAGTGTATGTTCATGATGTCAATATGGGAGCTTTGGTCCGTATGTTCACAGCTGGCATGATTGGTGATGAGAAAAGCCTTAGATTACACGAAGATCTAGATGGACTGGTCAGATGGGCAGGGCAGTGGCAAATTGAATTTAACCCGGAATAGTGTGAGGTGATGCATTTTGGAGGGACTAACAGGCAAGGAAATAAACAATGAACAGTAGGACGCTGGGAAGTACAGAGGGCCAAAGGGACCTTGAGGTTGTAGCCATTTAAAATGGCTAACTCCCGATTAGAATGGCCAAACCCCGATTTAAAATGGCAAACGGAAGAGGCTGATGGGAAAATCAGCCAACAGGACTCAAACAGGCAGCTGCAGGCAAAACTGTGTATTCACCTCTGGGGAGGCCAGACAGAATCGATACCTACAGCCATCAACACAACTACCCACCGGCCATCTGAATACTAATTAGCAATCCCCGGGAATAATACGCTACAAATTAGACACACAAAGCCAACCCAGACTTTTCGGCGTCAACAGGAGCTTACACAGAGAGAGGTGAATGACCACCTCGAAAACGCCCATTGATCAAGGAATCGCTCCAGCATTGGAGAATATCGAACCAAGTGATTGGGACCAAGTCCAATCACTTGGAACCAGGTACAAGGTCCGCCCCGAGAGGAGGGAAGCCCCTGGGGACTATAAGAATAGGGGCCAAGTTCAAATCGGCCCTTCTTCTCCTCTCCGCACCCTTCGAGACCCTTCTGCTGACCCTCTACAACAGCCGCAAGAAACAGTAAGTCTTACTCCAACGCTCGCTACGAGATACGCACTCCTGACTATTGACCTGTACCAGCTTTGAATCCCGCAGGCTCAGAACCCATACGAAAGGCCATTTGTTTCCCTGACCTGGTGGGCCATTTCCAAAGTTAAGTATTGGCCTATTAGTTGTAGGAAGTAGCTTAGAAGTAGAATTAATGTATACGTATTGATTACTGTATATAATAAATATGCATTGATTTAACTCTTACTAAGCGGTGTGTTGGATTATTGATCATTACTCGGACTTGAACCACGTGGCAGTATCAGAAAGATACCTGGCGACTCGAGCAAAGGTGATAGAACAAGAGCAATTAAACTAAGGCTAAAACGAGCAACAAGGTGAATGTGCAAAGATCCCTGAAGACAGCAGGGCAGGTAGATGAGGTGATTAAGAAGGCATCTCGATACTTGCATTTATTAACCGAGCCATAGAATATAAAGCAGGGAGATTATGATGGAACTGTACAGAACATTTGTTAGGCCACAGCCAGAGTACTGTGTGTAGTTCTGGTCTGAGTTGGTTTCCTTTGAGCAGAGAAGGCTGAGCGGGATCTGTTCGAGATGTACAAAATCATTGTGAGATTTAGATTAGGTAGGAAGGAATTTTTCCCCTCAGTCGAGGGGGTCAATAGCCCCTAGTCAATAGTGGGCTTAGATTTAAGGTAAGGGGCAGGAGATTCTGGATGGGATTTGAAGAAAATCTTTTTTGGTGGGAATCTAGAACTCGCTGCCCGAAAGGGTGGTCGAGGCTGGAACCCTCAACATTTATGAAGCATTGATATGAGCACTTGAAACGCCATAGCATACAAAACTACGGACAAGGTGCTGGAAAATAGGGTTAGAATAGGTAGGTGCTCGATGCTGGCACAGGCACGATGGGCTGAAGGGCGTCTTTCAGTGCTGTAAAACTGACTCTGGGTGTACCTTACACCACATGGACTGCAGTGATAAAAAAAGATGTCTCACCATGGCCATCTCGAGGGCAACTGGCAATGAGCAATAAATGCTGATTGAGCCAGCAAAATACAACAACCAGTGAATGAATCATATTACGTTATCGGACCAGACACCAACATTTGCTAGGGTATTGCACAGAGACCGTAATACTTTTTGAAATTTTTTTTGAAAACTGATAAGATAGGAAACCTTTCTCTCCAGAAGTGATTCCATCCAAAATAGGGATATGGCATGTTAAACTACCTTCACATCACAGAAATATAACTTCAGTACCAGTTAAACATTGCTTAACAATAAAAAGAAAAACTTGAACTCCTCACTGACTCCCTTATCTCCAATCAGGCAAAACCCATCGTAGGTCAAAAATCACTTTTAAGTAGAGTTAGCAAACACCTGATTACTCCTCATTATGGATAGAGAGATCATGTGAGAGACTAATTGAAGAGAGAGATCCTGTCAGGTTAATGCTGAATCCCTGACATCTGTGTTGTCTAGCTCACAGCTTCCAGAAACACGAGCTCAAAACTGACTGCCACAGATCTGGCTCCTCCGTTTACACCAGCATCTTTACACTGCTCAAATCCCATGATGTAATGACTTGCGTTTAAACACAGTGGGCTGTATTCTCCGTCCAGTAATGCTGGAACTGCGATCAGGCGGACGGAAAATCGCGCATCAGCCTAAGGCTGGCGCCGGGCACCTGACGGAATGCCATGCTCTGGTGCCTCGACAGTGGCGTGAATGCATTCTATTAAATGCCATTGGCATGACATTAACTGGCCTGACCCAGCAATTTTCGGGACCCTTATCCGATGCTCCGCCTCCGTCAGGAGGAATTACTGATGGCGAGGTTCACTTGTAGTTCGTAGAACTCATGCGATTCAGTCCCGACATCAGCACTGAGTCTCTGAAACAGCTAATCATCTACTCCCCAGAAATCATAACAAAAACCCATTAACCCTCTCCTTGTAAATATAAGCGTGGTTTGAAATAACAATGATCTCACTTTTACAGCATCTTAATTACACCTTCTGCAGCCACAGTGTCTGTCTTTCTTTTAAACCAGGATTTAAAAAAATATTGCTGCACCAGATACATATAATACAATTTATGTACAATTCCGTTCCATTCATCACAATAACAAAAAAGGTTGGTTTTCACTTTGAAACTTCAGTTTGCACTGGCTTGGCTATATGGCCGCCTCCTATGGGGTATTAATCTATCAATTTATGAACCCCAGTCACATGTCTTTCTATTCCTTCATCATGTATGTATCTAGCTTCCCTTTAAATTCATTGGACTACTTAATGATTGCACATTTGAACACATACAGGTGGTAAATCTGTAAGTGCAGCAGAACTTCACTAGACTATTGGTGTGGGAGTATCTGATGAAGATAAGGTCGGTTGTGTTTGTCATAATCTCAGCAGTTGTAGAGATGTTGCACTTCACAGGGCATTGGTGAGACTGCATCTCAAAGTGTGTGTAGCTTTTGTCTCCTTATTTAAGGAAAGATGTAAATGCACTGGATGTGGTTCGGAGGAAGTTTACTAGATTGATACCTGGAATGAGTGGGTCATCTGATGAGGAAAGGTTGGAAAGGCTGGGTTTATTTCCACTGGAGCTTCAAAGAGTGAGGAGTGACTTGAATGAAGTACAGAAGATCCTGAATGGCTTTGACGACAAGGTGGACGTGAAAAGGATGTGTCCTCTTGTGGGTGTGTCCCGAGCTCGGGGGCACTGTTTTGAAATTCGGAGTCGCTCTTATAGGACAGATATCAAGAGAATTGTTTTCTTGAGAGTCGTGCGGCTTTGGAGCTCTGTCTCAAGATGTTGGAGGCAGGGGTCATTGAACATCTTTAATTCGGAAGTAGCGAGAGTCCTGTTAGGCAAGGTAATCAAAGATTTTCTGGATAAGAACAAAGAAAATGAAATGAAAAATGAAAATCACTTATTGTCACAAGTAGGCTTCAAATGAAGTTACTGTGAAAAGCCCCTAGTCGCCACATTCCGGCGCCTGTTCGGGGAGGCTGGTATGGGAATTGAACCGTGCTGCTGGCCTGCCTTGGTCTGCTTTAAAAGCCAGCTCTTTAGCCCTGTGCTAAACCAGGAACAGGCCTTCGACCTTCCAAGCCTGTGCCGATCATGATGCTCTAACCAAAAAAGAACCTCTGCCCTTAGCTCGGTCCAGATCCCTCCTATTTCCTCCCTATTCATGCACCCCTCCAGATGCCTCTTAAATGTTGCTGATGTGCCTGCTACCAACACATCCTCTGGCAGCGCGTTCCAGGCACCCACCACTCTCTGCATGAAAAATGTACCCCGCACATCTCCCTTAAAGGTTCCCCCTCTCCCCTTGAACCTGTGCCCCCTTGTAATTGACGCTTCTACCCTTGGAAAAAGCCTCTGACTATCCACCCTGTCTGTGCCTCTCATAATTTTGAAGACCACTCTCGGGTGTCCCCTCAGCCTTCGTCTTTCTAGTGAAAGATGGGAATGTCGACCTCAAAAACCAGTCATGATCTTATCGATTGGCCTACTTCTCCATTTCATATGTTGATACGTATAATTTAGTTGCACTGTTTCTAACCTAGATGTTGGTAAGTTTAACTGCTTAGAAATGAAAAGAAATGTGGAAAATGTTCACTTGCTTTATCGCTATTTGGGAGATAGAAAACCGAGCAAATCTGTTTGAAGACAAATCACCTCTCACATCGGCTCTCTGTTTACTGACCCGACCCCTCATCAGAACATGAAGTTGGAGTTTTTATTCCCTCGGCCTGCTATTGGATACAACTTGTGAGGGAAAGGTTATTTAATTTGTCTTAATTTGTCTCCATTATAGTAGTAACAGACCAGGCATTTGTGACTCTGGCTACCAACGATGTTTATTGCCGGGGTGCTCTGGTGCTCTGCCAATCTCTGAGACATCACAAGACCACTCGACGGATAGTTGCTCTATTTACGCCGCAGGTCTCCAGAAATATGAGGTAAGGTTCTGTTTTATTCGTGTTAAATATTTAAAAATGAGGACAATTTTCACTCCTCAATCATTTTCACCATTGTTGGGTTTCGTGACCATGGTGAAGGGTTTGCATCCTTCCAGGTGAGATTGTTTTTTTTTTGTTTGCTTGTTGTTTTGCTTGTATGCGCAGAACTCTGTATTTTTTAAATTGTTTGATCTGCTCTATTGCAAGATCTCTTCCAGTGTGTGAATTAGGGCATCATGAATTGAATGTAATGTCCACCTAGAGAGACAGGTTGACCAAGAAGAAATAGTTGGGGGTTCTGTTCAGAAGATGAACCATAACTGAAACCAAACTTCTTAAATTAGAGAACGGTAACCTGTTTTTTTTTTTTGAAAGACAATTCTGGTGCTCCGCTACCACGGGAGTGCTCTTGATTTAATGAATCCTTTGATTTCCTCCATTTTGTTTCGATTTGTCAACTGTCCGTCTATTTGCGTATGACGTCTATTCAGGGTTGCGGGTTTTGCCGTGGGTCTTCATGTGACTGGACTGTCCGATTTGTGACCTGCAGATCTTTGGGCAGGTGGGGCAGGGCTATCCTATGAGGTGGTGGGATCAGGAATGCAGAATTTTCTCAGCCCTCACCCTGTCTCATCTTTAAAACATTTGGACTCGGAAGAATGATGCACAGAATTATTACAGCGCAGAAGGAGGCCATTTGGCACATTGCGTCTGCACCAGCTCTCTGAACAAGCATCGTGACTTAGTGCCACTCTGCCTTTTCTTCATACCCATGCACATTGTTTCTATTCAGGGGCGGCGTGGTAGCACACTGGTTAGCACTGTTGCTTCACAGCACCAGAATCCCAGGTTCGATTTCCAGCTGGGTCACTGTCTGTGTGAAGTCTGCACGTCTTCCCCGTATTTGCGTGGGTTTCCTCCGGGTGCTCCGGTTTCCTCCCACAAGTCCTGAAAGATGTGCTGTTAGATGAATTGGACATTCTGAATTCTCCCTCCGTGTACCCGAACAGGTGCCAGAGTGTGACCACTAGGGGATTTTCACAGTAACTTCATTGCAGTGTTGATGTAAGTCTACTTGTGACAATAATAAAGATTATTATTATTAATGCCCTCATGAATGCCTCGATTGAACCTGCCTCCACCACATTTCCAGCACTGCATTCCAGAACATCTTTAGCAAATCTCCTCTCGGCCGCCTTCTCTCCAAGGAGAACAGTCCCAATCGCTCCGATCTATCCTCATCATCAGAAGCTTGATGGATAAGTTGTCGCCATTTTTAACGATTGCTCCACCCCAGTCATTAATGGCAATGCTGCCGGGCTTCAGGGAGAGATTCAGAATGTGGTTCCAGTGCTTGCTGTGTCCTCGTTTGGAATGCTAGCCACTACGGTTTTGCCTGAATGCTTGGCTTCAGTAAGGACATTGTCCCACCTTCCTCCCTTTGTTTTGAAATGGGCTGTTGGTGCCTGCTCAGCTAGACTGGTTACCCACCGCACTTAATGTTTTCCAATGTCTGTGGATCTTTATTCTGACCAAATGATGGTGTCTTTAGGAGGGCTGGGGAGAATATTGCGGTGAGGCAAAGAATTTCACCAAATACCAAGAGGCAAAGGCACAATTTCTATAATAATTCGAGCAGGCGGTTGAATAAACTCGGTTTGTTCTCACTGGAACGAAGGAGGTTGAGGGGCGACCTGATAGAGATCTACAAAGTTATGAGGGGCATAGACCGAGTGGATAGTCAGAGGCTTTTCCCTGGGGTAGAGGGGTCAATTACTAGGGGGCATACCGGAGGAGGTGGTGGAAGCAGGGACGATAGTGACATTTAAGGGGCATTTTGACAAATACATGAATAGGATGGGAATAGAGGGATACGGACCCAGGAAGTGTAGAAGATTGTAGTTTAGTCGGGCAGCATGGTCGGCACGGGCTAGGAGGGCCGAAGGGCCTGTTCCTGTGTTGTACATTTCTTTGTTCTTTGAGGCGAGAAATGAAAGGACGAATTGGTTCATTTTAAACTGAAAATAAAGCTGCAACTGCGCCACACACAGCTCAGGGATATCGGGAACGTCCGGCCCGGATCTGGGAGCTGCGTTTACAGGTCCCTCAATGAGCCCCAGCTGGGTGGACCTCCGCCCGCTCACCATGGGAACACGTATTCTATGATGCCCACAGGCACAAGGAGATCAATCAGTGATTTTCCCCCATGGTCCTCGTGAGGGTTATTCACAATTTCCAACCAAAACTTAGTGCAAATCTTTTTTATCTGTTCACTGCTGTGAAGTCCATCCTTATTTTGAGGGTCTGTGGTATTCCGGATTTTTATTTTTGGAAACATGCACTATGTTAGGTACTGGTGTGATGAGAGAAGTCCTGTGAAGCTCAGCTGGCAGTGCAGGTGGGCAGCATATAACTGGACGCTAATGGACAAATCATTACACATCTTTGGACTGTGGGAGGAAACCCATGCAGACACTCTGAGAACGTGCAGACTCTGCACAGACAGTGACCCAAGGCCGGAATTGAACCTGGGTCCCTGAAGCTGTGAGGCTAATCACTATGTCATTGTGCTGCCCATAGTCTGACATGCCAGAAAATCTGGGTTACCCAGATGTAGAGGGGAGCAGTGGTGCAGTGCTATTGTCACTGGACTAGTAATCCAGAGATCCAGGAACTTGGGTTCGAATCCCACCCTGTGGTAAATCCAATAAAAATTTGGAATTCAAAGTCTAATGATGACCATGGAACCATTGTTGATTGAACTTTGCCCTCTTTGACTTTTCTGGCCTGCGTATGACTCAAAATGCCGGTCCAGCCGGCGACCCCCAGGTCCCATGAAGGTAGGTGTCGAGATGATGACAGTCTCTTGAGAAAATTCCATAGGCAGCAGATTCACAAGTTGCACCTTTCATTTCTGAAGCTCAGCTTCTCCGAGTCTTGCGCGTTTGAAATGGGAAGTGGTTTAAATTGAGAAGACTAATCGATTTATAAAATCAAGAGAAGCTGAAGATTCATAGTATCAAAGGCATGTACAGATCGAGGGTAGAGGAGGCCAGTCGGCCCACCGAGTTTGTGCTTGCTGGCTTGCTTCTTTCCTCCCCTCCCCAGCCTCGCGATGCTGAGCTAATTAACTCTCTCTTGCTGGTGTCCTCTCTGAGATTAGCTTGCTTTCCGCACACGTACTTCCCTTATCTTTATGCCCCAGTGTCACATCACATCTGTTAAGTCACCGGAGAACCTGATCTCCTTGTTGAGCTACAAATTTTAATCTTTGCTTTGGAAACCCTCGTTTTGACAATATTTGATGAGTTTCTGACTGAATTCGCGAGTGTGTTACTTGTCTTGGTAAATTATTATGCATTCTCTTGTTTTCTCCCTTATTGCTCAGTTGCCCTCTTTCTGTGCCACCAGGGATGAGGTGGCCATTAAACCTAATCTTAATAGATTGACTCTTCCTCCATTCATATTTCATAGGTACATAGAAATTAGCAGATGTTGTCAATTCAGCCCTTTGAGCTTGCTCTGCCATTCGATCAGATCACGGCTGATCTCTTCCATCCGGTTCCCCGTGACCGCTACTGAATTTGAACTTCCCCCGGTAACGGGCGGGACTTCCCCTTTGACGAGAGGCGCCCACATAGTATAAAAACCCCCGACCTGAGTCGGGAGACCCTTTGGCCAGCAGAGTTGGTCGTTGCGTGCATAATAGACCCTTATTTTGCACCTGACCATTCAAGGGGTTGGTTTAGCGCAGTGGGCTAAATAGCTGGCTTGCAATGCAGAACAATGCCCGCAGCGCGGGTTCAATTCCTGCACTGGCCTCCCTGACCAGGCGCCGGAATGTGGCGACTAGGGGCTTTTCACAGTAACTTTATTGAAGCCTACTTGTGACAATAAACTATTATTATTATTATTCATGATCTCTCTGTTCGGATTCTACACGCAACACCTCCTTGGGATAGCATGTGTAACCTAGATTACTGGAGTGATTCTGCCGAATGCTTCCCAGCCTGAGCGTTACAGTGGCACAGTGCTGCCTCGCAGCACCAGGGATCCGGGTTCAATTCCGGCCTTGGATGGCTGTCTGTGTGCACTTTGTACGTTCTCTCTGTGTTTGCATGGGTTTGCTCCAGGTGCTCTGGTTTCCTCCCACAGTCCAAAGATAGAATCATTGGAATTTACAGTGCAGAAGGAGGCTATTCGACCCTTCGGGTCTATACTGACCCTTAAGAGCACCCTATTTTTTTTTTTTACAACTTTAGAGTACCCAATTCATTTTTTCCAATTAAGGGGCAATTTAGCGTGGCCAATCCACCTAGCTTGCACATCTTTGGGTTGTGAGACGAAACCCACGCAAACACGGAGAATGTGCAAACTCCACACAGACAGTGACCCAGAGCCAGGATCGAACCTGGGACCTCGGCGTCATGAGGCAGCAATGCTACTCACTGCGCCACCGTGCTGCCCCTGAAAGAACACCCTACTTAAGCCCACACCTCCACGCTATGCTCGTAACCCCACCTAACCTTTAGGTTAGGTGGATTGGTCATGCTAAATTGCCCGTAGTGTCCAAAGGTTAGGTGGTCTTAGAGGGTTACAGGTGTAGGGTGGGGGAGTGTGCCTAGTTAGGGTGCGCTTTCAGAAGGTCGGTGTAGACTCAATGGGCCAAATGGCCTCCCTCTGCACTGTAGGGATTCTATGATTCTCTGAGGAATCCTGAAATGTTGGGTCTATGCAGTCGTGAGCAAAGGTTCTCTAGCACAAAGTCGGCAAGCTCGCATTTGATTGATTCATGGAGAGCAGCAGTTGAAAGGAGGTAGCGCTTCATTCTCAACACTGTTAATATTCAGGGCCGGGCAGTTGTTTCATCTGCTTTGAAGTGATTAACTTTACGTCACCACCCTCCCCCCACCCCTGCCTCACTAGCTCATCCCAGTTCCAAGTCAATATTTGCTTCTGTTGATCCACTGCAATGCCAGCGTTCAGTGACTCCATTTGCTTTTCCCTTTGTACAAAATCCAGGTCTGTCCTTGAGTGTCTATTTGACGAGGTCATCGAGGTTAATGTCCTGGACAGTGGTGACTCTGCCCACTTGGCCCTGTTGACGAGACCAGAACTCGGTGTGACGTTTACCAAAATACACTGCTGGTGCCTCGTTCAGTATTCAAAGTGTGTGTTCATGGACGCTGACACTTTGGTGAGTTCCATCTTTCCCTTTGTGTGAAGTGCAGCAGCAGGGGTGGTGAGATTAGCTAATTGGGTGGGTGGGTGGGGGGTGGTGTGGGGGGGGGGGGAGGGGGAGATGGTGGGAAAGTAGACATTAATATTGTACTCCAGTGTTGGGGTTCGTCCAACAATTGAGAAGCTGGAGTCAAAGAAAAAGGTCCACGAACAGGACGTTGTCGAGAAGAGGAATCACAATCAATGGAATGAGTAGTCACATGACCGCAGGCTGAGTTTTAAAGGAATGTGGGTCATTGAGGAAAACATTAATCCTCTTGTGTTCCTTCCTCTTCCCCATTGCCTCAGGAGCATTACACCCAAGGTTAAGCTCTACCAGTGGCTCTTAGGGAGCAAGTCTATGGGGATTTAGAACAGTTCTCTGCGACCAGCGGCTTTTGGCTGCTGTTGGATATTGACAGTTTGGCCCTGATTGGTTTTTCAAATGTTCTGGAGAGGTTGCAGAGTTTGAATCGAAATCTCACTTGAGCCTAATGTCTTTGGTAAATCTCCAGTCATTTGAGGGACGCGACACAGGGACAAGCCACAGCCCGCAGGTTTGGCTGGAGAATCAAGCTCGCATCGATAAAGGAGGCTGGGATGAGGTGGAGGAGTGCCAGGGCTGCTCCCCTGATCTCACTGGAATAGCTATGCTGAGCCAACAGGCACAGTCCGGCTCCATTGGGGAAATCCCAGGAAATGCTGGCAGGATACACTCCTGTGGGACAGATTTGAGGTCTGTGGCTCTATCCCTTTCCCATGTATGTGGGAACCATCAATATATTATTCCAGGCGTGGATCAGGGGAATGTCTGCTTTGCAAAGTTTATAGAAGAACATAAGAACTAGGAGCAGGAGTAGGCCATCTGGCCCCTCTAACCTGCTCTGCCATTCAATGAGATAATGGCTGATATTTTGTGGACTCAGCTCCACTTTCCGGCCCGAACACCATAACCCTTAATCCCTTTATTCTTCAAAAAACTATCTATCTTTATCTTAAAAACATTTAATGAAGGCGCCTCAACTGCTTCACTGGGCAAGGAATTCCATAGATACACAACCCTTTGGGTGAAGAAGTTCCTCCTAAACTCAGTCCTAAATCTACTCCCCCTTATTTTGAGGCAATGCCCCCTAGTTCTGCTTTCATCCGCCAGTGGAAACAACCTGCCCACATCTATCCTAGCTATTCACTTCATAATTTTATATGTTTCTATCAGATCCCCCCTCACCCTTCTAAATTCCAACGAGTACAGTCCCAGTCTACTCAACCTCTCCTCGTAATCCAACCCCCTCAGCTCTGGGATTAAACTAGTGAATCTCCTCTGCACACTCCAGTGTCAGTAAGTCCTTTCTCGGGTAAAGAGACCAGAACTGAACACAATACTCCAGGTGTGGCCTCACAAACACCTTATACAATTGCAGCATAACCTCCCTAGTCTGAAACTCCATCCCTCTAGCAACGAAGGACAAAACTCCATTCGCCGCCTTAATCACCTGTTGCACCTGTAAACCAACTTTTTGCGACTCGTGCGCTAGGACGCCCAGGTCCCTCTGCACAGCAGCATGTTTTAATATTTTATTTAAATAATAATCCCTTTTGCTGTTATTCCTACCAAAATGATTAACCTCATATTTGTCAACATTGCATTCCATCTGCCAGACCCTAGCCCATTCACTTAAACTATCCAAATCCCTCTGCAGACTTCCAGTATCCTCTGAACTTTTTGCTTTGCCACTCATCTTAGTGTCGTCTGCAAACTTGGACACATTGCACTTGGTCCCAACTCCAAATCATCTATGTAAATTGTGAACAATTGTGGGCCCAACACTGATCCCTGAGGGACCCCACTAGCTACTGATTGCCAACCAGAGAAGCACCCATTAATCCCCACTCTTTGCTTTCTATTAATTAACCAATCCTCTATCCATGCTACCACTTTACCCTTAATGCCATGCATCTTTATCTTATGCAGCAACCTTTTGTGTGGCACCTTGTCAAAAGCTTCCTGGAAATCCAGATATACCACATCCATTGGCTCCCCATTGTCTACCGCACTGGTAATGTCCTCAAAAGGACATTTTGACAGTTTGAAAGAAATATGAATCCAAGTAGTAAAATCCTGGGAACCACTGCTGTGATGCAGGGTCACCAACTGTTTGACAAACGTACAAACGTTCCTTCGGCTCTCAACGGAAGAGATGAATTATTTTAATCCGTTTGATAATCTCCCCAGTCTGAAAATAGTGCTCAGAAGCACCAGTTGTCTGGACATTGTTTGAGCAGATGTGGGTCATTTTAGTGCAGTATTTTGGGAGCAGTAACATGGAAGATACAATATTTGAATAACTAAAACAATTTTTAGCGTTGCGTTATAATGTCACTGTTTGATGATTGTTTTCCAGTTCCCAGACTTGTGATTAGGTATTCTAACCTTTATTTTATAATCCTTGAAAATTCCAGAAATGAATTGCTCCCAATTCAAAGAGGGGTGAGGTTATAATTTATTTTACTGCAAAGTGTTTAAACCATCCGAGTAATAGTGTCGTGCAGTTAGTCACGTTTCAGCATTTTTACTTCAAGTTCTCCCTCCAAGCCTCTCACTGTCTCTCACTTTTTCATTCTCTCTCTCTCTCTCTCTCTGTTTTTTAACATCATTTTACAGGTATGTAATAACATCGATGACCTCTTTGAACGAGAAGAGCTCTCTGCTGCCCCCGATCCTGGCTGGCCAGACTGCTTCAATACTGGGGTGTTCGTATACAGGCCTTCCATTGATACCTACAATCAATTACTGCAGTTTGCCGCTGACAATGGTAGTTTTGATGGTAAGTCTTATTCCCATCTCATTGAGTCTCGCTCATCCAGACTTTAGCGCAGTTAAAGGGACAGGACCTGAAGGGATGACTCCAGTCTGGCTTGTCCAAAGCAGTGTTTGTAGTATTGGACCCCATTTTATGATGAGGATAACAGCAAGGCTAATGGCGCTCAGCATTATGACTGAGTAAATTGGGCAGCAACCTTTGATATCCACAGGCGCGATTTAAACACGGAGATTTGTACTTTGCTGCCATGATGCCTTGCTCCTTCACAGATTGGAGGTTGTAATCCGTGGGGACGGCACGGTAGCACAGTGGTTAGCACTGTTGCTTCGCGGCGGCAGGGACTTGGGTTCAGTTCACAGCTTGGGTCACTGCCTGTGCAGAGTCTGCACGTTCTCCCCTTGTCTGCGTGGGTTTCCTCCGGGTACTCCGGTTTCCTCCCACAGTCCAAAGATGTGTTGGTTAGGTAGATTGGCCATGCTAAATTACCCTTCGTGTCCAAGAAGGTTAGGTTGGGGTTACGAGGATAGGGTGGAGGTCTGAACTTAAATAGGGTGCTCTTGCCAAGGGCTGGTGCAAACCCGATGGGCTGAATGGCCTCCTTCTGTACTGTAAATTCTACGATATGCTGAGCAGATTTGCACAAAAACCAATGCCCCAGTCTGAACTTGCTGCACTTGCCTGTTGGCTCCTGCCTATGTCTCATCTCGGAGTCAGAAGATTGTGTGTTGAAGTCCCATTTCAGGACTTGAGCACAGAATCATAGAATTTACAGTGCAGAGGGAGGCTATCCGGCCCTTGGAAAGAGCACCCTACTTAAGCCCACACCTCCACACTATCCCCGTAGCCCCACTTAACCTTTTGGACACTAAGGGGCAATTTAGCATGGCCAATCCACCTAACCTGCACATCTTTGGACTGTGGGAGGAAACCGGAGCACCTGGAGGAAATCCAAGCAGGGGAGAAGGTCCAAACTCACCCGAGGCTGGAACTAAACCTGGATCCCTGGAGCTGCGAGGCAGCAGTGCTAACCACTGTGTCACCGTGCCGCCAAATTTATTTTGGTAACGAGTTTTGGATGCCGGATAGAGGATGGGAACTCCCCTTTACATTGCCTCTGTCTGAAATGGTCATCGAGGGAGATGATGGTGTCGTTGTAATGCCACTGGGCCAGTAAATCAGAGATCCAGCCTAAAGATCTGGTGATCTGCGTTCAAATTCCAACGTGGCTGGTGGAATTTGCAATTAATAAATTCAATTAATTGAAAAAAATCTGGAATTGGAAGCTAGTCACGGTAGCACAGTGGATAGTACTGTGGCTTCACAGCACAAGGGTCCCAGGTTCGATTCCCCGCTGGGTCACTGTCTGTGTGAAGTCTGCACGTTCTCCCCATGCCTGCGTGGGTTTCCTCCGGGTGCTCCGGTTTCCTCCCACCAGTCCCGAAAGACATGCTGTTAGGTATTTTGGACATTCTGAATTCTCCCTCCGTGTACCCGAACAGGCGCAGGAATGTGGTGACTAGGGGCTTTTCACAGTAACTTCATGGAATCTTAATGAAAGCCTACTTGTGACAGTAAAGATTATTATACTCTCCGTCATAGCAACCTTGAAACTATCATCTGTTTTTGTAACACAAAAGCATGTGTTTCACTCCAGTTCTTTAGGGACACAAATCTGCCATCCTTACTAGGTCTGCCCTACATGTGATAAAGGATGGGTAACAAATTCTGACCCATATTAGAGGTGAACGAATTAAAAATTAAAAAAAAAAAAAAATCCATTATGAGCCTTTAATTTCTTACATTCCCATCGCTGGTCTTAAGGAGATGCCAGTTTCATGTTAAACTTTGTGCAATGGCTTTGAACTTGCTGAGCAACCTCATTTTGAAATAAAAACGAAAACACTGAACAGCTCTTGAAGAAGAGAGGGAATCGGAGTCCGTTGATTGTTTATCTGAAGCATTATCAACCGGTCGTACCGTGAAAGTTTAATTTGCTCACTATAATTGCTGATGATTTACCTTCTCTACCATTAGACCCAGAATAAAAGAGGTTTTAACCAGGCTTTTTTTTTTTCAATAAGCACAGAATGGTTGATTCATTATGAAACAAGATTTAAAAAAACTGGTTAACGCACAATTTATAATCTGAAATTGTAACTATCTATCCCTGTTAAAGAAGCCCAACGCGCACGCACACATGAAGGGCAGACAGATGGGTGGTTGAAGAAAGACTTTATTTTATGAAAAAAATAAACTTTGCAGGGTTTTGCTGCTGTCAATCGGAGCTGATCGCTTGTTCCATAGATGTTTTGGAGGTTCTCACCACTGGATGTTCAGCTGTAATATAGCTAGATGAATGCATCCTGTTTCAGCTTGCCGTTGGTAATGGGCGAGCGGCGATTCTCCGGCCCGGATGGGCCGAGCGGCCTGCCCAACATGACAGGTTCCCCCCGGCGCCATCCACACCTGGCCGCTGCCGGCGGGAACAGCGCAGGAACGCTGGGGGGGGCGGCCTGTGGGGGGGGGGGGGGGGGCAAGGGGGGTTCCTGCACCGGGGGGGGGGGGGGCTCAAGAGGGGTCTGGCCCGCGATCGGTGCCCACCGATCGGCGGGCCGGCCTCTCTGAAGGAGGACCTCCTTTCCTCCGCTGCCCCGCAAGATCGATCCGCCGTCCGGTTTTCACTCCGGCGTCGGGACTTAGTCTCCCGATGGGAGAATTGCGCCCAAGGGGCGGGATTCTCCCCTACCCAGCGGGGTGGGGGGTCCCGGCGTGATGGAGTGGCGGGAAGCACTCCGGTGTCGGGCCACCCCAAAGGTGCAGAAGTCTCCACACCTTTTAGGGGCCAAGCCCTCACCTTGAGGGGCTAGGCCCGCGCCGGAGTGGTTTCCCCTCCACCGGCTGGCGTGGAAGGCCTTTGGCGCCATGCCAGACATGGCCGAAAGGACTTCGCCGGCCTGCGTAAGTTCACATCGCCAGATCGCCCCCCCCCCCCCCAGGACACCGGCGACTGCCCGCGCCGCCTGCTCCCGTCGGTAAGGTAGGTGGTTTAATCCACGGCGGCGGGAGAGAGTTGACAGTGGCGGGTCTTCGGCCCATCGCGGGCCGGAGAATCGCCGGGGGTGGGCCTACCGACCGGCGCGGCGCGATTCCCGCCCCGCCGAATCTCTGGTGGTGGAGGATTCGGGACACGGCGGGGGCGGGATTCACACCAGCCCCCCGGCGATTCTCCGACCCGGCGGGGGGTCGGAGAATCGCGCCCATGGTTCTAACACCCAGTTAAAGATGAGCTGTTATTCCCTGAACTGATATTGAGAGTGGAACACTGTAGGAGGTTGAGGGTGGAGTGGGAGCAGGATAGAGGATTGAAGTGACTGGAAGTTCCGAGTCATGCATATGGATGGAATATGTTCCACAAAGTGATCACCCAGTCAGTGTTTGGTCTCTGCAATGTAGAAGAGAACCACGAACGCAGTGCACTGCACGGAAAGTACAAATAAATCACTGCTCACCTGGGGCGAGTATTTGTGGCCTTTGTACACTGAGAAGGGACGGGGTTAAAGGACAAATGTTTCATCTCCTGCGCTGACATCTGTGGGAAGGAGAGGGTTTGTTGGGGGTGACTGGAGTAGACCAGGGTATTGTGGAGATAATCCCTTCGGAGGGCTGAAAAGGTGGGGTTGGGGGGGGAAGAGGAAAATTTGTTTTTCAGAATCACACAGGAGGTGGTGGAAATGGTGGAGGATGATTAGCTGAATAACGAGGCTGGTGGGATGGAAAGTGAGGACATGGGGAATCTTATCATAGTTCTGGGATGGAGGGGAAGGGGTGAGGGCAGTACTGCATGAAATAGAATAGACATGCTTGAGAGTCCTGTCAGCCAGGCGCAAAGTGCGATTTTTGAATCTGTCCAGAATTGTTCTGCCTGCAGATTTTGCTCTGCATACTTTGGCTGATGGCAAGACTGAGATTAGGAAGACCGCTTTACTATTGTGTTGCTATGGTGCACTCAGCTGGATTGAGAATTGATTTGGGGCTCATATGTGAAATGACATTTTTAGCCTTCGTTCATTGCCTTTGAGTCTGAAGGTTGTGGGTTCAAGTCCTGCTCCGGAGACTTGAACATATTAATCCAGGCTGACATTTAGCACCGTGTAGAGTTTTAAAATCGAGACATCCTCTTGGGTCAGCATTAACCATTACACAGCACTATCTGAAGGAGAGTTGAGCAATTCTCCCTGGTGTCCTTGCCAACATTTATTCCTCAACCAACATCTAAAACCGATGTCCTGGTCGATTATTTTACTCCTGCAGTGGGTTTATGAATTGGGAGCTGGAGTTTCATACAGCTTTTCTGAAGTACTTAATTGGCTGTTGGGTGCTTTGGGATGCATTGAGGCTGTGGAAGGTGCTTTATAAATGCAGAATTCCTTATTATGTAGTCTTTTTGCCATGTGGTGGTTCCTAAGTTATCCTCCCACTTGAGCAATGTGTTTGCTCATGGTTTTCCCATTGTAAGTGAGATTATGTATAAGAAGTCTTACATCATTGTTCTGCTTTGGCATCTTATCAAGACATCTGTGTACACCACAACCAATGCTGTTGCCATTTATGCTATTGGCCATTGTTGCGTGATTTAGAACAAGGGCAGGTACGTGGAATCCAGAGAAATATCAGCTGTGATTTAATTGGCTGACTGGACCGGGCAGGCTGAATGGATGGGGTAGGCAGGAGGGGGCTGAATGGGTGGGGAAGGTGGGAGGGGGCTGAATGAAGTGGGGCAGGCAGGAGAGGACTGAATGAGGCGGGGCAGGCAGGAGAGGGCTGAATGGGGCAGGGCAGGCAGGAAAGCGCTGAATGGGGTGGGGCAGGTGGGAGGGGCATGAATGGGGTGGGGCCGGCGGGAGGGACATGAATGGGGCGGGGCCGGTGGGAGGGGGCTGAATGGGGCGGGGCAGGCGGGAGGGGACTGAATGGGGCGGGGCAGGCGGGAGGGGGCTGAATGGGGCGGGGCAGGAAGGAGGGGGCTGAATGGGTGGGGCAGGCAGGAGGGGGCTGAATGGAGTGGGGCAGGCAGGAGGGGGCTGAATGGAGTGGGGCAGGCAGGAGGGGGCTGAATGGAGTGGGGCAGGCAGTAGGGGGCTGAATGGAGTGGGGCAGGCAGGAGGGGGGTGAATGGGTGGGGCAGGCAGGAGGGGGCTGAATGGGTGGGGCAGGTAGGAGGGGGCTGAATGGAGTGGGGCAGGCAGGAGGGGGCTGAATGGAGTGGGGCAGGCAGTAGGGGGCTGAATGGAGTGGGGCAGGCAGGAGGGGGGTGAATGGGTGGGGCAGGCAGGAGGGGGCTGAATGGGTGGGGCAGGTAGGAGGGGGCTGAATGGAGTGGGGCAGGCAGGAGGGGGCTGAATGGGTGGGGCAGGCAGGAGGTGGCTGAATGGCTGACTATTGTGTTCCTCAAATAACTTATCTATTTATCATGAGCTCCTCTCTGAAAACTGTTGCCTGTATCACCTCGATATTAAAAAAAAAAATTCATCTTGAATTTTTTTTAATTGAAATTTTAAATTTGGACAATGAGGCCAACATTTTTGACCAGATAATGATGTAAAATGCAGGAAACAAATTCTGCCACTGGTCCAATATTGTTCAGTATTTTGTTATTGGAGGTTCTAGAATTTCTTTTTGCCTAACTGCTGTTTGCTACTGTAGCAATTGTCATGTCTTTTCTATACATTTAGGTGGAGACCAAGGCTTGTTGAATAGTTTCTTCAGTAGCTGGTCTACAAAGGATATCCATAAACACTTACCATTCGTCTACAACCTCAGTGGCATTGCCATATACAGCTACCTCCCTGCCTTCAAGCAGTGAGTATGGTCTTGTCTATCGTTGCTGTTACAACCCCTCCGGGGGGGGGGGGGGGGGGCGGACTACACTCCAGATTCCCCACATTTACCTCTTGAGTATGAACTCTCCCGGTAATTCGGGGCGGGGTTTGCCCTTAACAAGGGGGAACTTCACAGTATATTGTCATGGGAATATCCCTTTAAGAAATATTTTTGTCTTATCACCCGGCTTCAGTGATGTCATTGTGTGGGTGGAGCTGGGCTGTGGCTCTGTGAATTTTTACTTTCGCTTTGAGTTTGGACTGGTTTCGAACTGCGCAGATTGAAAGAAGTGTCTCTCTATCTTCATTTTAAAAGCTGTTTCCGGACTGCTTGATAACTTAAAAGAGGCAATTGCTTTCTGGAAGGAATTCAAGCCTGCTGTTTGAAAAGGGGAACAGAATATCAATAACAAGTCTTTTACCAGTAAGAATGCCGTGTGCTGAGCCACTCCTTTGAAAAGGGGTTTCTGGCTTTACTTGGATTTTATTATTCAATTGGAACAGTTAAGGGGGAATTCACTAAGGGTTATACATAGATTATTGTAATATGTGGGGTCTTTATGTTTTTAGTTGATAAAATTCTTGCTGTGTGTGTTTATACAAATGTTAACTAAATTCTTCGAATAATGTTTGTTTTTTGATTAAAAGCGCCGAAGAACTCTGTTGAACAATACCTGAAAGGCAGGCTCTTGTGCTCATCCTAGCCAAGTTTAATAAACAGTTGTAGGTCAGGTGAACTCCATGATATACTTTGGAGTTTTCTACACCCTGGCCCATAACAATATATACCCTGAATTGGGTGCAGATCGAGGAGGGTGGCCCTTCAGAGAAAGGAGTTGTCAGCCTAGTGTTTTGTGTATACCTAAATAAACCTTAGTTCATTTATATCCTATTGTGTGCTCCTGTGTCTCTTCCATTGGATTCTACACTGGCGGCGAGGATGAAGTGGAGCTGCCACAGCAACCGTGCACTATCCCACCGAACCACTTGGTTGAGGCGCAGAGAGACCTTAACTTCAACCGGAGAGATGTTGCACATTGGAACAGTTTGATGCAAGTACTGATGACTGGATCCAGTACATCGAGCGGGTCCAATGCCATTGTTGGGGATGAGTGACAAACAGTTACACTACTGACCGCATTCGGAGGGCTGACCTCTGCGCTAAAAAAACCCTCACCCACCCGGACAGGCCTGACTCCTGAGCTCTTTGCCGCATTGATGGCCCTGGTCGAGGCATATCTGAACCCGCAGCCCCCGATAATGTTCCACCAGTTCCGTTTCCACACAACCTCGCAGGCCCAAAGAGAATCCAATGGTGACTTTTTGGCGTGCTTGAGAATACTCGCCGCATCCTGTGAGATTAGGGCCGCTGTGCCGAATCGCTGAGGGAACATTTCATTTGTAGGATTCACGACACCGACACCCGGCATAAACTGCGAACAGAGACTCGCTTGACCCTCTAACGGGCGATAGACATCGCCGTTTCCTGGGAGAGCGCCGGTTCAGAGCCTTGCGGGCTTGAACCTCGGCTGTCGGAACAAACGCCGACTGGCCACGACCGGACCCGAGGGGCGCGAGCCTCCACCAGGTGGGACCCACTGCAGGAACAGAGGCCGTCGTCATGATGCACCCGAGGCAACTCCCCCCAAGCTGGAACACCAAGATGCCGGCTGAAGGCAGCCAGCCGGACGCTGCAGCCAGGGCCGGGAACCCCAGGCGGGCCTGTGAAGGCACCATTCCCTGCCAACCGCCCCTCCAGAGGCCAGGCATATTATGTTGAGGACCAGGAAGACTCATAGCGGCAGTTACACTGTTACAGCTCCCAGGGTCACACCAATCTGAATAGTACCGAAGATCAATGGACGCCCGATCGAAATAGGGCTCAACACCTGAGTGGTGGTCTCAGCCATTGGCCGGCGGATGTTTGCCATGGCCCAGTACAGTCTCCAGACCTTGGCCTGTCAATACATGGTTGGCTACGTATACGGGGGCAGCCCTTGGTCATTTAGGTGGTGTCTTCAATGGCTGTGAAGTATGGGGACCAGTTGGCATGCTCACCCTTGGTGGTTGTCCACGGTGGGAGACCCAGCTTATTGGGCCGTGACTGGCTACGCCATTTAAAGTTGAATTGGCAGCGTGTTTGCTGAATGTACCCCCAGGGCCCGGAAGTAGTGCTGGCAATATTCACAGGAGTTTTTGCCAAGGTCTCGGCACCATAATAGGCGCAGTGACAACAATCAGTATGGATGAACACCCACAATCCCCACTACTTTTGCCCCCATCTTGTACCAAGGGCGATGCGGATTGGGATTGCTTGGACCACCTGGGCATTATCCGATCCATCCACTTGGCACACTGGACTGCGCCAGTGGTCCCGGTGTTAAAACCCACCGGATTTGTGTGTCTGTGTGGAGACTACAAGATGACGATAAACTGGGTTTCTCATCTCGACGCGGTCCCGCACATCGAGGACCTGTACGCCAAGCTGAACGGCACCAAGACATTCGTAAAACTCGACATGAGCAACGCAGATTTGCAGCTGGTCCTCGACCCGTCTCCCGGAAGTTCGGCACCGTCACCACCCACCGAGGGTTATACGAATACACCTGGTTACAGTTCGGAGTTCCATCGGACTGCCCGATTTTCCAGCGAGTGATGGACACTATCCTGTGGGCCTGGCCAACGTCCTCGTCACCGGGGCCTCGGACAGGCAGCACTTGGACAACCTAGCAGGAGTCCTCTGGTCTGAATAGGGCGGCGCTGCATTTGTATTGCACCAGGAGGTTAATTGGCGGTTGTCCTCCGAGAAGCTGCTCACACACTTCGACCCTGCAAAGGTACTTGCCCTCACGTGCGATGCTTCCCCTTACGGTGTGGGGGCCCTTCTTGCATACCAGATGGATCAGAGCGGCCATTCGCTTTCGTGTCTCGCACACTTGCCGACGTGGAGCGTAGCTATGCTATTATACTGAAATCGAGAAGGAGGGCGCGGCTTTCGTATTCGGAGTGTGGAAGTTCCACCAATACGTCTACTGCCACGGTTTCTCTGTGTACATGGACCCCAAACCCCTGCTCGGTCCGTTCAAGGAGGATCCCCTGATCGCGTCCGTCAGGGTCCAGTGGTGGGCGTTACTCTTGGCAGCTTCTGAATATACATTGGAATGCCACCCGGGCACACTAATCCCACATGCCGATGCATTGAGCCGCCTTCCTCTCTCCACGGGTCTGCTGGCCCCTGCCTTGGCCACGGACGTCGTAGCGTCCCTTCACTTCATGTACTCCTTACTGGTCACGGCTGCTTGCATCAGAGAGTGGACCCAGATGGACCAGCAGTTATCCCGGATCCAGCGCGTGGTTCAGTTGGAGCCCCACTCAGAGCCTTGCCTGACGGCCTGCGGGCTTAACACGACAAATCTCCCAGAGCTTAGTATGGAGGACGACGTCTTGTTATGTGGGTGATCGTCTGGAATGCGGACACGCACCATTGTTGCAGGACCTCCACAATGGACACCTCGGAGTGTCCAAAATGAAGATAGTCACCTGCAGCAAAAATTGGGGCCTGGGATAAACTCCGACATGGAGATGGTGGTCCAGTGCTGTGGCCCTTGCCAGGAGAATCAGAAGGCCCCACCTGCTGCTCTAGTGAACCCTTAGGAGTGGCCTGGGAAACTGCAATCCTGCATCCACATAGACTTGGCTGGCCTATTCGACGGGGCAACGTTCCTCATCATGGTGGACGCTCACTCGAAATGAGTCGAGGTCTACAAGGTGCAAACTATAATCTCAAAGGTGACCCTGGACCAGCTGAGGCACATGTTCAGCACACTCCGCATCCCAAAAGTGTTGGAGTCCGATACGGCGCGACCATCAGATAATTCAAGACGTTTGTGGCCTCGAACGTTACCCAGCACGTGTGGACTGCCCCGTTACATTGGCCTTTTAAGCGGACCATGAGGATGCTGACCATTGGATCCTCGGAGACATGGCTGTCTCAATTCCTTTTCAGTTACCGGATGACCCCTCATTCCACCACGGGAGTGGCACCAGTGGAGGGGACATTGATTCCTGACATGCGTCAGCCTCATCATCGCGGACATCGGTGCATGGATCCGCCACAGACAGGATGTCTGAGAGACCGGATGCTGGTCAATGCACACTGCTGCGCAACTTCAAACCCGGGGATGATGTCTACATCCGGAATATTGGCGCTGGAGCCACATGGATCCCAGGTGTGGTACTCCGGGCGACTGGTCTGGTCTGCTATTCCGTCCTGGTACAGGGGAAAGAGGCCAGCTGCCACTTGAACCACCGGAGCAAGCTCGGGACGTGCCGGTCTGGGACCTCTTGCGGTCTCCATCGCCGCCCAGATCACTGACCTGATCGCCATCACCTCTGCTCATCGAAGACCAGGAAGCTGAGATGCCTGACCACTCCTCTGGAGACTGGCAGCATATGAACCCCAACCTGGGTGTGAGTCGAGGAGGGTGGCCCTTTGGGGAGAGAAGTTGTTAGCTTAGTGTTATGTTTTAAATTAACCTTCGTTCATTTCTATCCTACCGTGTGTTCCATGTCTTTTCCATTGGATGCTACAGTTAACGTTGCGCAAGGCAAGATCTTTAGCGTGAAATGCTTATTTGTCAGCTTAATATGTAACATAAAATCAGGGCTCTGCATCAAACTATACAATCGCTTAATCTGGCACTGACGCAGTAACACTCTTTGCTGCCTCTACAGTTGGAATCAGTAAGATGAGGCCAGGTATCATTAAGCTGTTTTATTTTACAGCGAGCAAATATTTATAGAGAGGGCTGTTATATTCTTAATCCAACTTTGTTAAGATCTCTGATAAAAGCAAATGACTGCAGATGCCAGAATTTGAAACAAAATGCTGAAAATCTCAGCACGTTAACAGTGTTCTTTCCCCACTGATGCTGTCAGACTATCTGAGATTTTCCAGCATGTTCTCTTTATGTTTAAATCTCAGTAGGTCGGGTAGCATTTGTGGAGATAGAAACCGAGATGACATTCTCTGCACTAGATGTGATTGCACTGGAGGGGACAGCAGCGATTCGCCAGGATGTTGCCTGGGATGGCACGTTTAAGTTATGAAGAGAGGTTGGATAGGCTTGGGTTGTTTTCGCTGGAGCCGAGAAGACTGAGGGCGACCTGATCGAGGTGTACAAGGTTATGAGGGGCATGGACAGGGTGGGTAAGGCGCAGCTGTTCCTCTTAGTTGAAAGGTCAGTCACGAGGGGTCAGAAGTTCAAGGTGAGGGGCAAGGAGGTTTAGGATTTGAGGAAAATCTTTTTTTACCTGGAGAGTGGTGACGGTCTGGAACGCACTGCCTGGGAAGGTGGTAGAGGCAGGTTGCCTCATATCCTTTAAAAAGTATCTGGATGAGCACTTGGCGTGTCCTAACATTCAAGGCGCGCGCATGAAAAACATCTGACTTGCCTACCTAATCCCATTTGCCAGCACTTGGCCCAAAGACTTGAGTGTTAGGACAGGGGCACGGTGCGGAGGAACATAGGCCCCCCACGGAACTAGCCCACCCGCCGATCGGTAGGCACTGATCACGGCCCAGGCTACCGTGGAGGCCTCCCCCCGGGGTCGGATCCCGCCCCCCCCCCCCCAAACCAGGATAGCCCCCGCAGCCAGAACTCAGATCCCGCCGGGTAGGACCATACATAACCTATGCTCGAGGCCTGGAGAATCGCCGGGGGGGGAGGCGCTTTCAACTGCCCCCGACCGGTACGGTGACGATCCCGCGGGCGCCGGAGAATCGGCGGGCCAGCGTCGGAGCGCGATTCTCCCCCCCCCCCCCCCCCCTACCGATTCTCCGACCCGGCGCGGGGTCGGACAATCCCGGCCGTGGTCTATAGATTTGATGTTTTGAACGATCCTGGGGAAGTTGTGAAACCTCCTGCCGAAACACTAAACCCCCCCTGCGCCCCTGACCGTCACTTAGGGCCAGAAGGTCGCCATGGAGAACGGTTGCCGTGGCCTGCTGGCAACGTGTTGTCTGGTCGAACTGTAGCCTGGAAACCGGAAAACTGATTTTGAAACTGGGAAATGAGGCCGCAATTTGCCGGTTAAAAATCCTGCCTTTTCCCGCTGGCTTTGATTACCATGGAACTTTTGTGCCTACGGCATGAAGACGTTTGCTTGGCCATTCTGGAGAATCATTGCTGTGTCTTGGTGACCGACATTTGAATGCATTGGGCGAACATCCAGAACCTGCGGGAAATGAAGTTGCAATTTGCTGGTAAAAGTGTTGCCTTTGCTCTGCTGACTGAACCAACCCCCGATTTCAACCTGGTTCCGATGGAGAAATTGGTTCCAACTTAACAACGTTTTTTTCCTGAAAACCACTTGTGTCGTAAATGTGAGAACTGCCTTTATTTGATTTTCTGCCATTGCAAATATAATCGTCCCTTTGGGCCAACAGACAGCTGCAATCTCCTGATGCACTTATAGTTGATCATTTGGAGGTCACTGTAACGAATTGTGCTTTATGTAAATGTGATGATATGCATAAAGCAAGTTTGTACATCATGTTATGCACGGCCTCTGACCACTAGATGGGAGTGTAAACCCACCACGTGACCGCGTGGCTGGGGAGTTGGGAGTAGGTTGTGCTGTCTGAAGGTGCTGTCTTGAGAAGGAATAGAGGTGCTTTGCTCAAAGTATGGCAACAGTCCTAAAACATTTGAAGAACATATGGCATAAATACAACAAGAAGATGATGCATCTATACATGAAGAACATCAAACGCTCAAGAACAGGAAGAACCGTTGCCAGTTCAGCAGACTCCGAGAAGGTCTACAAGGATAAGCTGCACCCAGAAAGACTGAACTTGTGACAGACTAAAAAGTAATCCTGAACATGGAAATAGTTATGCATATCATGGTGAAATTTAAAAAAGTAATTTAATGTATGTAAATTTTATTTTCCAAAGGAAAGGGGATGTGATGATATGCAAAAAGCAAGTTTGTACATAATGTTATGCACAACCTCTGACCACTGGGTGGCAGTGTAAACCCACCACATGACCTTGTTGTTGGGGAGTTGGGAGTAGGTCGTGCTGGAGGCTGGATGTATTTTGCAGTAGCTCTAGAATAGTTAATTAGTGTTAGTAGTTTATTATTTTAGTTATTCTAGTTATCTTATAACGCGATTGTTCCATAATACATGATTTAAACTAAGTGTTCTGTAGTTAATCGTTCACTTTGGCCAGTCTACAGAACATGACAGTAAACTGTTTACCTTTTTTAATTGCTAGAATCTCTGATTACTGTGTAACCTCCTCCTCCTCCTCACGCAGGTTTGGCTCTTCGGTGAAAGTGGTTCATTTTCTCGGACCAACCAAGCCTTGGCATCACAAGTACGATGCTCAGACAAAGAGCGTTGTGCAAGAGAACATGTCCCCCTCCGACTCGATGTTTATAGACTTTTTGAATTTGTGGTGGGACGTATTCACCACGTCCATTTTGCCTTTGTTGGTAGAGCACGGTGTTGTGGAGAAGAGTGCCGATCACCAGATGGTAAGCGAAAAGGAGGACCAATCCTACCGTGCTTTCCTATCCGTTGCAAGTACAGAACTTTGCATTGTTAGGTATTTCCTTAGGCACAGTGGTACTAGTTAGCACCTTTGAGCAATTTGAGCATGTTTTAACGTTGAGGGATTTGAGCGTGGTGATGCTCAATGTTTAACTAAGAATGTTTCTCGGGATCTTCTGTGGTGCTTTCTGATGGTTTGGTTTCTTTCACACTCATTTTCAATCTGCATCGCCCCAGCATTGTGTCTCCAAACCTACATAGTGCAAACGCACCATGCTTCAGGACCTAATTGGCTGTATCTTCAGACTAACAATACAAAAGAAATAGATTGCTGATGCACTTGGGTTGAAAACAACGTCCTCCAAGGTTTATTAAACGTGTCTTCACGGTACAAAGGCTGCGACTAGACTAAGGGCGAAAGCCTGCAAAGTAGCTGATGATGTCACGCATGTCACATGACTAATTCTTAAAGAGACATCGCACACAATTACAATAACCCACATACATAACAATCTCTCCTGTCATAACAGTGCATCAAAACGACAGCACATCTAGACTGGCATAATTGCTCGAGTGTCTTGAATGGGACATGAATGCCCAAACGTAGACCACGAGATATAGGAGCAGAATTAGGCCATTCGGCCCATCGAGTCTGCTCCGCCATTCAATCATGGCCGATATGTTCCTCATCCCCATTCTCCTGCCTTCCCCCCCATAACGTCAGACTCCACTAAAGTGTATCCATCTGATGCAAACTGTCACTAGGTTCTTTAATTGCTTTGTTCAAAAAGTTTTGAGCAAACTTAATTCACTTTGACCTCGGGAATCGCATGCTTTTGTACAAACGGGAAGTACATGGATGTTTATAGCACAGGAATGGGCCACTTGGCCCTGCTCTCCCATGTTGGCATCCACCTTCCAGGCAAGCAAATAGCTGTAATCGTTTACCCATCTTGTTTCCATGTTTTTGGCTGGGAGGTAGGACAGGGGCCACAGCACCCCATGAAATCTCGCCCATAGTTTCTGCCTCGGTCATTAACTTTGGAACGGAATTTCATTACCTCCTGACTGGGTGAAGCTGCTGCTCCTGTGATTGGTTCTAAGTGACTTGCATTTAGTCTGGCACCTGTGACTCTTCATTCTTGAACCAAGCTTGGACATGATCTAATTCTAATTACGGCCTCTCATTTTCCTTTAAGACAAAAGATCCTTGTATCTGCTGAATCCTAGGAATTCTGTGTTGTATCCTGTGAGAGATTCAATATGCTTCCTGTCATCCAAGACTGCACCTCGTATTCAAACTGAGGCCATAAGGTTTTGGACAAGCTCATCGTTGCCATTTGACGTTTATGTGCTATTGATCACCATAAACCCTAGAATTTGATTATTTTTCTTTACGCCCTCCCAACCCGAAGTACTGTCTTGAAAGTCCTTTGAACCTATACGCACTTCATATCCTTTGCTCTTTTATGGTGCCAAGTCGTAAGACCATAACACGTAGAAGTAGGTCATTCGGCTCTTTGAGTCTGCTCTGCCATTCCATGAGATCATGGTTGTTTTGATGTAGTCCTCAGCTCCACTTACCCATCTTATCCACATAACCCCGATTCCCTCTCCTACTTAATGACCCAGCCACTACAGCTCTCTGCGGTAAAGAATTCCACGGATTCACTGCACTGAGAGAAGAAATTCCTCCTTCCTCCAAGTGTGGCACTGTGGTTAGCACTGCTGCCTCACAGCGCCAACAACCCAGGGTCGATTCCGACCTCGGGCGGCCGTCTGTGTTTCTCCCCGTGTCTGCGTGGGTTTCGTCCGGGTGCTCCGGTTTCCTCCCACAGTCCAAAGATGGGCAGATTAGGTGGATTGGCCACACTATATTGCCCCTTAGTGTCCAAAGGTTGGGTGGGGAATACAGGGCTAGAATGGGGATTGGGCCGAGGTGCGCTTTTGAAGGGTCGGCGCAGACTCGATGGGCTGAATGGCCTCCTTCTGCACAGTAAGGAATCTATGATACTTCCATTCCAAACATCATTACTTCTGTTGTTATTAATCGAGATGTGTTGCCCCACAATTACTGACATTGAATTACATCTCCCATTTCTTCAATATCCCTTTGCAGTTCCATTTTTAAAATAATTGTCACAAGTAGGCTTACAAACAAGCATGTCTTTGGGATTTGTGGGAGGAAACCGGAGCACCTGGAGGAAACCCACGCACACACGGAGAACGTGCAGACACTGTACAGACAGTGGCCCAAGCCGGGAATCAAACCCGGGACCCTGGCGCTGTGAAGCAACTGTGCTAACCAGTGTGCTACCGTGATTTAACTGTGGATGGGACTTTCCCTTCCATGCTCTATAGTGCGTTTGGGGCGGGGGGGGGGGGGGAGTAAAGCATTTTCCCACTGGGTGCAATTGCGTATTGCATGCATCAGCAGGAAACTTGTTGGATCACAGCTGGGTGGCTTTTGATTCGCCGTCCCACTGTGACACCAGTGGTTCTTGCTCCAGTTGCCATATTTAATCTGTGCCATGCAGTCTTCTCACAGTCTCCAGCCTAGGAATGCCCTAAAGGAGAGAAGCATGCTGCTCTAAAATTTGGTGTCAGCACCTGCTGGACGCTCTAGAAGCCTACCACGATGTCTTCTACCCCTTCCCAAATCCTGGCTGGAGGAGGTCCACCAATGTTACCACTCTGGCTTGGGATGCAGCACCGAAGAGTTCAGCCAACCAGTGCAGAAAGCGGATTAATGACCTCTGGACCACCATCTCTCTCTCCACTCTCACATCACAAGCCCAGCAGGCATTTGGAGGATGACACCCCACATGGATTTCACATGCTGTCAGCTCAAGGGACATCACCACTAACTCTCTCTCACACCCCTTCCCATCTCCATCTAAGCCCTTGCCTTGTGCAGCTCGTGTCCTCCTCCTGTGCATGCTCCACTCTCCAGCCACACAAGGCAGGAAACCTAATCCTCGGCCTGTATATGTGTCCCGCTCTCACACTCTCTATTTGTCTTAATACAGGACAAGCACAGGAGGGTGAGGTCCCAGACCAAGGGTGGAGTGGTCCAAATCAAAACAATCACTCCCTATGAAGAGTGTCCCATCGCAACGGCAGGTGAGACCCAGAGCTATGTCTGTGGCAATGGCAAGGTCAGCAGCCACACTCCTGCGAGGGCCCTCTACCTACCAGCTCATCCCTCAGACAACCATACTGTGAGTACATTGCGGTGTCTTCGAGTTGCCTGCCATGCACCTTCTTTCCTAGGCACCTCTGCAAGGCACCTGAGGGCATCAACAAGCCAGGCCCTCATCTCCAGCCCTGAGGGCACCTCGAGGAAGCAGAGGATAGCACCATAGAAGCGGCGTCACAGAGCTCACCCACACCCTCCACCAACACTGGTGAGCAGAGCAGATGGAGGCAGGGACATCCAAGGTTGTCGGCACTCAGGACCGCTGAAGGCCAGGATCCTGCTGAGTCCGGATCTGATGACCAGCCTCTAGACTCCTGGCCTATCTCAGTTTGTGGATAATCAGTGAAAGTCTGTGGAATATCAGGATGGGCTGTCAGCTGCTTTCCGCAGATTGTACCGTCTAATGGACGGGTTCGCCTGCGTTCCGTCTCCGGTACTAGCACTGACATGCCAACGCACTGAGGTCAACACTGGTCGAATGGTAGCCACCATAGAGACCTTGGTTTGATTGATTGATTTGATTTATTGTCACATGTACCGAAGTACAGTGAAAAATATTTTTCTGCGGCCGAGGTAACGTACACAGTACGTACATAGTAGACAAAAAGAATAATCGACAGAGAACACTGACAAATGGTACATCGACAAACAGTGATTGGTTACAGTGCGGAACAAGGGGCCAAACCAAGCAAATACATGAGCAAGAGCAGCATAGGGCGTCGTGAATAGTGTTCTTACAGGAAACAGATCAGTCCGAGGGGGAGTCCAGGGCATGTATCCTGAACTGGTGAAGAAGCTTGATTGTTGTAGCTCTTGATGGCATCCATCAGTGTCACACAAGAGGCGGGCAGGGCAACTTGACCTCACTCCAGCTGCTCTTTTTCCTCAAGGAGTCAGCCAGGGGTCCTCAGGCACCCGTAGGAAGGAGGACCAGGAGCTGGACACCTAAGGCCATCTAACCAGGTGACTCTGGGCATCTCCTGGTGATCCAAATCCCTCTTCCTGTGACCCCATAACTTCCAGCTACACAGGCCGAAGAGGGTACACCTGCCCCACAGCGGGAGACTCAAAGCAGACTAGTGCCCTCCAGGCCTCTGCCCTCCAGAGGACACCCACCAAGGTCATCACAAATAAATGGGCATGGCAGTTAACAGGCTGCCTTCACCTGGATGCTGGACAAGCAGCAGGATGTATCAGTAGGGAGAAGAAAATTACGAAGTATTAGGAGCACGCCGATGGCAGGGGTGTTAACCACTTGTAGATCATTTTTACCAATGTAAATAAAACCACTTTTATTTCATGTCTCTTGTGTGTGTTCTCTTTATGACGAGCTCTATTGTAAATCAGTGTGACAGCATGGTCCCGCTCCTAACTTATCACAGGTGTTGCTATCATGTTCCTCTGTTTATATTGTCTGCCCCATACCACCACAGTTTTTGTCTCTTCTCAGATCATTTCTGACATTAATAATGCCTTAACCTTCATACACGATGTACTTGTGGACGGCATCTCATTCGCACACTTTGCTGGTCCATGTCATGTTAATATTTGGCCATGTGAAGATTGAGGCTGAGAGGGCATCACGGTGGCGCAATGGTTAGCACTGCTGCCTCACAGCGCCGAGGTCCCAGGTTCGATCCCGGCTCTGAGTCACGATCCGTGTGGAGTTAGCACATTCTCCCCGTGTTTGCGTGGGGTTCGCTAGCACATTGTCCCCGTGTTGGTGCGTGGATCGCCCCCCAACAACCCAAAGACGCGCAGGGTAGGTGGATTGGCCCTTCATTGGAAAAAATGAATTGGGCACTCTTAAAAATAGATTGAGGCTGAGGTGTCCACCGTCTCATCTACATTAGTGAAAGGTGATGATGTTGTGTCCACTGAGAGATGTTTTCACGCATGAAGGGTCAAGTACGCTGAAACTCCATATAGTCACTGCCATCAGTCAGGATTTTCAAACTAAAGGCTCTTAGTGGAGCACGTGTGTGCTCCTGTCTGCATTGTGTATTGCTGCCTCTCCAACTGCCTATCTGCTAATCTCAGCAATTTAGGTAGGAGTGCCTTCTCATCTCCATGTATCATAGAATTTACAGTGCAGAAGGAGGCCATTCAGCCCATCGAGTCTGCACCGGCTCTTGGAAAGAGCACCCTATCCAAGGTCAACACCTCCACCCTATCCCCATAACCCAGTAACCCCACCCAACACTAAGGGCAATTTTGGACACTAAGGGCAATTTATCATGGCCAATCCACCTAACCTGCACATCTTTGGACCGTGGGAGGAAACCGGAGCACCCAGAGGAAACCCACACACACACGGGGAGGACATGCAGACTCAGCACAGACAGTGACCCAAACCGGGAATCGAACCTGGGACCCTGGAGCTGTGAAACAATTGTGCTATCCACAATGCTACCGTGCTGCCCCAATGTGCCAGAGCTCTGCCGCTCAAAGTTCCAATATTGTGCTGGCGCCTAACTACAACCTTGAGCTTTTCTCATTTTGTAGTTGTCTGCGTTGTGGCCACAGGCCTCTCCCAGAATCAGAGTAATGCAGTGCAGAAGAGGCCCGTCGGCCCATCTGATCTGCGCAATGTACGGATGCAGAGCTGAGTCATACTCTCTGCTTAACATCCCCTCTCCAAGGTCAGTGATAAACCCAAATGGTGATGTGTTGTGGTCAATGGAGCCATTGAATAGGCTCTGAAAGCACACATGGTATGTCAGTGTAGCTGAATAGTGTTCTTAATTTTAGCATGACCTTTGGGGGCGGTGGGTGCTTCATAGTGTCTTAGTATTTTGGAGTTCGCAAGGGCCAGGGTTAGCCATAAAGGCAGACTATGTTGAAGAGGAAGCATTTTAATGTCTGGCAGGCAAGTGTTGAGCATCGTGCTCAACATCCATAGAAAGGTCAGGATGAATGCACACCCACATCCCAAACGGAGAGTGTTGGATGTCAATGTGATAAGAAGGAGGTGAAACGGAGGATTAAGTGGTCTCGAAATGGATTTAGATCTGCGAACGCCCTCTGCTGCCCAAATGTTGAACTGCCCAAATGTCGAACTATCAGCATCACCATCGGGGTGACACATGCGTTGTCCGCCATGAGGAGCTTGGTCAGGTTGAAAACATACAGCTACCAGTCCACTAAGGATTGTGGAGCAGCTCTTGCCTCTGCTACGCTGCCATAGCGACTGGGATGCTGGGGACACACGAGAAGAGGCGGTGCTTTCTCACATCTGATGCGAGGGCATCCTCCTCCAATGGCACCTCCACTTACAAAGGACACATGCTCCCAAGGCTTCTTCATCCTTCAAAGGATCAGGACAATGCTTCATCAAATGTGCCAGTACGCAATCTCAGATTGACGGTGCGAGGTTGCAGTGAGAGCGCCAATGACCGAGGGCACTTGCCCAAGAGGAGGCGAAATGCTACTCCTCATCCTGCAGGAATCTGAGGATTGTGGGTCTTACATGCACACCTGCCTCGTCTAGCCCCTTCCCATGCAGCCTTGGATTCCTGCACTTCATCGCCCTCATCCCTTTTAATGCCCCCCTCTTTGGAGAGGTTGTGCAACTCTTCCATGTGAGCATCTGACAAGTGTCGTCGTCCCCCCCCCCCCCCCCCCCCCCAGTGCCAGGTTATGCTGCATGCAACAAGTCATGATGGATCTGTGAGACCCTCCAGGGAGTGCCACGGAGTGCTCCGCAGATCTGGTGAGGCATCAGAATCGCATCTTCAATACACCAATGCCGCACTCCGCCAGTGTTTGGGTAATGGAATGATATCATTGTACCTTGCCTCAGCAGAATCATGTGACCACTGCACAGGGGTCATCGGCCATATCGTTTGCGAGGTACCCCTTCATCACCTGAGGCGCCAACCCTGGCTTCTGAAAATGAAATGTAAATCGCTTATTGTCACAAGTAGGCTTCAGATGAAGTTGCTTTGAAAAGCCCTTGGTCGCCACATTCCAGCGCCTGTTCTGTCTGGCTCCTTGAAGACATCTGGGATCTGCAATCTACTGTCCGTTGTGGCAGCTTCCTGGGTATCTCGCGCAAAACTGCATGACCGCAGAGCGGCTGGACAAAGTGGCAGCCTTTCCCCGTTGATGTGCAGTGCCTGTTGTCAGAGAGCTTTTATAAGCCATTTCCGACCACTCTTGTGTATTTTTGCACAGGATTACACATGGGGAGCACGAGTTGCTTATTGGGAGGGAGGGCCTGAAAAGTTAGGAAGATGTAAACATCCTGCCCTGTTCAGAACCAAACCCGGGGGGAGGGGGGCCGCCCGGGGGCAGGGCAGCCATTCCCTCACTATTGAAATCCACAGCAGCTGCTGCTGACTGTTATCTCCATACTTCACAGTAACTTCATTGCGGTGTTAATGTCAGCCTCCCTTGTGAAAATAATACAGATTATTATTAAGAATACATGGCCATTTCAGCCTTCAAGGATGGGACTCTAAATTTCCGGTTCCACTGATGTTAGTTTACAGACGCACAAAGTCCTGGCCGTGGTCACAGTGCTGTTTCTGAATGCAAACAAAACACTGACGTTTATTTCTGAAAGGGAGCGGGGGTGGGGAATTGAAAAGCAGAGAAAGTGTGTTTTACTTGTATCGAACCTTGATAAAATCACAGGTGGATTGCTACGCACAGTGCTGATCGCTATATATATTTCAGTATTTAAAAAAATAAATGTAATCACACTTTGCTAATGTCATCTCCTCCTCTTCAGTGGGGCCTTGGCTTGCTTTGAACAATCTCCCTTTTGTTGTATATTTGCAAATTAACTTGCTGTGGCGATGTCTCAGTGCAAACTAATGAGCAAGGAGCGATTGATACATTGGGAATGGGTTGGGGCCAGCTGTTCGACCGGAGGACCAGCGGCACTCCTCCTGTGCCAAAGAGCGCCCAGCGGACGGAGAGAGGGCATCCTGTCCTGGGACCCAGAGGGGCTGGTGGATGACTGGAGCGCACGGTCGTGGGTTTTTATCTGGCCTCCTGTCCTAACCACCCCACGCCCCCCCCCCCCCCCCCCCCCCCCCAATCGTCGACCTGCCGTATACCACGGGCTGTCGCTGAGGTAACTCCGTTTGCTGGGCCTGGAGGACGTGACCCGTTGACTGTTTCTCTCCACAGATGCTGCCTGACCTGCTGAGTATTTGCAGCACTTTCTGTCCTGTGCAGCACGCTGTGTTCTAATGTTTGTTATCAGTGCAGCACGGCAGCACAGTGGGAGGGCAGGACGGTAGCAGAGTGGTTAGCACTGCTGCTTCACAGCTCCAGGGTCGTAGATTTGATTCCCGGCTTGGGTCACTGTCTGTGCGGAGTTTGCACGTTCCTCCCGAGTCTGCGTGGGTTTCCTCCCACAGTCCAAAGACGTGCAGGTTAGGTGGATTGGCCATGTTAAGTTGCCCTTAGTGTCCAAAAAAGGTTCAGAGGGGTTAATGGGTTACGGGTGGAGGTGTTGGCTCAGATAGGGTGGTCTTTCCAAGGGCTGGTGCAGACTCGATGGGCTGAATGGCCTCCTTTTTCTGCACTGTAAATTCTATGATTTTATGCACGTGCTCACACACGGTTCATTTTTAACGATGCCCAAACAGATCTGATTTGTCCCAAAGCCCCCACATAGAAGCACGTCCCTTGTAATCAGAGAGAATTACTGCCGTAATCCGCTCTCCATGTCACTCGTGGCACAGTTGGCACCACTCCCGCCTCTGGAATCAGAACTGGTCGTTCAAGTCCCACTCCAAGACTTTAGCACAAAATGGTGCAGAAGTACTGACTGAGTGCTGCACTGTTGGGGATGATAGTTTTGTGGTCAGCAGTACTGAGGCGAGCTTTCCGTTCCAGATGTTACTGATTGAATTTAAGTTTTGCAAGCCTCCGCGGTGGAATTTGAGCCTGGCCTTCTGGGTAGATGCAAGAAGGATGTTCCCGATGGTGGGGTTGTCCAGAACCGGGGGGGGTGGGGGACAGAAAACAACAGTGTTAGACAGTCTGACACATGCAGCCCAGGGGATGGGTAGCTGGTGGCCCTATTGGCCAGGGCACCCAGCCATGGTGGCCGGTATGGGTACCGGCATGTGGTGCAGGGTTTGGGGTTCACCCGCCCTCGGGTGTGTGTGTGTGTGTGTGTGTGTGTGTGTGTGGGGTGGATTGTGCCCGGTTATTGGGGGGGGGGGGTGGATTGTGCCCGGTTATGGGTGTGTGTGTGTGTGGGCGGGGGGGGGGGGTTGGTGCCATGGTGCCATAGCGCTGCCTACTCGCCCTGGCCGCCCTGAGGACGTTGTGCAGTTTCTCCGACACTGCTGGCCTATTTGGATGGTGCTGCCCATGGCTTCTGCCACCTGCGCCCAGGTATGGCGAATGGCGGCGGCTGCCAGCCTTCTTCCTGGGCCTGAATACAAGGTCACCCTCCTCTCCTCCATGGCGTCCAAGAGGGTCTCGAGCTCTGCGACCGCGAACCTTGGTGCCACTCTCCTCACTGCCACCTTGTTGGCTGGGATAGTGCGTGTGGGGAGTGCAGTGCTTGTATGCGATTGCAGCTTGTCAGCCTTCTGAGTGCGAATCATGAAACTGGTGAACCCCGCACCGTTTATTATTAGAATCGATCATGTTCCATGTGACACTGGTGCTAGCCCCTTAACAGTAGCGGAATTGGTGTAGGTGTGGCGACAGTTTTTCTGTCGTGAACGTCCACGAATTCTGGACTCAGACTCCGAAACGGAGAATCCCGTCCTGTATGTTTTCAAGAAGGAGTTAGATCTAGCACCTGGAGCCAAGGGGATAGAAGGATATGAGGGCGGAGGGGGGGGCGGGGGAGATTGGGGAGGCAGAATCATGCTATTCCATCAGCCACGATCATAACGAATGGCAGAGCAGCATCGAAGGGCCGAATGGCATCCTCTTTATTTTATATGTTTCCATGACTATTCCAGTAACATTACCACCACACCACCTTTTCCGCCCTAAAGTCTGAAAGGTTGACAGCTTGACCCAAAGACGACACCTCTGACACTGCAGGGGGGGGGGTGGGGGGGCAAGTGCTGTAAATATCTTAGTTCCTTTTTTCTCTTTGCAAATTGAACACTGACTAATTTCTCTTCTTGATCGTGCAGCACCAAGCCGGAGATCTCCAGGTCACCATGAAGCGTCAGGAAGAAGCTGTCGCACAAGAGAAAGCCAACATGGTCCTGGAGCAAAAGGCTCATCCCCAGAGTGCTGAGGTAAGCATTTGGGGGGTGGGGGAGGGAAAAAAAAATTCCGTTTTGCCCCATTGCGGGTCAAAGACTGTCTCACTACCAAATACTTTGCACGATTCATTGTTTTATTTCTGATACACTGACAACTGCGGTTGAGCCATGAAGATTTATTTAGCCAGGCGTTTCTGAATTAAATTTATATCACTGAAATGATCGGGCTGGTCAAAGGTCTTTGAGTTGGGCGCCTCGGGGGGACGTCAGGTTTCTTAACAAGTTGTAGATTTGTGGGCAGCACGGTGGCGCAGTCGTTAGCACTGTTGCCTCACGGCGCGGAAGACTCTGGTTCGATCCAGGCCCCAGATCGCTGTCCGTGTGGAGTTTGCATATTCTCCCGTGTCTGCGTGGGTATCAGCCCCACAACCCAAAAAGATGTGCAGGGAGGTGGATTGGCCACGCTAAATTGCCCCTTAATTGGCAAAAAAATAATTAGGCACTCTAAATTTATTTTAAAATGTTGTAGGTTTGAGGCCCACAAACTCTCGAAGTATCACCTTCTGCTTATCTTCACCAATGATCTCGTTTGCAGTGAAGGCGTAACAGAGTTGTTTCTCCAATCCTCAGTCAAACGGTTCCAATTGACCTATGATGGGCATTTTAACTCCACAACCACCCCCCACCTCCCCACACCCGAATACACAGCACTACGGTTGCCATCAAAAGCTTTCACCTCATTGTGAATGTGATAGCTCGAGATGCACATAGCTGGAGGCTCCCAGTGTCGACCAGAAGGGGTTTATTGTAGAAGACAAAAGGCTAGTATGATACAGGAACAGAGGAACTATATACAGGTGTTGACTCCCCAGCTCCGGGTTTGACCCCGCCTGGGCGCCCATCTCCCCGGCCACGCGCTGTCGCGCTATTGGCTGGGGCTTGCATCCTTCCGTGCGATTGGGCCTGGGTCAGTCACGTGGACTGTCCGGCACACAGCATTAAAGGAGCCACGTAACCTCAGAGCTCCGAAGGGAAAAGAATTTTCAAAGATCAAGTAAGGTGAAGTTGTGCTGGAACACTGATCTGAAAGTATAATGTGCCTTTCACAGTCTTCCAAAGGCATTTGGAAGCAATGAAGAACCAGTGGTGGGAGGGTGTACAGAGAAGCAGACCTCCTGCTAGCATATAATTTCCCTTCAATACAAAAGAGATAAGTTCATAAGATTTGGAGCTGAATTAGGCCATTTGACCCATCGGGTCTGCTTCGCCATTCAATCGTGGCTGATCCCATCCTGGCCTTAACTCCACCGTCCTGCCCATCCCCCATAACCCTTCATCTCATTACCAATTAAAAATCTGGCTAATTCCTCAAATTTACTCAGTGTCCCGGCATCTACCGCACTCTGGGGTAGCGAATTCCACAGATTCACAACCCTTTTGGGGGAAATTGTTTCTCCTCCACTCCATCGTGTTGCATTTTCTACCTCTTACCCCGAGACTGTGACCTCTCGTTCTAGAATGCCCCACAATGCGAAGCAGCCGCTCCACGTATGCTTTATCCATATCTTTTTGTCATCTTGTGTACCTTGATTTGATCTCCCCTCTTCTTCTATACTGAAGAGAATATAGGCCGACACTGCTCAATCTCTCTTCATACGACAAAGCCCTCATCACCGGAATCAACCTAGTGAACCTCCTCTGAACTGCCTCCAACGCCACTGCATCTTTCCCCAAATAAGGGGACCAAAACTGTGTACAATACCCCAGGTGCGGCCTCACCGATGCCTTGTACAGTTGCACCAACACTTCCTTACCCTTATACTCTATTCCTTTAGCTATAATTGCCAACATTCCATTTGCTTTCTTTATTATCTGATAACTGAGCTATTGGGGAATTCTGTGAGGAGCTACCTTTTTGAAAAGTGCCAGAGGTGGAACGAAATGCAGGCCAGCAGTTCCCCGGCACTGAGCGTGACGCTAGTTTACCGGAACGTTCCTACCTTCCCACCATTTTGAAAAATGTCAAAAGTGGCAGGGTTGCTGATTTAGGCATCATTAAGTACCTGTTGGGGCCACTCCATTCCAGCATTGTCCAGTCAGCATGCCCCCCCCCCCCCCCTCACACCCAGGCTGCCACAGCTGATGGGTGGAGGTACCCTCTCGGTGGCAGACCTTTTGGGCGTGTGGTGGGGAGGGGTGGTCAGTACTCCTTCATTGAACTTAATCCCCCACCGCTGCCACCTCCGTAGCCATTCAGCTGAGGCTGAATGCTGCCCTTTCGTGGGGGTTCCCATGGCAACCTGCCAACTGTGGCTTCTTTGGTGGATAAAAGCTTTTGAAAAGCCTTCGGTGGGGGCCTGCATCTTGAGGCACCCCCTCTTTCACCTTCCCTAGATGGGCGGCACCCAACTCTGACGATCTTTCAGAAATGGAGGGTCTCGTATTGGCCCGGGAGGGAGCCCATCCTCCCACCTTTTTAAATGGATGTTGACTAAAAAGAATGGCTTTGGTCGCCGGGTACCAGCGCAGAGCCCCGCAGGACCCAGAAATGCACCTGACCTTGGGGCCCTGACCTCGGCTGGAAAATGCAGCCTGCTGTGTGATCCGCAGGACTCCAGCACAAGCAGATAAGCTCTCGAAGGAGACAGACAGATCTGATCTCCATACCTTGGCGTGTAAAATGGGTGCAGAATAAAGGAGCTGAAAAGGTGCATGTTTGCTGTACTTTGGGCTGCAATTGCAGAATTCTGAATTCATTTTTGTCTCGTCTGCTCCGGCAGGATGTTTGTTGTTGCTGTAACGGAGAATTGTATTGCAAGGGTTCCCTCTGGTGGAGTGGAGCCTAATTTATTTGGCAGTAAAAATGTAATCCCTTGTAACTGAAACTTTGTGAATTACTTATTCCCAACAATTGTCTCTTTTCCCACCTTACCAGTGAGAAAATCTAATAAATTGATTTGTGAAACAAAGTTTATTTGCTTCAAGTTCTCCTTGACAAATTATTGATTGGATTTGGATTGGTTTTATTGTCACGTGTACCGAGGTACAGTGAAAAGTATTGTTCTGCGTACAGTCCAGACAGATCATTCAATACAAAAAGAAACATAGGATATACACAAGTATATACACAATGTAAATACATAAACACAGGCATCAGGTGAGCATACTGAGTGTAGTATGACTCAGTAGAGGAGATGTGTGAAGAGATCAGGTCAGTCCGTAAGAGGGTCGTTTAGGTGTCTGGTATCAGCAGGGAAGAAGTTGTTTTTGAATCTGTTAGTGCTTTATCTCAGACTTTTGTATCTCCTGCCCGATGGAAGAAATTGGAACGGTGAGTAAGCCGTGTGGGAGGGGTCTTTAATTATGCTGCCCGCTTTCCCAGGGCAGCGGGAGGTGTAGACCAAGTTATGGATGGGAGGCGGGCTCGTGTGATGGACTGGGCGGTGTTCACGACTCTGAAGTTTCTTGCGGTCCTGGGCCATGTAGTTGCCATACCAGGCTGTGATGCAGCCTGATAGGATGCTCTCTATGGAGCATCTGTAAAAGTTGGTAAGGGTTAATGTGAACATGCCGAATTTCCTTAGTTTCCTGAGGAAGTATAGACGCTGTTGTGCTTTCTTGGTGGTAGCGTCGACGTGGGTGAACCAGGACAGATTTTTGGCGATGTGTACCCCTCGGAATTTGAAACTGTCAACCATCTCCACCTCGGCCCCGTTGATGCAGACAGGGGTGTGAAAGATACTTTGTTTCCTGAAGTCAATGACCAGCTCTTTAGTTTTGCTAACATTTGGGGAGAGATTGTTGTTGTTGTTACATCACTCCACTAGGTTCTCTATCTCCCTCCTGTACTCTGACTCATCGTTGTTCGAAATCCGACCCACTACGGGTCATGTCATCAGCAAACTTGTAGATGGAGTTGGAGCCAAATTTTGCCATGCAGTCGTGCATGTACAAGGAGTATAGTAGGGGACTAGGTACGCAGCCTTGCGGGGCCCCGGTATTGAGGACTATCTTGGAGGAGGTGTTGTTGTTTATTCTTACTGATTGTGGTCTGTGGGTCAGAAAGTAGAGGATCCAGTTGCAGGGTCAGCTTCGTGAGCAGCGGCTTCCTCATTACTACTCGATGTGTAAATATTTAAACAATCTTTGTCGAAGGACAGCAGATATATATGGGAACACCACCGTCTGGAGGTTCCCCTCCAAATCGTTCACCATCCCAACTTGGAAATATATCGCCGTTCCTTCACTGCCGTTTGTACCACCAGCGAATGGGAGCAGTTTATCCGTGTCCACCTCACACAAACCCGTCATAATCCTATTTGCCTCCAATCTTCCCTCAATCTCCTTTGCTCCAAGGAGAACAACTCCCAAATTCTCCAGCCTATAATCCTGGAGCTTAAATCCGTCATCCGTGGAACCATTCTGCTGAATCTCCTTTTCAATCTCGAGGGCTCTCGCACTTTTTCGTAAAGTGTGGCAACCAGAGCAAAACTGGCCTAACCAGAACTTTATAAAGGTATGGCATAACTTCCCTTGCTTATGTACTCCATGCTTCTACTTAGTCCAAGATCCCATTTGTTTTGCGCGCGCTCTCTCTCTCTCTCTCTCTCTCTCTCTCTCTCTCTCACTCAATATGTCCAGCCAACTTCGAGGATCCATGCACAAGCACCCTGTGGTCCCTCTGTCCTTGTACACCCTTTGGAACAGCACCATTAAATTTATATCGCCACTTTCTTCTAAAAGGCATCATCTCACACTTGCCTGGATTAAATTCCATCTGCCCAAGCTGCTGCCTTATCAATATCTGGATACAGTCGTCGTCCTCCCTGTTTGCCATTCCTCGAGTCTGGTATCGTCGGAAAATATTGAAATGCAGCACTGACAGGGGGGGGGGGGGGAGAACCACTGCCTATTTTCTGCCCTGAAGCCAATTTATTTTATCCAAGTTGACACTTTGAGTTGGAATTCTAATTGAGGAGGATAAGAGCTTTGAAGGACTTTGGGTCGATTTGAGCCATGGCTCCTGACAACATCGTGGAAGATCTGTGCCCAGCTGACCCACCGGGCACAAGGGAACTGGTGGGAGTGTGGGGAGTATGTTGGCGTCATGGCTGCCATCTGGGAGCCTGATTCACATCTGAAGAATGTGTTTTGGATTGTCGCGTGCAATTTGATGGTTTAACGAGCCTTCCTGTTGATGAAGTTGGTCAGAGGGTGCCTTGACAGCGACCTGTGTGCACTTGAAAGCGCCCTGCACACTCGGGGAAACTAACCATTCTCGGCCTGGCAGTTCTCATTCGGTCATCAGCTGTCTTGAAAAGAGCTCTCGTGATCTCCTCAATGCAGTTTTGGCTGGCTTTGTAGCAGTGACGGCTGCTCGAGAGATCCCTCCCAAAGCCATCTGTGGCAGAGAAATTCAGTGCTGTTGTCACGGGGTTACCACTGTACCCCCTTCCCGCAGACCCGCCTGCATTCAGGTGTTTGCGTTGCTCACCCTCTCCTCTGGCACTGCCTCTCAGCCATTTGTAGGTAGGTCATCCAAGTGCGGTGGATTTTCAGTACGCCAAATGCCATTGTTTGCTTCTCCCTTGTTGCCTTGGACTTGTCCTGTGCTGCCTCTTGCAGCTTCTGCTGGGGGACCAGTTGCTCCGCCTGTGCAGTGTTGTCCTGGGACTCACCACGGACACCTTCAAATGCAAGTGGCTTCAGCATTACTGGGTGTATTAATCCCAATGCGAATCCCTTGAAACCAATGGTGCACTCGTGAGCTGCCACTCTCGGTGGATCTCTGCTCCTCCCGTAAGCATGGACACTTTCAGAACCTGGCCTTCTGATTGACAGCTTTCTGTGAGGCTGCCCACCCACCCACACCTCACGTCAGTCCCTTCAACTTATTATTCCCCAGGCTGCAAGCACGGCGATGGAGCCCACCCTGCAGGACTGCTCTCTAGTCCCATCGGCTCGGGTTTCAGTGGGCAGGTTCTAGAAGCCACAGGTGAGCTACTGGACATAAGATTATAAGAATTAGGAGCAGGAGTAGGCAATTCGGCCCCTCAAGCCCCCTCCGCCATTCAATACAATCATGGCTGATCTCCTCTTGGCATCAACTCCACTTTCCTGCCCCTTCAACCCATTACTAATTTAAAAATCTGTCTATCTCCTCCTTGTATCCCGGCATCCACCGCACTCTGGGGCAGTGAATTCCACAGATCCACAACCCTTTGTGAGAAGTAATTTCTCTTCATCTCTGTTTTCAATCTGCTACCCCTTATCCTAAAACTGTGACCTCTCGTTCCAGATTGTCCCACAAGAGGAAGCATCCGCTCCACGTCTACTTTGCGGCACGGTAGCACAGTGGTTAGCATGGTTTAGAAAAGGAGGTAGGCAGAAAGTGGGTAACTAGTTAGCTTAACTTTAGTAGTAGGGAAGATGCTGGAATCTATCATCAAGGAAGAAATAGTGAGGCATCTGGATGGAAATTGTCCCATTGGGCAGACGCAGCATGGGTTCATAAAGGGCAGGTTGTGCCTAACTAATTTAGTGGAATTTTTTGAGGACATTACCAGTGCGGTAGACAACAGGGAACCAATGGATGTGATATATCTGGATTTCCAGAAAGCCTTTGACAAGGTGCCAACAAAAGGTTGCTGCATAAGATAATGATGCATGGCATTAAGGGTAAAGTAATAGCATGGATAGAGGATTGGCTAATTAATAGAAAGCAAAGAGTGGGGATTAATGGGTGTTTCTCTGGTTGGCAATCAGTAACTAGTGGTGTCCCTCAGAGATCAGTGTTGGGCCCTCAATTGTTCACAATTTACATAGATGATTTTGAGTTGGGGACCAAGTGCAATGTGTCCCAGTTTGCGGATGACACTAAGATGAGTGGTAAAGCAAAAAGTTCAGAGGATACTGGAAGTCTGCAGAGGGATTTTGATAGTTTAAGTGAATGGGCTCGGGTCTGGCAGATGGAATACAATGTTGACAAATGTGAGGTTATCCATTTTGGTAGGAATAACAGCAAAAGGGATTATTATTTAAATGATAAAATATTAAAACATGCTGCTGTGCAGAGAGACCTGGGTGTGCTAGTACATGAGTCGCAAAAAGTTGGTTTACAGGTGCAACAGGTGATTAAGAAGGCGAATGGAGTTTTGTCCTTCATTGCTAGAGGGATGGAGTTTAAGATGAGGGAGGTTACGCTGCAACTGTGTTTGCGAGGCCACACCTGGAGTATTGTGTTCAGTTTTGGTCTCCTTACCTGAGAAAGGACTGGCACTGGAGGGTGTGCAGAAGAGATTCACTAGGTTAATCCCAGAGCTGAGGGGGTTGGATTACGAGGAGAGGTTGAGTAGACTGGGACTGTACTCGTTGGAATTTAGGAGGATGCGGGGGGGATCTTATAGAAACATATAAAATTATGTAGGGAATAGATAGGATAGATACATGGAGGTTGTTTCCACTGGCGGGTGAAAGTAGAACTAGGGGGCATAGCCTCAAAATAAGGGGAAGTAGATTTAGGACTGAGTTTAGGAGGAACTTCTTCACCCAAAGGGTTGTGAATCTATGGAATCCCCTGCCCAGTGTAGCAGTTGAGGATCCTTCATTCAATTTTTTCAAGATAAAGATAGATAGTTTTTTGAAGAATAAAGGGTTATGGTGTTTGGGCGGGAAAGTGGAGCTGAGTCCACAAAAGATCAGCCATGATCTCATTGAATGGCGGAGCAGGCTCGAAGGGCCAGATGGCCTACTCCTGCTCCTAGTTCTTATGTTCTTATGTCCTGAAAGACGTGCTTGTGAGGTGAATTGGACATTCTGAATTCTCCCTCAGTGTACCCGAACAGGCACCGGAGTGTGGCGGTTCGGGATTTTCACAGTAACTTCATTGCAGTGTTAATGTAAGCCTACTTGTGATTCTGAAGATTATTATTATTGTTCAACAATCTCACTTTATGCACCTCCTTCCTGTTCTCTGCTTCAGTATACCGGTGCCCAGCACCCTGCCAATTTAGTTTTCCAATCCTTCCTTTCATTAAAGTGGGTGGCTTCTGCTTGCAATTCTATGCCTTACTCCTCATGAGGCAACCGTTGTGCCTCATCTAGAAGGAGTTGACAACTTTGACTTTGAAAGGACTGCTGCCATGGTCATTGCTTCCACTGACTCTGCCACCCCTGTGGCCTATGTTAACTGCTGCAAAGCATTAATTGCCTCCGGCTGAGGCTTCTGACTCTTTTCTGGGGTGGGGAGGGAGATTGGGTGCGGTTGGGATGGATGGGTGCCACCTTGGGAGCTGCTCACTCACAAGTTACAGAAAGGAGGCATAGGGTGAGCAGCTCTGTAGGCCCAGCAGTGCCAGGTTTGAGTGTCGGCCCATGTTGGGACGACAGGCAGTCCTGAAGAAGAGGTTACGGAAACTGGACTTTAGGATAAGTCCAGGATATCGTGAGGCCTGGCTGTTGGGCCCGAGCTAAGGAGGGGGGTGAGGGAGTGGGCCGATTTGAGAGGCCAGGAGTGGGGGATGTTAAAGGGAAGGTATGACATTCTGTGGGGTGGGGGTGTCCCCTGGCACAAGGTGTTCCCAAAGTACCCCACCCCTTTGCCCAAGATCAGCCTACATAGTAAAAGCTGCCGGCTCCCTGCCTGGTGTGGGTGATATAATGGTGGGGGCGGAATGAGGTATTTCAGTAGCCATTGATCAGCTATACAAGTGCCCCAATAGGCCTAAGAGTGAGTGGACCAATTGAGGCCTCCAGCATCCCAATGTAAAATGGGAGATGGATACGCATGGGCAGGCCACTCATTGCACTTTACGAGCACCCCGTCTGCAAACATGCTGGTGGAGGGCCATAAAGCTTTGTATGGAGCACTTCACGGAGTGTCAGCGGACCCAGAGCCTGTGTGACCAGTTTGTCCCGCTCGTCACTAAGTCGATAAAGCTTTTGGCTGTAAATCAGAATGGTAGGAATTCCATTAGCCTGACTATCCTTAACATGGTTTGACATAGAGGTTTCTGTAAATAGGATAATCGTCTTATGTGAGACAGTCGATGATGGATCTTGAGACCAGCATTAATTGCGATGCCAACATTGATACCTGAGGTAATGCATAAGTAACAATATCAGATCATTGGGCCAGATTTTAATAATAACGATCCAATAGGCAACAGCGCAAATTCCCACTGTGTGTTTCCGTGTGGAAATTGATATAATGCATCTTCCAGCTTTCTATGCGGTTGTGTCACAGAACCCACCTTGTTATTTGATGCTTTGTGTTGGAAAACAAAAGAGAGCTTTATCTAACTGAAAAACATTAGCCGAGGTTCGAGCACTTAGACCCCGTGACTTTCTGTCGAGCACAGTAAAATTGGTACGGGACGCCTTTCTGTTGATATATTTTAAGAAGGCTTAGAATTGGCGGTAGATGTGAATTGGGCCCATACCTGATGTTGCTTTTTCATTTTTTTAACAGCCAGTAATTGTACGCCAGCATGGATATTTCTATGTACCTCGACCTGAACCAGTTGCAACATCAATCCCCAAAATATTTATTCAACTGCCACATTTGGGTCCGCCTCGTGAACCGGTATATCGTCTTTACGTCCGAGTAGATAAAATCTTAACAATACGAGTCACTTGGTTGAACTCGACCAGTGTTCTTATTTTCCGGTACAGGTACGGTAGTGTAATGGCTATCTAGCTGGCCACGCATTCCATAGGTTTGGACTAAATTGTCCAGGAACGGTGAGTTCAAATCCCACCGTGGTTCCTTTTAAAGCTTGCATTTAAAAGAGTTAAAAATTGTAGAAGTGACAATGAAGCTGTCAGATTGTTGGAAAAGCAATGTCCTTCAGAGAATCAAGTCACTTCCATCACTTCAAAAAGCAGGGCCAGCACCAGGGAAACTAAAGATGGGCAGCACATGCTGGCCACCCCGCCAACATGAACAACATTTTAAAATGACATTACGGAGCTTTGTTGACATGGCCCACTATAATTTTGGGCATGGCATTTTGGCGCCTTCGAAAGCGGAATAGTTAAGTTGATGGGACTGATGTTCTTTGTGTAAACTTTCGATGACTAAGATGTGTACCATACTGCAGGGCACTTTACTATTGTAAAGAGTGTTAAAGATGAAGGGCGGCATGTGGCGCAGTGGAACTACGGCACTGAGGAACCGGGTTCGAATCCCGGCCCTGGGTCACTGACCGTGTGGAGTTTGCACTTCTCTCCCTGTGTCTGCGAGGGTTTCACCCCCACAACCGTGGGCAGCACGGTAGCATTGTGGATAGCACAATTGCTTCACAGCTCCAGGGTCCCAGGTTCGATTCCGGCTTGGGTCACTGTCTGTGCGGAGTCTGCACATCCTCCCCGTGTGCGCGTGGGTTTCCTCCGGGTGCTCCGGTTTCCTCCCACAGTCCAAAGATGTGCAGGTTAGGTGGATTGACCATGATAAGTTGCCCTCAGTGTCCAAAATTGCCCTTAGTGTTGGGTGGGGTTACTGGGTTATGGGGCTAGGGTGGAGGTGTTGACCTTGAGTAGGGAGCTCTTTCCAAGAGCCGGTGCAGACTCGATGGGCCGAATGGCCTCCTTCTGCATTGTAAATTCTATGATAATCTATGAAACCCAAAGGTGTGCAGGTTAGGCCACGCTAAATTGCCCCTTAATTGGGAAAAAAAATAATTGGGTACTCTAAAAAGAGAGTGTTAAAGAAGAAGAGATGAATTCAAGGAGGTATAGGGAGGTTTAGGGGTGCCAAGAGGCTTTTTAAAAACCTAGATTATCTGAGGCATTATGGAATGATATAGCCCAGAGGAGGCCATTTGGCCCATCAAGCATCTACTGGCCCTTTTGGGTGTACAACTATCTAGTACATCCCATTCCCTGGCTCTTCCTCATTGCCTTGTCAATTCTCACACAGTAAATCATCACGGTGGGTGTTGTGGCGACTGCCCTGCATCCCGAGCTATCCATCCAGTCTGTCCCTCCCACTCAGAAAAGATCTGGAAAGGAGGTAGGGTTCCTCGACGATTGTTTGGCCGGGACGTCCCCACGATGGACTGCGCTGCTGGGAAAAGCAACCATGTCTCAACAGGCAGGCAAGCCATCATCGGGACCCAGCTATAAATGGGCTGTTTACCCAGAAAGGTGCAGACCCACCCCTATGACTGAGCCAGGGCCAACACTGAGAATGATATAGGCTCAACAATTATGGAAAGGATGCCAAAAATATATAATGTTCCCAGTTTCATTGCCCTGGTGAGAGTAGAAGAGCGTTGTCTTGAACACTGAAGAAACAGGATAGAGGAGCAATTTTCAAGACATGAACTTTCTAGTTTATAGCACGGTGGCCTCCCTGACATTGAATGTGGTATGTTATGGTATTGCGAAGGGTCATGTTAAATAATTTAATAACACATAATAGACTTAAACTGTGAAACGTGCTTGGCCAAAAGGGCCAGCGGGTTCATGCTCGCGTTGGTGAACAAAAAAAAAGCAACAGGAAGTGGCATCTTTTCTCTTGGCAAGATTTTTTTGAAGGCTGTTTATGTTTGGAGAAAATGGAAACTTGAAATTTCAGTTAGACCGAGCGTTTGAGATTAACCAAGTCGAAGTTTCAGCATACGAGGCCAACAGTGATGGAAGCGAGTAGTCCCCCTAGGTTTTCTCACGGTATAGCAACCAGATACTGTGGTGCAGCGGGTCAAAGGTTGACAAAGATGGGCAATGCGGGTAAGGAAGGCAAGAGGGGGAGTGATTTGCAAATTGTACAGCTGAGGTAGAAGACCCACCGCAAAAGCACAATACCTGGGCATGGCCAGCCGTGCACTATAAGCTTGGGATCAGCAGTGCTGTTGTGGAAGGTTCATTACTGGAATGAGATTTGCAGATAGACCCCCTAGTAGAGTCATTATGGCCCAGGAGTCCATGCTGGCACTGTAGAGAAATCCACTCAGTCCAATTTCCCTACTCTTGTCCCCATAACCCTACCGGTCTATTTCCCCAAGAGCCAATTTCCTATTGAAATCATTCCTCGCTTCCACCACCTTCAAAGGCAAGGATTTTCACTTGCGTTTATATTTTAAAAAAATCCTTCCTCAGATCCTGCTGCACAACTTGTCAATGGGAACAGCTTTTTCACCTTGCCTAAAGCTGTCACAATCTTGTACCCTCCCTTTTCAAATCTTCCCTCAATCTCCTTTACTTCCAAAGGAAAGGTCTGCAGCTTCTCCAACATCATCTTGCAGCTAAAATCCTTGATCCCTGGAACCATTCTGGTATCTCGTCTGCTCCCTCATGAGGATCTTTGCATCCTTCCTAAAGTGTGGGGATCAGAACTGGATACAATTCACTAGTTGTGGTCTTACTGGAACTTTATAAAGTAGCTCTAGCACTGACTCTTGTGGAACACCATTGACCACCATCTTCCAGACTATCAATATCCTGGGGGGGGGTTACTATTAACCAGACACTGAACTGGACTAGCCACATAAATACTGGGATACAAGGTCTTTCCGTTGGCAACTCAGTTGATAACGTAGCACTCGGGGTCAGGTGTAAGTACATTCCCCTGTCGACGGCCAAGAAACCATCTGTCGGCCATGGCTTTGCACTAAACGGGAGTTCTTAATTTCTGTTTATTAATTATTAAAGAGGAAAGTTTGCAAGAGCTGTTTGACGTAGTTGAGACATAAGTCTATTGTGTAGAATTGAGGCTGACCGACCGTTTTCCTTCTTTTCTACAGCTGAAAAGTAAATTTTTAAGACGGCTGAATATGTCAATATCTGCTGACACCAGTTTGTCGTCTATGAAGATGGTACATGTGAATATCAGACTGCAACTAGCCGCGTAAATCAATTCTCTCAAATACCCAGCCACTTTCTTTTTTTAAAAAAACAACTAATTTCCAATCGAATTCTTGGGAATGTCAGCCAGCAGTGACCCTCAAGAGTGCAATGAATTCCTTTGGGTGTATTCACTTTTTAAAAAGGACACAATCTTCCGCAAACAATTGCTTTGTAAACACTTTGCGTACATTATAAAACTCCATTTGTATCAGTTGAGTTTGAGGCATCATGCCGAGTGTGATTCATGACTTGCCGCCTCCTGCCATGGAAATATTCCCACCGCGCCTCTTCAGCCTTTGTGATTCTGAACCTTCTGTGGCTTCTCACTTAGGTGGAGGGGGGGCGGGACGGTGGCACAGTGGGTTAGCACTGCTGGCTCACAGCGCGAGGGAGGCGGGTTCGAATCCGACCTCTGATAACTGTCTGTGTGGAGTTTGCACATTCTCCCCGTGTCTGCGTGGGTTTCCTCCGGGTGCTCTGGTTTCCACCACTCCTGGTGGCATGAGGGTTTCCTCCGGTTTCCTCCCACAGTTCAAAGGTTAGGTGGGGTGACTAAATTGCCCCTTAGGGTGGGGATTCAGGAATAAGACGGGGATTGGGCCTAAATTGTGTGGTTGTTCAAAGGGTCAGTGCAGACTTGATATGGGCTGAATGGCCTCCTTCTGTACTGTAGGGATTCTATGATCCTTATCTCGGTAATACTGTCCAGCCCCACAACCCTCTTGAGATATCTGCACTCCCCCCAATTCTGGCCTCTTCCAAATTTTACTTGTCCCACCATTGATGGATTTCAATGGTTGCCTAGGCCCTAAGCTCTAGAATTACCCTCACTACTGCTCTCTTCCTGTTCCTTACCTCTCTCTCCTTTTAAGACGTTCCTTAAAATGTCCGCCTTTGGCCTGGCTTTTGGTGACCTGCCCAAATATTCCCTTATGCGCAGGGTGTCGGACTCTGTGTGATAGCACACTGACCTGGGATGCTTTAGTACATTAAATGATTGTGTCAATAGAAGTTTCTGTTTGTTGACCCAGTGGGCTGGATTTTATACAGCTTGTTGTGATGGAGACCATGGGGGCTGGGCCCACTTAATCGCAGGAGAGGCCCCGGAGTGGCAACAGCTCACCCGATAAGTCGTAGGGCGGTAGAGACTGCCTCGGGATTCCAGATCCGTGTGGCAGGACGTTAATTAGGCTCACTAAAGAGCCACTTGTCACCCATTATCCCTAAGCCTGCCGTCATTTAGTGGTAGCTGAAGGAATAGCTGGGACCCTGGTAGTCAGGCACTCTGGGCTTGATTGAAGGACCTAGGTCGGGAGGGGTGGCTGCTGAAAGCCAGCCACCAATCGGCTCCCTACCCCCTTCCTGTGACCACCACCCCCTCCCCTGCACATTCGGTGATCCTCATCCCACCTTCACGCACCTCCTGGTCTGCAATCCCCCAATGATTCTGGGCCTCTGGTATATGCCAGCTTCCACCACTCCTGCTGGTGGCATGAGTAGCTGACGGCTTCTGATTGGCGTACATGTAATGCTGACAATCGCAATTCCAGGAAAGGCCCGATGATGGCCTCTTCAGCACTTGATGAGCTCTTGATCCCCCACCCCCTCCCCAGTTGGCCTGATGGAATCTTGACCAAAAATGTATTTTCCCGTCCTCCTTCTCACTTTTGCTTTCTGGAACCCGTGCTGCTTCTGATCCTACTGACTTTCTAAAAAGCCTCCTCCCTTTCACTGTACCATCAGTCCCTCTTGTGCCTCCTACATGGTATCCTGTAAGTTGCCTTGGGACGTGGATATGAAATGGATGATGCATTTTCTCTCTCTCTCTCTCTCTCTCTCTCTTTCCCCTCCCCCCCCCCAACCATATGTGAAAGTTTTATAGAATTTTACAGCCCAGAAATAGGCCAGTTGGCTCATTGAGCCTGTGCAGTCTCTTTGGCTGTGGGACAACCGAGAAGGAAGTTCTTCTTCCTTCATTTTAAGCTTATGGGCTAGCTGACTGGGAAAGATTGGAAATTGACCACTGGACCACCATCCGCTGATAGGAATGGGTTTTCCTTGCCTGCCTTATCTAAGCCTAGTAGTATCATGTGCACCTCCTCCCATCAGATCATCCCTCGACCCTCATTAACTGCCAAGGGAACAAACTCCACTTCTCCGATCTAACCTCGTGGCTGGATTTCCTCATCCTTGGAATGACTCTGGTAAATCTCCTCTCACCCGCCAAAGACTCCCTAAAGTATACATCGTTTAATCATATAATAGTGCAGAAGGAGGCCATTTAGTCTACCTTTAAAGAGCAATCGAGTTAGTCCCACTCCCTGACTCTTCCCAATTGCTCTGTAATTCTGTTCCCTCAAGTATTTATCCTCTAAGGTTTATTATTGAATCTGCCTCCAACAGCCTCTCTGGCAGTGCATTTCAAATGTCAATCACTCCTTGCAGAACATAGAACATACAGGGCAGAAGGAAGCCATTCGGCCCATCGAACAAAGAACAAAGAAAAGTACAGCACAGGAACAGACCCTTCGGCCCTCCAAGCCTGTGCCGACCATGTTGCCCGTCTGAACTAAAATCTTCCTGGGTCCGTATCCCTCTATTCCCATCCTATTCATGCATTTGTCAAGATGCCCCTTAAATGTCACTATCGTCCCTGCTTCCACCACCTCCTCCGGCAGCGGGTTCCAGGCATCCATTATCCTGTGTAAAAAAAACTTGCCTTGTACATCTCCTCTAAACCTTGCCCCTCGCATCTTAAACCTATGCCCCCTAGTAATTGACCCCTCTACCCTGGGGAAAAGCCTCTGACTATCCACTCTGAAAGAGTGCATCGACCCACTTAAGCTCTCACTTCCACCCTATCCCCGTAACCCAATAACCCCTCCTTCCCCTCCTAACAATTTGCATAATAAGGGCAATTTAGCATGGCCAATCCACCTAACCCGCACGTCTTTGGACTGTGGGAGGAAACCGGAGCACCCGGAGGAAACCCACGCAGACAGGGGGAGAACGTGCAGACTCCGCACAGACAGTGACCCAGTGGGGAATCGAATCTGGGACCCTGGCGCTGTGAAGCAACAGTGCTAGCCGCTTGTGCTACCGTGTTGCCCTCCAGGTTTTTTCCACATTATTTACTCGATCTAAGCCTTTCATAATTTGAAGTGCCTCATTCAAATCTCCCCTTTTCACCTTCTCTGATCTAAGGAGTGCAGCTCCAGTATATCCATATCTCCGTAATGCCTAACATTTGAAACGATGAGTCTTAAAAAGACTTTTGCAGTTTTCTATTTTCTCTGAGACTGCAAGCTTGATGAAGATACGTTCCCACCAGTGAAGGACTCCCGACTATTACTGCTCCTGTGTAATTGGAGCGATTTGTTTTTATTTGTAACTTCTCGGGTCCGGGCCTACCCTGCGCCAAGTGGGGGAAAGCTCGCTCCATTCAAATGGTAATAATGCCTTCACCCAATTTAAACATTTATCATCTTCCCTGTTTGTCCCCACCCACCACCCAATCGCCATTGAGGCATCCCTCTGTGCCACTGAGATATTTCCATGGCGTTACTCTGGAGAAACAACGTGATAATTAGTGTGAGATTTTAAGGCAGTTATGACTAACCTTTTCATAAAGCCAGTTTGGCCTCAACTGGGATATTGTGTCCAGTTTTGGGTACTACATGTTCGGAAGGATGTTAAGGCATTAGAGAGGGTGCAGAAACACTGAAAGCCTTCCGTCACATGAGACAATGTTTGGTTGTGCGGTGCACAACTGTATGTTAGGCCTCGCCTGGCGCATCTCATCTGGCACGGCAGCCTTGCAGGCGAACACAGTGGGCTGAGACGGTGCAGAAAAGATACATGAGACTGCTTCCAGGGGCGAGGAGTTTCAGTTGTGTGTATTGGAGAAGCTGGGGTTGTTCTCCTTGTTGTCCGATGTGGACACCAGCCCAGCTCCCATGTGCCGAACCATAATGATCTCCCAGGTGGCTGCCTCAGCTGGCCAGCCAACAAACACCTGGCCATATTTGTGCATTGCCCCCTTTGCACGCCGCCGCTGACACACCACCTGATCTGTGGACAGTAGATCAAGCCGTCTGCAGTTTCTTCCCGCTGGCCAGGAATTCTGGAGTGGGGTCCTCCGAACACTTCCATCCACCTCCAAAACCTCATCTACCAGCCATTGGCATTCCTCCCTTGCCTCCCCATCAACCTGTGCCTTTTGTGAAATTATCTCTCCTCTCATCGCAGCCTTCAAGGCCTCTCACAACTCTGAAGGCGAGACCTCCCCGTTCTTATTGAACCCTTGAACCCTACACAATCGTCAATCACCCTTGCTGACTTGGCACAAAACCCCAGATGTGCTCACAGCCCCACATGTAAACAGCAGTCCGGCCCACCACACCCACCAGGTCCGAGATAACAATCTCTCTCTCTCTCTCTCTCTCTCTCTCTCTCTCTCTCTCTCTCTCTCTCTCTCTCTCTCTCTCTCTCTCTCAAACCCCCCCCCCCCCCCCCCCCCCCCCCCCCCCCACCCATCCCCGAGGTGTGAACGACTTCCTTTTGGAACGATCCACTTTCGGGTTCATGACTGTATTCCAATGTCTCTTCCCTCCCCCCACTCTCTCTCTCTGTCTCCGGAATAGCCGCCATCATCCTCTTCCTAAAATCGACATCATTCCAATTTGGAGCACATATATTCGCCAAAACCACCGACTTGCCCTCCAACAGCACCGTGACCGCGACACATCTCCCCCCCTCCCCCCCTCCCACTGATCTGCCACCACCTTCCCCATTTGAAAGAAACCCCTTTGTCAATCCGGATTGCCAGAGCCAATGGGGGTCTGAGGAGATGCAGGAGGTTACGATCCGAAACGGGCCGGCTGACATTGTGAAGGAGGCAGATTCAATCTTGGCTTTCCAAAGGGAATTGGATCGTGATCTGAAAAGAGTTTGCAGCGGGAAGGGCAAAGAAAAAGCAGGGGAGGTGGGAACAGCTGAGCTGCTCTTGCTTTGTACAGGGACATGACTGGCTGAATGACCTCCTCCTTATGCTGGGACCATTCTACGATGAGAATTATGATTCCTGCCCAAGGTGTGGGCTGACGCTGCGTTGGAATAGCACACACAGTAGAAATGTGCTGTGCTTGTGAATGAGAACAGGGCTCACAGCAACTTCTGTCCTTTGGTGAATTAATTGCTACCCAGTTATGTCTTGTGAGTGTGTTTGCTTGGACTGCAATCTGAACCAAATTCCAAATATATTCCCACTTTCTGCAGTGAGCGGTTTTGGTGGGAGGGGGGAGGGTTTCTTGTTGATGGTCGAATAATTATTGACCCACATGTAACTGAGGTTGAACTGTAATTATCATGAAATAAGACATGGTGGCTCTCGTCTGGGGAAGATGCATTAGTGAAAGCCTGATTGCTCCCCCCCGGTGGTTGTCTGTGCAACTCCAGCTTTCTGTTACGGTTATGCTCCTGCCCCAATGATCCACTAGACCAGGGAGTTCAATTCCCACCATGGCAGGGGGGCCTTCATGAATAACCTTAGCCGGTCGCGGGAATTGAACCCGCGCTGCTGGCCTCGCTCTGCATCACGAACCAGCCGACTGAGCTAACCGACCCCAAAAGGCAGGAGGAATCCACCATATCGGCACAAACATTTAACTGGGAGTCCTGCAGAAGCTGACCAGCAGTGGGTGAAATGTGTCATTAACATAGAATTTACAGTGCAGAAGGAGGCCATTCGGCCCATCGAAAGAGCACCCTACCCAAGGTCAACACCTCCACCCAATCCCCATAACCCAGTAACCCCACCCAACACTAAGGGCAATTTAGGACACTAAGGGCAATTTAGCACAGCCAATCCACCTAACCTGCACATCTTTGGACTGTGGGAGGAAACCGGAGCACCCGGAGGAAACCCACGCACACACGGGGAGGATGTGCAGACTCCGCACAGACAGTGACCCAAGCCGGAGTCGAACTTGGGACCTTGGAGCTGTGAAGCAATTGTGCTATCCACAATGCTACCGTGCCGCCCGTATTAAGTGGTTCTCAATTTTAAAGGGCTTGGAGGAGAGAGGGGCAGAAGGGGATCCTTTTGTTGCGCCAGGGTTAAGATCCTGAAACCTTGCACAATTCAAAATGGGTATTGGCGACATCCAATATTGTAATCAGCTGTTTTGAAAACTGGGCCATTAATAGATTTTCATGTTTTTTCTTTGCACTTGTCTTTCATTTAGAGAAGGGAAAAGCTGTTCCTTGGCACACCCTTGCAGTTTAAAAAAGTAAGCATATATCGGGCAGCGAGAAACCTGAGGTGATTTTAATTTTTAGGTGATGGAGCCTCTGCCGTCCCGTATTCCCAGCAGGGATCTGCCCTCGAGGAAGGTGGGTTGTATCCTGACCCACTCGACCTGAAGGCCTTTCTGTGAATGCAGAAGAATGGAATTGTCCCTTGTATATGGTCCCGAATTTTTAAATATTCCTCATTTAGCTTGTGTATCGATCAGAAATTCTGAAACAGGGCAGATAAATTATGACTGACATCTATTAGCCATGCAAAAAGTGAGTTTGTGCTGTTCGGTGGCGGGCGTCGACGTTGGGGATTGGAACACCTTAGTAGGGGTGAAGGAGGTTGGGGGAATGGGTGTCCAGCATTAGAGAGGTTCAAGGATTCCTTGCAGGGGCCTTTGGCGGAGGAGCGGGGTCCGTCCCCAGAGCTCTTGCACAATATCTTTTAAAAAAAGACTTTATTTTGAAAACTGGGCCATTAATAGATTTTTATGTTGTTTATTTTGCCCAAGGCCATGCCGACCAATATCTTCTTGGTCTTATCTTAACACTTCCATGCATCATTCTTGCTGGGTGAGGGGGTGGTGGAGGATGAGGGGGATGAAAGGGCCAAGTGTCCTTTGATCGATCCCAGCTCAGCCAAGGTTCTACTATACCAATGGAATTCCACTCCCTTCAAACTCCTGAATACCCATTTGCCCCCATCCCCTCCCCACAATTAAAGCTGTCTAATACGTTTTTCGCCCTATGATTGCATACTGTTGAGAATCCAAACAAGCAAGTTTGGAAATGCACCATTTTTTCAGTCAGTATCTGAAATATGTGTTTTGATAGAGATTGCGAGCGGCGGCACGGTGACGCAGTGGTTAGCACCGCTGCCTCCCGCTGCCGAGAACCCGGGGTCGATCCCGGCCCCGGGTCACTGCCCGTGTGGAGTTTGCACATTCTCCCCGTGTCTGTGTGGGTTTCACCCCCACAACCCAATGATGTGCAGGGTAGGTGAATTGGCCACGCTAAATTGCCCCTTAATTGGAAACAAATTGAATTGGGTATTCTCAATTCATTTTTTAAAAAAGGATAAGAGATTTTGTCAGTTTAGATTTAATCCAACCAGAACATTAGCAGAAAATTATCCCTCCCCTCTCTTTTTCCACCCCAACACACATTTTGTCAATGTCAAAAACCGAAGATTCCAAATGCCAAATGAACACCGTGTAAAGTAGCAAATGTGTGGAAAACGCCTTCACATTCAATTTGTTCACTCCTTAAAATGGTCTGACCTTGGAAAAGGGCAGAGATTTGGAAAACGTCAGGAGTTGGCTCCGGAAAATATGTGATTAATGTGTCCATTAATTTTTTTTCTCGATGTGATGTAACCTTGCAGCATGATGAACCCAGGAGATACTAGGAGGATTTTAGTGCTCCTTAAATAAAGTATGAAATTAATTGGTTGGCAAAAAGCAGGAAATCTCTATTCAAGCATCGACACATACGACATGCATTCAGAGTCCCCCGTGGGCTGTAATTCAAAGGGAGTCTCCAGGGTTATACTTGCAGGGCATCCCAGGAGTGTGTCCGCATTGGGGAGTGGGGGACTCCCTCCGAGTGTGTCTGTATTGGCAGGGGGGTGTCCTGAGTGTGTCCATATTTTAAACGTGCTCTGTTGTGTTATTGGCCTCCACCACACAACTTGCCAATCAGACATGGATGAATGGTTATAAATGATTGTGTTGTTTTATTAGTGAACAGTTGACTGTCTACAGGGTTGTGTAGGAGAGTTTTACATGCACCTACTATCAGGAGATCAACACTGCTTCAGGTGCTGTGTCACATGTTCTTCCTTTCCTTGTAGAGGGTGTTTTATTAAAACTATTTGCATATTCAGTGATGCGCTATTCAGAACCCTGTGCAACATAGCTTGAAGCAATTTCACAACATGTAACGATGCATGCATCATGCACACACAGTTCCCCAGGAGAGCACCTACATTTTCAGCAGAGCCCGATATCTTATTTCTGTACTTACATGAGATTCCTGAGAGTCTGTCAATGTTGATTGAAGTTCCTCCTTTAGTACCCCACCTGGGAATGTCTAGGTCTTTGTTGGGGTGTTGAATTTGAGAGTGCCATTAGTCTGAAGCCAAAGGTAGGCGAGTGTCAGACCATCCATTTCTGATCTGAGAGAGACAGATGATTTTATTAATGCTGAGAGAATGAGATGTGTACAGGGAGGCACGGTGTACAGGCCCCACAGCGCCAGAGAACTGGGTTCAATTCCAGCCTTGGATTATTGTCTGTGTGGAGTCTGCACATTCTCCCCCTGTGGATCATTGGGATACCTTCTGGGGAAGGTGGGACCTCTACAAGAAGGACGGATTGCACCTAAACTGGAGGGGCACCAATATCCTGGGTGGGAGGTTTGCTAGAGCTCTTTGGGAGGGTTTAAACTAATTTGGCAGGGGGGGGGTGGGAACCAGAGCTATGGATCAGAGGATAGGGTAGCTGTTGAACAGCCAGAAATAGTATGCAGCGAGTCTGTGAGGAAGGATAGACAGTTGATAGGGCAAAGTTGCACTCAGTGGAATGGGTAAAGTATGTCTGTTTCAATGCAAGGAGTGTCAGGAATAAGGAAGATGAACTTAGAGCATGGATCAGTACTTGGAACTACAATGTTGTGGCCATTACAGAGACATGGATTTCGCAGGGGCAGGAATGGTTATTAGGGGCGGGATTCTCCGATTCCCCGCCGGGTCGGAGAATCGCCGGGGGTCGGCGTGAATCCCACCCCTGCCGTCCTCCTAATTCTCCGGCCCCCCCAAAAATCGGCGCAGTGTGACTTTGCGCCACCAGCCTCAGAGAATGGCGGGATCCGGCGCGACTCAATGGCTGCCCGAATTCTCTGGCCCGCGATGGGACGAAGTCCCGCCCCTCTTTTGCCAGTCCCGCTGGCGTAAATTGGAGTAGGTCCTTACCGGCAGGACCTGGCGGCGCGGGTGGACTCCGGGGTTCTTGGGGGGGCGCGGGGGGATCTGACCCCGGGAGGTGCCCCCACGGTGGCCTGCCCCGCGATCGGGGCCCACTGATCCGCCGGCGGGCCTGTGCCGTGGGGGCACTCTATTATTCCACACCAGAGGCTGTACCGGTCTGCCATTCCCGGTGCGGAAACGAAGCCTTCTGCGCATGCGCGGGGATGATGCCATCATGCGCTGGCGCTCCCACGCAAGCGCCAACTCGCGCCGGCCGGCGGAGGCCCTTCGGCGCCAGTTGCCGTGGCGCCAAGCCCCTTTCCCGCCGGCCGGCGGGGCGCAAACCACTCTGGGGCGGGCCTAGCCCCTGAAGGTGTGGAGGATTGGTTCACGCCACTCCGTCCCGCCGGGACCCCCCCCCCCCCCCCGGCCGGGTAGGGGAGAATCCCGCCCTCGATGTTCCGAGGTTTAGATGTTTTAAGAATAATAGGGAGGGAGGGAAAAGGAGGGGGAATGGTACTGTTAATTCGGGAGTGCATCACAGCTGCAGTAAAGGAGGCAGTCAGGAGAGTTTGTCTACTGAGTCAGTATGGGTGGAAGTCAGAATGGGGGCAGGATTCTTCCGCGCTTGGTGCAATGGCCCGATGCCGGCTCCAAGCACTGCGCGAACCACTCCGGCGTCGGGCCATCCTCCGCACCTCCAGGGGCCAGGCCGGCGCCTGATAGGTTGGCGCCACACCAACCTGCGCCGAATGGCTGTCGTGGGCTGGCGTGAGTTGGCGCATGCGCAGAACCGCAGGCGTGCTTCCGCAGGGGGTTTCTTCTCCGCGCTGGCTATGGGCGAGCCTTACAGAGGCTGGCACGGAGGGAAAGAGTGCCCCCACGGCACAGGCCTGCCCGCAGATCGGTGGGCCCCGATCGCGGGCCAGGCCACCGTGGGGGCCACACCCCCGGGGCCGGATCTCCCCCCCGCTCCTCCCGAGGACTCCGCTAGCCGCCCTCCAAGCCAGGTCCCGCCTGGATGGACCATGTCCATTTCACGCAGGCAGGACTGGCCGAAAACGGGTGGCCACTCGACCGATCGCGGCCTGGAGAATTGCCGGGGGGGGGGGGGCGCCGCTGCCAACGGAAACCGGCGCCGGAGAATTCGGCAGCTGCCGATGGAGCAGCGGCGCAAGATTGACGCTGCCCTCCCCCCCCCCCCCCCCCCCCCCCCGGTGATTCTCCGACCCAGCGGGGGTCGGAGAATCCCGCCCAAGAAAGGAGCAGTCACTTTATTGAGGGTTTTCTATAGACCCCCCAACAGCAGTAGAGAGATGGAAGAACAGATTGGGCGGCAGACCTTGTTGTTGTCATGGGTGACTTCAACATCCCTAATATTGACTGGAACCTCCTTACTGCAAATGGTTTGGGTGGAACAGATTTTGTCAGGTGTGTACAGGAAGGATTCCTGATTCAATATGTAGATCGGCCGACTAGGCCAAATATTGGATTTGGTGCTTGGCAACGAACCAGGCCAGGTGTCCGATGTCTTGATGGGAGACCATTTCGGTGACAGTGACAACAACTCTTTGACCTTTACCATAGTCATGGAGAGGGATAGGAACAGACAGTATGGGAAGGTATTTAATTGGGGGAGGGGAAATTATACTGCCATTAGACAGGAGCTGAGGCGCATCAAGTGGGAACAGTTATTCTCGGGGAAATGCACAACAGTAATGTGGGGTTGTTTAAGGAGCACTTGCTGCCAGTGCTGGATAGTTTTGTCTCACTGAGACGAGGAAGGAATGGTCAGGTGAAGGAGCCTTGGATGACGAGAGAAGTGGAGCTTCTAGTCAAGCGGAAGAAGGAAGCTTACATAAGGTTGAGGAAGCAAGGATCTAGCGCAGCTAGAAGTTTGTTGGAAGTTTGGTCACTTGTCCTGGCCCGAAGTGTTGTTGCATTTCAAGGACCTGGCCCATGGGCCATTCCTCAGCTCTTTCTGGGTTTCTCGACCCCCAAAGCTTGGTTCTGTTTCATTGCTTACCACACTGGACGTGCAAGCTATTTGTGATTTGCGTCGGTTAAAATGCAGCTGGTCATCTTGGTGTAGATTTTTGAACTTGCTGCCTGGACATAGTGGGCCGGATCTCGAATAATGACGAGTCCGAATACAGGAGGGAGATAGAGAATCTAGTGGAGTGGTGTAGCGACAACAATCTCTCCCTCAATGCCAGCAAAACTAAAGAGCTGGTAATTGACTTCAGGAAGCAAAGTACTGTACACACCCCTGTCAGCATCAACGGGGCCGAGGTGGAGATAGTTAGCAGTTTCAAATTCCTAGGGGTGCACATCTCCAAAAATCTGTCCTGGTCCACCCACGTCGACGCTACCACCAAGAAAGCACAACAGCGCCTATACTTCCTCAGGAAACTAAGGAAATTCGGCATGTCCACATTAACCCTTACCAACTTTTACAGATGCACCATAGAAAGCATCCTATCAGGCTGCATCACAGCCTGGTATGGCAACTGCTCGGCCCAGGATCGCAAGAAACTTCAGAGCGTCATGAACACCGCCCAGTCCATCACACGAACCTGCCTCACATCCATTGACTCCATCTACACCTCCCGCTGCCTGGGGAAAGCGGGCAGCATAATCAAAGATCCCTCCCACCCGACTTACTCACTCTTCCAACTTCTTCCATCGGGCAGGAGATACAGAAGTCTGAGAACACGCACAAACAGATTCAAAAACAGCATCTTCCCCACTCACCAGACTCCTAAATGACCCTCTTATGGACTGACCTCATTAACACTATACCCTGTTTGCTTCATCCGATGCCAGTGCTTATGTAGTTACATTGTATATGTTGCGTTGCCCTATTATGTATTTTCTTTTATTCCCTTTTCTTCTCATGTACTTAATGATCTGTTGAGCTGCTCGCAGAAAAATACTTTTCACTGTACCTCGGTACACATGACAATAAACAAATCCAATCCAATCCATTGGTACCCGTGCTTATGAAATGGGGGCAGGGAGTGAACGTTGCGGTCCCGTCGAGCCACCTTGGCGGTTCATTGCGAGTATGGCTGACCGACTGCCTCCGCGTTAGTTTCCCACCCGCTCTCCATACCTGTTGATCCCCTGAGCCACCAGTACATCTCGGCGCCCAAATAGACTCAACAAGGTAGAGGTAGAGAATTCTGGGGTAGAGAATTCCCAAGATTCGCAACCCTCCAAGTGATGCATTTCCTCTACTCCGTCTTAGCTGGTCGACCTTTGTCTTGACACTGAGCTGCTGTGTGCTAGGTTCCCCAACCAGGGGATGATAATCTGTATCTGCCCTGTGAAACCTGTTCAGAACCTTTAAGCAACGAGGCCGTCACTGGGAAGCTCATCCACGCTGGCAGTTTGCACCCGGGTGATAAATTACTATGCCGCCCCTAGGCCAAGCCCCAATTTTCTTTGTTTTTGCCATTGAATTTGGATTGCACACAAAGCTTTAGTAGCAATGTTGCAGGAATGAATCTATTATCTTAACCTGGCTTGGTTGTGTGGAGTTTGCACATTCTCCCCGTGTCTGCGTGGGTTTCCTCCCGGGTGCTCCGGTTTCCTCCCACAAGCCCCGAAAGACCCGCTTGTTAGTTGAATTGGACATTCTGAATTCTCCCTCTGTGTACCCGAACAGGCGCCGGAGTGTGGCCACTAGGGGATTTTCACAGTAACTTCATTGCAGTGTGAATAGAAGCCTACTAGTTTCACTAATAAAGATTTTTTAAAAATGATAAAATTGCCCATTAGTGTCCATAGGCTTAGCTGGGATTACAGGGAGAGGGTCGGGGTGTGGGCCTAGGTGTAGGGTACTCTTTCCAAGGGTCTGTGCAAACCTGATGGGCCGAATGGCCTTGTTCTGCACTGTAGAGATTCTATGGTTAATGTCTCAAATATGTGATCTTTTATTGTACTTTACGATAGCAATTATTATATAGCAGAGTAAAAATGAGTCCGATGAGGTTGACAGATCATTTTCTCTATTTTTAGCATCACGCAGTTACACATAAACCCGCAGCTAATTTAACCACCGGAATCATTCGACCCCGAAAGTCGGCTCTGAAGACGGTACATGTGACTATCAGACTGCAGCTAGCCTCGTAAATCAATCCTCTCAACTACCCAGCCGTGTTTTTCGGAATAAAGTTAGCTTGGGGATGTTAGCGAGCATCATCACACTTGATGTCGATGTTGGAAACCTTTTGAAATGGACAAACTCCGCATGCCTGGGTTAACGTCTGCGAAACCCAGTCAACGTTTCGAGTCCGAGCGGCTCTTCAAATCACCCGGACTCGAAACGTTAACTCTGTTTCTGTCTCCACAGATGCCGCCAGACGTGCTGGATTTGAGCTTTCCAGCATTTTCGCACTGATCTATTTAGGTGTGGTTGTGTCATGCCGTGTTACGGTGCCAGGTAAGAGCGGGACAACGTGATGAATGATCCGTGGCTTGCCCCCGCACTGCCTTTACAATCTTTCCATCGCTTATCTTGTACGCTTCTGATCCTATCCTAAAGTCCTGTATATTTTCTGAGTGTACCTCAACAGCAGCTGACTGATGATCATAGTTCAACTCGTACCCACAGGAGAAGGTTAGTGTAGACTACATTAATAGACTGGTGGTTCAGAGGCCTGGCCATAATCCAGACAACATGAGTGTTTAAAGTTTGCAAATTTGAACACCATTGACAAAAAAAAACCCCACTTTTTAATCTCTCAATATTTATTTTAACTTGCTGAAAACAGTATCATTTTTTCTCTTACTAAGTTGACCATGAAGAGCAGTTTAATTGTCGTAAAAACCTAACTGGGATATCTTTGAGGGAATGAAAGCTGCTTCCTTATTTGGCCTTCCCTTTATGTGACTCCAGCTATTTGCCTAGGATGGGGGAGGGGGAGGGGGCGGGCGAGGCACCTCCGGCCCTGGAGTTGCTCCAGGCTCGTTAGAATCCAGTTTATTTTCCAGTTGGATCCAGTTCAATCCATTAAATCAAGAAAACATGAGCCACGCCCTTTACTGTGGGGATAAAAGGCCGATCTGAACACCTGAACAGGTTTATGAAGAAAATAATGTATTCCCCCCCAAAAAAAATCAGGATTAATTTGACTTCATTTTACTTTTTTTCTATTGATGTATAATTCACTTCATGTGGTTTATTCAGATATATACGTTCTACCAGAGAGACGTGGTGATCTGCCTCCGATTTGATTTGGAAATGCCTAATTTTCCCTAAGTGTTTTTATTTCAGACAATTATTTTTTCTTCAAAGTCCTCTTCAGGCTTAAAAATAAAAGGTTTGCTTTCCGAGGTGGTCGACTCGTAACTTACCTCTGAAGTGGCCTAGCAAGCCGCTCGAGGGCGCGAGGGATGGGTAATAAGTACAATGTTGAGGTGCAATTACTGTGCATTAGGTGTGTCTGTTCATGCCCTCACTGTTTCTGGCCTTTCAAGATACTGAAGTGATTATATCAGCCAGTAATCTGGAGGCCTGGGCTAACGATCCAGAGAACGTGGATTTAAATCTTACCGTGGCTACTTGTGAATTGTGACTTTTGGTTGACGAGAGGGGGTGGGGGGGGGGGGGGGTGTTCGCAAAGTGATATTGTCACTGGACTAGTAATCCAGAGAACAAGAGTAAACGCCCAGGGCACGCCGGATTTGTATCCCAGCATGGCATGGCAGATGGTAACATTTAAATTCAACAAAAATCTGGAATTAAAAATCTGATGACCAGGTATTGTCATTTGTCTTTAAAAAAAAAAACGTCTAGTTCATTAATGTCCTTCAGGGAAGGAAATCTGCCGTCCTCACCCAGTCTGGCCTACCTGTGCCCTAAAGCTTCCGGGTGGTTGTACGTAAATCCCAACTGGATTATTAAACTTTTTCAGGCAGCTAAATCTGCTTCCTTACCTGGTGTGGCCTCTCTGTGACTCCAGTCCCATGCCAACTCGATGGTGGAACGTTAGGCCGACCAGTATTCCCTCAGCCTAACTAGGAACCCTCAAATCGTCCCGTTTCTTTAATGGGAGGGGTTAGATTTGGCATGGTGACTGAAGCTGAACGGCTTCCGAGGTTTTCGTGAATTAGGCCAGCCGCTGCCTTTTGTATTGATAATATTCACCATCCTGGCCTCTAATTGGACATTGGCAATTTGAGGTTTGGTTGAGGAAGGTGGGGACAGCTTGTCGATATATCTCGTGAAGGGCGCACGCGCGGTACTAGGGTGAATGTAGACAGACTCTTAAGTCTTGGGAAGCGGCACAAATAATTGTGAAACGTGGCCCTGGAACATACGACAAATATTTTTGCCTCCCCCTCACCGTAGGGGTGCTCCATTGTAGCAGCTGGCCTTGCTGAGTGGCTTATAGCTGTGCAGCCTGCCACTACACATGCCAGTGCCTTTACCCACTCGGCCTTTGGTTCTGGGTTAGGTTTTGGGCACTGATCCTGTTGAGCTCAGACTGGCAGCGGGTAGAACTTACCTTGGACGAGGAGCGTTGGTTTTCGAGGTAAAAGAATGGCGGAGAGCTGGGCGCCAGTTTGGATCAGTAAAAACTGCATTTGTCTAATCGCTTATTACGAGTCGTAAGTTACTTTGAAAGCAGGGATATTAATGGAGCTTTTATTTTTGTTTGCCACATTTTCCATTTAGATGAAAGAAACTGTCATCCCTGGCCCATCTGTGTCGCCTCAACAAGTGAGTATCTGTTTGCTGGTGTGGTACTTTTAAGATGCTGTAGAGACTATAAAATGATGGTGCCTTGGGTTAACTCTTGATCCAACACTGCATGTTTCTGAACCGCTGCACGTGAGAATGTGACTGATCTGGTTTTACCAGCTCTGGCTGGGTGTCCTCCTGGTATCGCTATCTGACCTTGTGCCTGGAACTACCCACCCTTACACTGCCGCCGTTGGTCCATTCTCTTCACGCTGCCTTCCCCACAGCCAAGGCAACCCAGGTTTTCCCCCTCGCCTCCAAGCGTTTCATAATAAATGACGAAAGAACATTTTTGAAAAGTTGGTCAAACACGCCAGCGATTGTTTTCCCGGGTTGCTTGCCGCAGTAACCTCAAGGTTAATCCTCCAGTCTCGATGACGTCAGGACCCTGAAGGGCTGCCGACCCACGTCACTGGGAGGACTGAATTATGGAGTTTACCCTTGTTTATGTGCCAGTGGGCGGTGAATATCAGCAGCAGCTGTGTACTAATCCATATTTTTAAAGACATTCTGAAACTTTGAAGATAGAGGCCTATCAGCTGTACAACAGTCAGGATTTGTACAGATTTTAAGGTGATGGTGTCACACAGCTGGAGCACTTATTGTCCACCCTCGCCACAATGTTCATAGAATTCATAGAATTTACAGTGCAGAAGGGGGCCATTCGACCCATTAAGTCTGCACCAGCCTTGGAAAGAGCACCCTACTTAAGCCCACACTCTACCCTATCCCCGTAACCCAGTACCCCCATCTCACCTTTTTGGACACTAGCATGGCTAATCGACCTGACCTACACATCTTTAGACTGTGGGAGGAAACCGGAGCATCCGGAGGAAACCCACACAGACGCTGGGACAACGTGCAAGCTCACCTGACAGACAGTGACTCAAGCCGGGAATCGAACCTTGGACCCTGGAGCTGTGGAGCAACAGTGCTAACCACTGTGCCACCATGCCGCTTGAAGCTTTCTATCATCCACCCAATGTCGGGTGAAGACTCCTGTACTAGACCAAAGTGATTCTGCCCTTTCTTGTCTGATGTTACTCATAGATATTCATGTGGCCTCTCGGGTTCAACTGGTAGATTAATAGGTTTAATGTTGTTGGCGTAGATGTAGGCAAGGTAATGGAGAAAACTCTGGGAATACACTGCAGCTCAGTCAGCAACAGCAATGATGGAAGCTCCCTCCCCCAAGACATTGTGACCTAGTGGCCAGTTCATCGTACAGAAGGTCCCCAAAGACTGCCAGTCATTACCTACAAAGCAAAATAGATCATTAGTGTGTTGGATCAAGAGCTGTTGTCAGGGCACCCTTGGTCAAACTGCAATATTACTTTCTCCAATTGAGTGTGTCTTTCACAATTTTCTCATTTTTCATTTTAAATGTTCTTAAGCTTACTTTTGTTTTAATCACAATCTCACTGTATTGTGAGCTTCATCAACCCAATTATTATACCATTATAAATTATTATACCATATTAAAATATTATACCAAAATTATCTTTTCTTCTGCTGTTCTATGATTTAATCTGCTTAAATTTCAAGTTATGTTTTGGAGGGTTGAAAATTAAATGAAATGAAAATTGCTTATTGTCACAAGTGGGCTTCAATGAAGTTACTGTGAAACGCCCCTAGTCGCCACATTCCGGCGCCTGTTCGGGGAGGCTGGTTCGGGAATTGACCGTGCTGCTGGCCTGTTTTCAAAGCCAGCGATTTAGCCTGGTTAATAGTATATTTATATTTTTTAAGGTAGATCGGTGAAGGACATTGTCTAATTAAGTACTTAGAGCATTTATAAAGTGAGACCACCGGGGCACTGGGTTAGTAGGTGGGAGGCAGCCATGTACTTCTGCAGTCTGTCAACTGATGAACTGTCAAAAAAACAATTTGCATCTAGTTTCATACTTGGCAAATTTTTAATGGAACTAGAAGGTTTTATGGTGGCCAGTTGATGCACTGTGCCAGTTTAGCCCTACGTGGCAAGAGGGTAGCCAGGGAAAGGGTTGGCCCACTGAAGGATAGGCAAGGGAATCTATGTGTGGAGCCAGAGGAAATGGGCGAGGTACTAAATGAATACTTTGCATCAGTATTCACCAAAGAGAAGGAATTGGTAGATGTTGAGTCTGGAGAAGGGGGTGTAGATAGCCTGGGTCACATTGTGATCCAAAAAGACGAGGTGTTGGGTGTCTTAAAAAATATTAAGGTAGATAAGTCCCCAGGGCCTGATGGGATCTACCCCAGAATACTGAAGGAGGCTGGAGAGGAAATTGCTGAGGCCTTGACAGAAATCTTTGGATCCTCGCTGTCTTCAGGGGATGTCCCGGAGGACTGGAGAATAGCCAATGTTGTTCCTCTGTTTAAGAAGGGTAGCAAGAATAATCCCGGGAACTACAGGCCGGTGAGCCTTACTTCAGTGGTAGGGAAATTACTGGAGAGAATTCTTCGAGACAGGATCTACTCCCATTTGGAAGCAAATGGACGTATTAGTGAGAGGCAGCACGGTTTTGTGAAGGGGAGGTCGTGTCTCACTAACTTGATAGAGTTTTTCGAGGAGGTCACTAAGATGATTGATGCAGGTAGGGCAGTAGATGTTGTCTATATGGACTTCAGTAAGGCCTTTGACAAGGTCCCTCATGGTAGACTAGTACAAAAGGTGAAGTCACACGGGATCAGGGGTGAGCTGGCAAGGTGGATACAGAACTGGCTAGGCCATAGAAGGCAGAGAGTAGCAATGGAGGGATGCTTTTCTAATTGGAGGGCTGTGACCAGTGGTGTTCCACAGGGATCAGTGCTGGGGCCTTTGCTCTTTGTAGTATATATAAATGATTTGGAGGAAAATGTAACTGGTCTGATTAGTAAGTTTGCAGACGACACAAAGGTTGGTGGAATTGCGGATAGCGATGAGGACTGTCGGAGGATACAGCAGGATTTAGATTGTCTGGAGACTTGGGCGGAGAGATGGCAGATGGAGTTTAATCCGGACAAATGAGAGGGAATGCATTTTGGAAGGTCTAATGCAGGTAGGGAATATACAGTGAATGGTAGAACCCTCAAGAGTATTGAAAGTCAAAGAGATCTAGGAGTACAGGTCCACAGGTCATTGAAAGGGGCAACACAGGTGGAGAAGGTAGTGAAGAAGGCATACGGCATGCTTGCCTTCATTGGCCGGGGCATTGAGTATAAGAATTGGCAAGTCATGTTGCAGCTGTATAGAACCTTAGTTAGGCCACACTAGGAGTATAGTGTTCAATTCTGGTTGCCACACTACCAGAAGGATGTGGAGGCTTTAGAGAGGGTGCAGAAGAGATTTACCAGAATGTTGCCTGGTATGGAGGGCATTAGCTATGAGGAGCGATTGAATAAACTCGGTTTGTTCTCACTGGAACGAAGGAGGTTGAGGGGAGACCTGATAGAGGTATATAAAATTATGAGGGGCATAGACAGAGTGGATAGTCAGAGGCTTTTCCCCAGGGTAGAGGGGTCAATTACTAGGGGGCATAGGTTTAAGGTGAGAGGGGCAAAGTTTAGAGTAGATGTACGAGGCAAGTTTTTTACGCAGAGGGTAGTGGGTGCCTGGAACTCTCTACCGGAGGAGGTAGTGGAAGCAGGGACGATAGGGACATTTAAGGGGCATCTTGACAAATACATGAATAGGATGGGAATAGAAGGATACGGACCCAGGAAGTGTAGAAGATTGTAGTTTAGTCGGGCAGCATGGTCGGCACGGGCCTGGAGGGCCAAAGGGCCTGTTCCTGTGCTGTACATTTCTTTGTTCTTTGTGGTTAATTGATAAACTATCCTTGGGTGAAGATTTGGCCTTCCTATTGTTCCCATCATTGAATTTGGATTGCACTGAAGATTTAGCAGTGTCATTGCATGAATCTGTGATTTTAATTTGGGGTTTATTTGTTGCTTTTTTAAGAGGAAATTGTATTTTTATATGCTGCAGCAATTAAATTACACAGTAGAGATTAAGCCGAGTGTGATGAATTAACGTTTACAGATAATTCTCCTTATTTTCAACAGCACTATTTTGCATATAAACGTACAGATAATGTAAGACCACAGACTATGCCGTTAACTGCTGAACCCCCTACGTCGTCAATGGAGATGGTACATGTGAATATCAGACTGCAACTAGCCTCGTAAATCAATCCTCTCAACTATCCAACCACTTTTTCAAAATACGCTAACTTGCAATCTAACACTTGGGCACGCTAGCTAGCAACGTCATACCAAAGAGTTTAATAAAAAAATCTTTTTAGGTATAATTGCTCTTTCAAAAAGGCACAATCTCACAAAAGATTGCTTGGCAAATGTTTTTTTTTGTGTACTCTTAGTCATAGAACATACAGTGCAGAAGGAAGCCACTCGGCCCATCGAGGCTGCACCAACCTACTTAACCCCTCACTTCCACCCTATCCCCGTCACCCAATAGCCCCTCCTCACCTTTTTGGTCACTAATGGCAATTTATCATGGCCAATCCACCTAACCTGCATGTCTTTGGACTGTGGGAGGAAACCGGAGCACCCGGAGGAAACCCACGCAGACATGGGGAGAACGTGCAGACTCCTCACAGACACTGACCCAGCGGGGAATCGAAAATGGGACCCTGGCGCTGTGAAGCCACAGTGCTAGCCACTTGTGCTACCGTGCTGCCCATTCAGTTGAATATCTTACGCAGAGATGACTTGCTCTATCCTGCTTCTGCAATTTTCCCATTGCATTTCTGATTCTGAGGTGGTATGTGTTTGCCGTGCAGTAAGGTCGAATGATTCGGCAATAACTGTTCCTGAAGATCCAACAATCAGAGTCCCACAATATGGAGTCACAATCACTACTGAATCTGGTGTGGTGCCTCTTGTCTCAGCTGTGTTACTCGAAGCATGTTTGACCATGCATGGCATCTCCAGCACCAGTCCTATAAAATATATTTTTCTTAGTTTTTGAATTTCCTTGCCATTTCATTCCTATTGATGGCATACATTTGGCCCAATAAGTGAAGATGAATGACTTGAGGATTTACAGACCCCCCCCCCCCCCCCCAATCTTTCTAAGCTTCTCCCATCTCCTCGCCACAGTCACACACACACTCTCCCTCTCTCTCTCTCTCTCTCTCTCTTGGTCTCTCTCCCTCGCTTTCTCGCTTTGTCTCTTTCTCTCTCTGTTTGTCTCTTTGCCTCTCTCTCTTTCTCTCTTTGTCTCTCTCTCTCTTTGTCTCTCTCTCTCTTTGTCTCTCTCTCTCTCTCTCTCTCTCTTTGTCTCTCTTTCTCTCTTTGTCTCTCTCTCTCTCTCTCTCTCTCTCTGTCTCTCTATGTCTCTCTCTGTCTCTCTCTCTATGTCTCTCTCTCTCTATGTCTCTCTCTCTCTATGTCTCTCTCCCTTTGTCTCTCTCTCTATGTCTCTCTCTCTCTTCGTCTCTCTCTCTCTTTGTCTCTCTGTCTCTCTCTCTCTTTGTCTCTCTCTCTCTCTTTGTCTCTCTCTCTCTCTTTGTCTCTCTCTCTCTCTTTGTCTCTCTCTCTCTCTCTCTCTCTCTATGTCTCTCTCTCTCTCTGTCTCTCTCCCTTTGTCTCTCTCTCTCTCTCTATGTCTCTCTCTCTGTCTCTCTCTCTATGTCTCTCTCCCTTTCTCTCTCTCTCTCTCTCTCTATGTCTCTCTCTTTGTCTCTCTCTCTCTTTGTCTCTCTCTCTCTTTGTCTCTCTCTCTCTCTCTCTCTCTCTCTCTCTCTCTTTATCTCTCTTTCTCTCTTTCTCTCTCTCTCTCTCTCTCTGTCTCTCTCTCTATGTCTCTCTCTCTCTCTATGTCTCTCTCTCTCTCTGTCTCTCTCCCTTTGTCTCTCTCTCTCTCTCTCTCTCTCTCTCTATGTCTCTCTCTCTCTTTGTCTCTCTCTCTCTTTGCACACCTCCCCCTCACTCCAATACTTGCTGAGTCGTGTTTCTGAAATGGTTTAGGGGTGGGCAAGGGTACGGAACAGCCAAATGGTCTGATTCCATGGTGGCACTGGCTCGAGGGACTGAATGGTCTCCCCCTACTGTTGCTACGTTTTCGAACACTGCAATGTGCTAAGGCCAGATTGCGAGTGGACAAAGGGTGCTTGAAACATCCACTGACCTTGGGCAAGACTTCAATTCAAACAGAAATGAATAGAATGTGTTTGCCATAACTCCAGTTTAAAATGATGGAACCTATTGCAATAAAAATGAAACTTGAGTCAATCAGTCACTATTTTAGTTATTTTGAAATCTGAGTTATTAATATATTTGTTTGTGCAACCTTTCATTTAGGATATGGAAATGCTACCTCCTCCTGTCATACCCGAGGTGGGTACACAAGTAAGTGTGGGAATTAAGGCACTTTTTGTTCTTCGGTCATTTTTTGTACCTTCACCGTTCTCTAAGAAAAGAATATGCAAAGCAGTGGAAGGATTGATAGGCTGATTCACAGATTGGCATTGAGCCAAATGGTCACGTTTTGTGGTGTAACTACCGTGGTGCAAACGCCTCTTCCAAAGCAGCTACCAGCAGACCGGGCCGATGGTTTACAGGCTCCCCTGCGTGATGTTGTGAGTTGGGGGAAATGGTATTGAGACCCACATCCACCAGACACGAGTATTGGGCAGGATGCCAACCCTGAGCTTCGCTTGATGAGAGTGTGTAGGGTGGGAGTTCTTCAGACTCTTACCTTCTGAGCTCGAGGTGGGAAAGGCCCTCCTTTTTAGGTTTAGGCGATCAGAAGTGATGGTGCTTCCCGGAACTGCGATCGGGGACTTCTAACAGTGAGCTGTGCTTGGTTAAACCAGGCTCTGCCCTTTGCCAGGTCTGCCCCAAAGGCTTGGTACATCCATATTCTGTTGTCCTTCCCAGCTGCTCGCTTTTGTCTGCCGAGCCCAATGCAGGATCCTCTCCCGACCCTGATCGTAGAATCGTAAGAATTTACAGTGCAGAAGGAGGCCATTTGACCCATCGAGTCTACCACCTTCCCTGGTAGTGCATTCCAGACCGTCACCACCATCTGGGTAAACACATTTTTCCTCAAATACCCCCCCCAAACCTCTTGCCCCTCACCTTGAACCTGTGTCCTCTCGTGACTGACCCTTCAACTAAGGGGAACAGCTGCTTCTTACCCACTCTGTATATGCCCCTCATAACCTTGTACCCCTCGATCAGATCGCCCCTCAATCTCTCTGCACCAGCGAAAACAACCCAAGCCGATCGAACTTCTCTTCATAACTTAAATATTCCACCCCAGGCAACATCGTAGTGATCTGCACCGAGGTCCCAGGTTCGATCCCGGCTCTGGGTCACTGTCCGTGTGGAGTTTGCACATTCTCCTCGTGTTTGCGTGGGTTTTGCCCCCACAACCCAAAAGATGTGCAGGCTCGGTGGATTGGCCACGCTAAATTGCCCCTTAATTGGTACTCTAAATTTATTTTTAAAATAAAAATAAATAAATGACGAATAATAGGGGACCCAGCACAGATCCCGATGGTATGCCACTGTCACTGGTTTCCAGACACTAAAGCAGCTGTCTGTCATCACCATCTGTCTCCTACAGCTAAGCCAATTTTGAATCCACCTGATCAAATTACACTGTATCCCAGGTGCATTTGCCTTCTTTGAGTCACCCATGTGGGACCTTGTGAAGGGCTTTGCTGAGATCCATGTAAACTACATCAACTGCACTTCCTTCATCTACACACCTGGTCGCCGCCTCAAGAAATTCATTTAACCAACGTTTAACTGCCAATAGCTTGACTGACCATAATGCTGTTTGTGACTAGATTGGTGTCTGCAGATTGGCAGCTATGTGCGCTCTCAATGTGACAGATTACACTTCAACCGCCAATCGTTATTTATGGCGTGTGTTATGGGAGAGGTGTTTTCAGAACCCCAAAATGTATCATGAAGTTCAATCAACCTCCCCTTTAATAGATTGTTGCTTTTAAAGCGCACGGCCTGTTCCCCAGGTGTGGTATTACAATTATGGACATGTGGTTTCTAAAACAAAAGAATGTTTATTCCATGAATTCAAATTAACCTTTTAAATAAATATTGGATCTCTTAACACCCCTTACTTCAAAGATAACCCCAAAAATAATACACTACCTAATCCTGCACACTGTTCCTATACACATCCAAAATACTTCACCTTCACAAAAACAGTAACACCAGCTTACAGTTAATATATGTTTTCTGTTGGATGGGAAAGATATATCAGTCTGCAGTCCCAGCACGTTTTCATGCAGCACACAGCCAACACAGGCATTTCTCAAAAGGCTTTCTCAGGACTGGCTTTTTCCTTTCAAGCAGCTCTCAGCAAAACACACAGACACTCCCAGCTGCTCTCTCAAACTGGCTTTTCTCCTTTCAAGCATCTCGCAGCAAACCAGCCAGGCACCTTTTCAGCTGCTCTCAAAACTGAAACTAAAAACTTCAAAATGGCAGAGCTAAAGCCCAGCTCCACCCACACTCTGACATCACTGCATTTCTTAAAGGTACATTGCTTAAACATCCATTTCTTAAAGGCACTCTCACATGACACGTGCTCTGGGACATTCTGAAGATCCTAACTTGGTTATATAAATGCAAGTCCGGATATCCTGGTGGGAAGTGGAGAGGAAATGCTGATTGTTTTTCAACAGTGATGCAATACACAGGCTTTGAACTGTGGTGTAAATGTACCCTGTGCTGGGAGCTCTGCATTATTGTAATATATATCATTTACAGCTTGGAAACAGTCCCTTCAGCTCATTGTGTCCATGCCTGCCATTAAGCACCTATCTATTCTCACCCTATTTTCCAGCACTTGGCCCATAACCTTGAGTGCTGTGGCATTGCAAGTGCTCCTCTAAATGTAAATAATAACCTTTTATTGTCACAAGTGTGAAGTTAGTGTGAAAAGCCCCTAGTCGCCACATTCCAGCGCCTGTTTGGGTAAGCTGGTACGGGAATTGAACCTGCGTTGCTGGCCTTGTTCTGCATTACACACCAGCTGTCTATGTTGTTGTGGTGAATGTATTCACCATAATATAAGTTGTCTGTATAGTACTGTGGCCTATGGCCAGGGAATGGTAATATGATCTCCTTCCATGTATTGTACTGGAACCTTGGTGGGCTCCGCCTCTGGCTCCGGCCCCCGGGCGGTATATAGACCTTCCGCCTGGGGGAGGCACTCATTTGTTACAGCAGTCACAGGCAGGCAAGTTCTTGGATAATAAAGCCTCTGTTCACTCGCTCTCATCGTCTTGTAGTGAATTGGTGGTACATCAGTTGTGAAGGTTCCTGCCTCTACCACCCTTTCGGGCAGTGATGTTCCAGATTCCAACTACCCTCTGGATGAAAAGGTTCTTCCCTTCCATCCCCTCTAACCGTCCTGCTCCTTACCTTAAATCTAGGCCCTCTGGTTACTGATCCTCCCGCAAAGGGGGAAAATTCCTCCATATCCACCCTATCTATGCCCCTCATAATTTTATACACATCAATCAGGTCGTCGTTTCCCCCCCCCCCCCCCCCCCCCCCCCCCGTCAGCTTTTTCTGCTTCAGGGCAAACAACCCCAGCCTAACCAGCCTCTTGTCATAGCTGAAATGCTCCAGCCCAGGCAACATCCTGGTGACTCTCTGCTGCAGCTCTTTAGTGCGATCACATCCATCTCATAGTAAGCAAATTTTTCTCCCCAAATATCCTAATGCTGAGCATCTGAAATAAGACCAGAAAATGTACAAGCCTGTCGATCAGCATCCAAAATGGAGCAGTTTACATTTTGTGGTATAAACGTTGGAAGTGTTGCATCTAAACTTTTAGGTATTCCCTTTCAAGTGCTGATTGCGAAGTAAAATGCACACCAACATTCTTACTAAAATTTTAACTTTATTGACAATCATATTTCCCAATTTGTTGGCAAAATTAGTCATTTGGCTGTAATTTGCTAAATTGTCTCTCTCTCTCGCTCCCTTTATCACTATGGATATGTGTTTGCGTATTTTGCTCTCCTATTCACTCTTGCATGCAACATATGAATTAAGAGTGGGAGTAGGGCACTCAAGCCTATTCCGCCATTCAACAAGATTATGGCTGATCTCATTTTAATCTCAACTCATTCCTGCTAACCCCGGATGATCTTCAACCCCTTTCTTATCGAGATTCCAGCTATTTCTGCCTTCAAAGATATTCAAAAACTCTGCCTCAACGTCCTTTTGAGGAAGAGAATTTCAAAGTCTCTCAACCCTCGGAGAATAAATATCTTCCTCTCTGTCTTAAATGGGCAATACCAGCAGCTGGAGGTACTGAGGAGCAACCAAATGGCGGAAAGCGTCATAGATAGAGCTCATAGAGAGGTGGTTACACCCAAGGTACAAGAAGATAGATGGGTGACTACTAGACGGGGCAACAGTCAGTGCAGGTGACTCCGTGGCTATGCCCCTCTCTAATATGTATGCCATTTTGGATACTGATGGCCCATCAGGTGGCAGCAGCATCAGTAACCAGAGCGGTGGCACCATGGCCGGCCCTCTGGTACAGAGGAGGGGCAAAGCATGACCGAGCCATACTAATTGGGGATTTGATAGTCAGGGGCGCAAATAGGCATTTCTGTGGTCATGAAAGCGACTTCAGGTGTGTTGCCTCCCTGGTGCCAGGGTCATGGATGTCTCTGAGTGGATACAGGGCATCCTGAAATGGGAGGGCAAACAGGCAGGTGTCATTGTCCACGTTGGTACAAATGACATAAGCGGGAAGAGAAATAATGCAAAGACATTACAGAATCAGGACCTCTAGGGTAGTAATTTCACGATTAATCCCCATGCCACGTGCTAGTGAGGCTTGGAACAGAGATGTACTACAGTTGAATACATGGCTAAAGAGCTGGTGTAGGTGGGAGGGCTTCAGATATGTGGATCGCTGGGATGTCTTCCATGGAAGGTGGGACCTGTACAAGAAGGACGGGTTGCACCTAAACTGGAGGGGCACCGATATCCTGGCCGGGAGGTTTGCTAATGTGGTTTGGGAGGGTTTAAACTAGTATGGCAGGGCATCAGGCCAGCAAGTGTAGAGACTGGGGAACAGCTCGAGACTAAGGCAAATATAGCTAAGAGGGAGAGCAGGCAGGGGGAGGTCGCTGATCTCAGGAGGTCTGGAGTGCATTTGCTTCAACGCAAAAAGTATAACAGGTAACACAGACGAACTTGGAGCCTAGATTAATGTGGGGAATTATGATATTGTTGCTATTATGGAGACATGGTTAAAGGAGAGACAGAATCGGCAGCTTATTTAGCCTGGTTTAGCACAGGGCTAACGAGCTGGCTTTTAAAGCAGACCAAGGCAGGCCAGCAGCACGGTTCAATTCCCGTACCAGCCTCTCCCAACAGGCGTCGGAATGTGGCGACTAGGGGCTTTTCACAGTAACTTCATTTTGAAGCCTACTTGTGACAATAAGCGATTTTCATTTCATTTCATTAACGTTCTGGGATATCTATGTTTTAGACAACTGGCAGCTTAACGTTCCGGGATATCTATGTTTTAGACAAGACAGAGGAGGTAGAAGAAAGGGTGTGGGAGTTGCATCACTGGTGAGGGAACATATCACAGCTGTGATGAGGGATCCTGGAGGGATTTTGGAGTGATCCTGCACTGCAGCATCATGGGTTGAGCTCACGAATAGGAAGGGTGCAATCTCAATGTTGGGATTGTGTTATAGACCTCCCACCAGGCAGGATACAGAGGGACAGATATGTAGTCCGTTTCTGGAAAGATGCGAAAATAGCAGGGTTATTGTGGTGGTGATTTAATTTCTCTCATATTGACTGGGGCTCCCCTAGTGCCATAGGTTTGAATGGAGAGCAATTTGTTAGGTATGTCCAGGAGGGTTTTTTGAAACCGTATGTTGATAATTAGGCCAGTGAGGGAGCCTTACTGGACCTGGTTTTGGGGAATGAGCCCGGCCAGGTGACCAAAGTTTTAGTAGGGGAACATTTTGGGAATAGTGATCATAATTCCATAAGTTTTCAAATACTCTTGAATAAGGACAAGAGTTGTCCTCGGGTGAGGGTGCTAAATTGGGGAAAAGCCAACTACAACCGAACTCGGCAAGAGCTGGAGAACCTGGATTGGGAGTGGCTGTTTGAGGGTGTGGTAATACCAGGTATTGCGGTACCTGAGAGGTGGATGACCATTGATTAGACCCAGGAGTCTACCATTGGCTGATGTACATAGCTCCGCCCTGAGAGGCGGAGTATAAGAACCAATGCCTTCCCAGCAGCCTTCACTTTCTGTATCGAAGCTGCTGGGGAAGAGTTCTAGCAGATTAAAGCCTATTAGTTATGACTCACCTTGTCTCGAGAGTAATTGATTGCGCATCAATTTAATCTGCTATAACTTCAGTTGAAAGGAATGATCTCCGTATCAAACCGGAGTGCCTTCAGCTCAGCCCCCATGCGGACAACTCTGCTGCTATTTTCAAACATTGGCTGGCATGCTTTAAGGGCTACCTCGACACGGCCGCCGCCACCCCCACGGAAGGACAAAAGATGCATCTCCTATGCTCATGGGTCAGCCCTGGGATCTACCCTCTTATCGAGGAGGCGGCGAATTATGCTGCCGCGATCGAGCTGCTAGAAGGACATTATATCCGCGCTGTGAACTAGGTCTACACTTGTCACCTGCTGGCGACTAGGAGGCAAAGCCCCGAGGAAATGTTGGAAGACTTCTACTGGGCGCTGCTGGTGCTGGGCCGAAACTGTGGCTGCCCGCCAGTTTCGGGGATCGAGCACACGGAACTTTTGATCAGGGATGCTTTCGTGGCAGGTATGACCTCTCCCGATATCCGCCGAAGGCTCCGAGAAATGGACACTCTGGGACTTGCAGAGGCACGGGCCCTGGCGGGGTCCATGGACGTTGCATATAAAAATGCGCTGTCCTTTGCTCCCGATCGCGCAGCGGCCCCCTGGGCTGCGTGGCACCCCGTAGCGGCAGCCCCTCAGACCTTTCCCCTGACCTCGCAAGCGTGCGCGGCGAGACGGCCCGCTAACGCCGCCGGACACCGCTGTTCTGTGGGCTGGCGAATCATCCCCGCCCGCGCTGCCCGGCCCGCACCGCCACCTGCAAAGGGTGCGGCAAAAAGGCCACTATGTGGGGGTCTGCCATGCCCGCGCCATGGCCGCGGTCTCCAGCGACTATCTGCAACCCCCCTTTCAGGCCCCGACCGCCCAGCGCTCACCGCCACCCCCCTCTCCTAAGGCCATGTGCGACCCGCGGGCGTGGCCATTTTGCCCCCCGGACACCACGCTGGACGGGTGGGCGCCACCATTTTGTCCCTCGCCGCCGCCATCTTCTTCATACCCGGACACCATGTACGACCCATGGGTTACGCCATCTTGGATGGGGCCCCAGGCCCCCAGCACAGTCGACTACATGCTGCCCGACCCGAACTCTCCATTACTGCAACTGGCCTCGGTGACTCTGGACCAGAGTCGGCCCCGGATGCTGGCAAAAGCTACAACGACAATCTCCATCAACGGCCACGTGACGTCGTGCCTGATCGACTCTGGGAGCACGGAATGCTTTGTTCATCCTGACACGGTAAGGCGCTGTTCTCTTGTCACCCATCCCGTAAATCAAAGGATCTCCCTGGCCTCCGGGTCACACGCGGTGGAGATAAAGGGGTTCTGCCTAGCGAACATCACTACCCAAGGCAGGGAATTCCGCAATTTCCGCCTGCTTACGTTCTGCCGCACCTCTGCGCAGCCACCCTTCTTCGGCTGGATTTCCAGTGCCATCTGCAAAGCCTGACTCTTAAATTTGGCGGCCCTACAACCCCCCTTTACTGTCTGCGGCCTCGCGACACTTGAGGTCGACCCACCTTCCCTGTTTGCGAACCTCACCCCGGATTGCAAACGCGTCACCACCAGGAGCAGACGGTACAGTGCCCAGGACCGGACCTTTATCAGGTCGGAGGTCCATAGGCTGCTGAGGGAAGGGGTCATCGAAGCGAGCACCAGTCCCTGGAGAGCTCAAGTAGTGGTGGTAAAGACCGGAGAGAAACATAGGATGGTCATTGACTACAGCTAGACCATCAACAGGTTTACGCAGCTGGATGCGTAGCCTCTTCCCCGGTGTAGCTGACCTGGTGAACAGGATCGCGCAACACAAGGTTTTCTCCACGGTGGATCTCAAGTCTGCCTACCACCAGCTACCCCTCCGTAATGGTGACCGCCAGTACACTGCCTTCGAAGCAAACGGGCGGCTCTATCACTTTTTAAGGGTTTCCTTCGGTGTCACGAACGAGGTCTCGTCTTCCAACGAGAGATGGACTGAATGGTTGAGCGGTACGGCTTATGCGCAATGTTCCCGTATCTGGATAACGTCACCATCTGCGGCCATGACCAGCAGGACCACGACACCAACCTCCGCAAATTTCTCCGGACCGCGAAAATCCTTAATCTGACGTACAATAAGGATAAATGCGTGTTTAGCACCGACCGTCTAGCCATTCTAGGCTACGTAGTGCGAAGTGTAGTCATAGGCCCCGACCCTGAGCGCATGCACCCCCTCATGGAGTTCCCCCTCCTCACTGCCTCAAGGCCCTGAAGCGCTGCCTCGGGTTCTTCAGCTATTATGCACAGTGGGTCCCCAATTACGCAGACAAAGCCCAACCCCATATCCAGTCCACAACCTTCCCCCTGTCGACGGAGGCCCGCCAGGCCTTCAGCCGCATCAAAGCAGACATTGCAAAAGCCACGATGCGCGCCATCGACGAGTCCCTCCCCTTCCAGGTCGAGAGCAATGCATCCGACGTAGCTCTGGCGGCCACCCTCAACCAAGCGGGCAGGCCTGTGGCTTTCTTCTCCTGTACCCTCCATGCTTCCGAAATTCGTCACTCCTCGGTCGAAAAGGAGGCCCAGGCCATAGTAGAAGCTGTGCGACACTGGAGGCATTACCTGGCCAGCAGGAGATTCACTCTCCTCACGGACCAACAGTCGGTTGCCTCATGTTCAATAATGCGCAGCGGGGCAAGATTAAGAACGGCAAGATCTTGCAGTGGAGGATAGAACTCTCCACCTACAATTACGAGATCTTGTACCACCCGGGGAAGCTGAACGAGCCTCCTGATGCCCTGTCCCGCGGCACTTGTGCCACCGCACAAGTGGACCGCCTCCGATGCCTCCACGAGGACCTTTGCCACCCGGGGGCCACTCGTTTCTTTCATTTTATCAAGACCCGCAACCTGCCCTACTCCATCGAGGAGTTCAGGACCGTCACCAGGGACTGCCAAATCTGCGCAGAGTGCAAACCAGACTTCTACCGGCCAGAGAGGGTGCACCTGATAAAGGCTTCCCGTCCCTTTGAACGTCTCAGCATGGATTTCAAAGGCCCCCCTCCCCTCCACCGACCGCAACACGTACTTCCTTAATGTGATTGACGAGTACTCCCGGTTCCCATTCGCCATCCACTGCACAGACATGACCACAACCACCGTCATCAAGGCCCTCCAGGGTATCTTTACACTGTTCGGTTTCCCCGCGTACATACACCGTGATAGGGGGTCCTCCTTTGAGTGACGAACTGCGTCAATTCCTGCTAAGCAAGGGCATCGCCTTGAGCAGGACGAATTGTTACAACCCTCGGGGAAACGGGCAGATAGAGAGGGAGAACAGAACGGTCTGGAAGACCGTCCTGCTGGCCATACGGTCGAGGAATCTCCCAGTCTCCCGCTGGCAGGAAGTCCTCCCGGTGGCCCTCCACTCCATCCGGTCACTGCTCTGTACAACCACGAACCAGACACCTCATGAACGTCTCCTTGTTTTCCCCAGGAAGTCCTCCTCCGGGACCTCGCTCCCAACCTGGCTAGCGACACCCGGACCCATCCTGCTTCGGAAACATGTGAGGGCACACAAGTCGAACCCGTTGGTCGAGAGGGTCCACCTGCTGCACGCCAACCCCCAGTACGCCTACGTAGCGTTCCCTGATGGCTGCCACGACACGGTCTCCCTTCGGGACCTAGCGCCCGCCGGAGCCCCAAGTGCACCCGCACCATTGCCCCCACCCCCCCAAAGCACCTAATTGGAGGGTCAGTACTCCCGCCACCCCTGCCTAGGCCTGAACACACACCGATTCCCCCTACAGGCGCCTTCCCCCCCTTTCCACCTTTCGCCCCAACAGCGCCGCCTAGGGGTGACGAAGCTGCCTGGGAGGACAACATCACGTTCCCGGAGTCGCAACCGCCGGGACCCTCATCAGAATCACCGCCGAAGCCCAGACACTCCAAAAGGACAACCAGGCCACCCGATCGACTGATTGCTGCACCACTTTGTTATTATCCTCGACATCACGGTACCTCCATACCTGGTCAAACCATGCGAAAGGCGACTATTAACTCTGGCCATCACCCCGCCGGGCTCTTTTTTAACAGGGGGTGAATGTGGTAATACCAGGTATTGCAGTACCTGAGAGGTGCATGACCATTGTTTAGACCCAGGAGTCTACCATTGGCTGATGTACATAGCTCCGCCCTGAGAGGCGGAGTATAAGAACCAATGCCGTCCCAGCAGCCTTCACTTTCTGTATCGAAGCTGCTGGGGAAGAGTTCTAGCAGATTAAAGCCCATTAGTTATGACTCACCTTGTCTTGAGAGTAATTGATTGCGCATCAGAGGGTAAATCCACATTTGATATGTGGCAGTCTTTTAAAGACAGTTGATTAGAATGCTGAACAGGCATGTCTCTGAAAATTGAGGACCGAATAGGCAGGATTAGGGAGCCATGGATGACGGGGGAAATTGTGAGATTAGTCAAAAAGAAAAAGGAAGCATACATAATGTCTAGGCAACGACAAACTGACAAAGCTTTTGAAGAATATAAAGAAAGCAGGAACAAACTCAAGTGGCTAAAAGAGGCCATGAAATGTCATTGGCAAGCAGAGTCATGGAAACTCTCAAGGCCTTTTATACATCTATAAAGAGCAAGGGGGTAGCTAGGGAAAGAGTAGGCCCACCCGAAGACAAAGGAAGGAAGTTATGTGCGAGTCAGAGGAAGTGGGTGAGCTCCTTAATGAGTACTTTGCATCGGTATTCACCAACGAGATGGACGTGGACATGGATGTTGAGGTTAGGGATGGGTGTGTGAATACTCTAGGACATGGCAGCATAATGAAGGAGGAAATGTTGGATATCTTAAAATGCATTATGGTAGACAAGTCCCGGCCTTTGTGATATATCGCAGATTACTGTGGAAGGCAAGAGAGGAGATAGCTGGGGCCTTAAACCGAGATCTTTGCATCATCTTTGACCACAGGCGAGGTTCCAGAGGACTGGAGAATAGCCAATGTTGTCCCTTTGTTTAAGAAGGAAAGCAGGGATAATCCAGGTAATTATAGGCTGGTGAGCCTGATGTCAGGGGTGGGGAAGCTGTTGATTTATTCACATTATCAAGCGAATCGACATGTTCGTGGTAGGCAACATGGTTTTGTGCAGATAAGGTCATGTCTTACCAACTTGATTGAGTTTTCTGAGGAGGTGACGAAATTAATTGATGAAGGAAAGGCTGTGGATGTTGACTACCTGAATTTTAGTAAGGTGTTTGACAAGGTCCTGCATGGCAGACTGGTACAAAAGGTAAAGTCGTATGGGATTCAGGGTGTGCGAGCTGGATGGATAAAGAACTGGCTTGGCAACAGGAGACAGAGAGTAGGGAAGGGAGTTTTTCAGAAAGGAGATCTGTAACTAGTGGTGTCCCACAGGAATCAGTGCTCATACCATGTTTGAGGAAAATGTAGATGGTCTGATTAACAAGTTTGCAGATGACACTAAGATAAGTGGAGTTGCAGATAGTGGAGGGGACTGTCGGAGTATACAGTAGAATATAAATAGATTGGAGAGTTGGGCAGAGAAATGGCAGATAGAGTTCAATCTGGACAAATGCGAGGTGATGCATTTTAGATCAAATTCAGGTGTGAATTATATAGTAAATGTACTCTTAGGAGCATTGACCTACAGAGGGATCTGGGCGTTCAGGTCCATAGTTTCATGAAAGTGGCAATGCAGGTGGATAAGGTGGTCAAGAAGGCATACGGGATGATTGCCTTCATCAGCCGGGCCATTGAGTACAAGAGCTGGTCGGTCATGTTACAGTTGTATAAAACTTTAGTTAGGCCACATTGAAATATTGCGTGCAGTTCTAGTCACCACATTGTCAGAACGACGTGGATACTTCGGAGAGAGTGCAAAGAAGGTTTACCAGGATGTTGCCTGGTCTGGAGGGTGTTAGCTATGAGGAGAGGTTAAATAAACTCCGATTGTTTTCGTAGGAAAGACAAAGGCTAAGGGGAGACCTGATTGAGGTCTACAAAATTGCGAGAGGTATAGACTGGGTGAATAGTCAGAAGCTTTTTCCCAGGGCGGATGTCTCGATTACAAGCAGGGACAGGTTCGATGTGAGAGGGGAAAGTTTAGGGGAAATGTGCGGGTATTGTTTTTCACGCAGAGTGGTGGGTGCCTGGAACGCGTTGCCAGAGGAGGTGGCAGAGGCAGGCACCATAGCAACGTTTAAGATGTATCTTGATAGACACATGAATGGGCGGGGAATGGAGGGATACAGATCGTCTGGGCAACAAGTAGTAGGTCTAAATAAGGAATCTGGATCAGCGCAGGTTTGGTGGGCTGAAGGGCCTGTTCCTCTGCTGTAATGTTCATTGTTCGATTTTCAAATAGTGGCATCTAGTTCTAGATTCTCTCACGAGGAAAAATCCTTTCCACATCCACCTTGTCAGTTCTGTCTCCCCCTCGCTGTGTCGCCCTCGCTCTCTCTGTAACACCCTCGCTCTCTCTGTATCGCCCTCGCTCTCTCTGTGTCGCCCTCGCTCTCTCTGTGTCGCCCTCGCTCTCTCTGTGTCGCCCTCGCTCTCTCTGTGTCGCCCTCGCTCTCTCTGTGTCGCCCTCGCTCTCTCTGTGTCGCCCTCGCTCTCTCTGTGTCGCCCTCGCTCTCTCTGTGTCGCCCTCGCTCTCTCTGTGTCGCCCTCGCTCTCTCTGTGTCGCCCTCGCTCTCTCTGTGTCGCCCTCGCTCTGTCTGTGTCGCCCTCGCTCTCTCTGTGTCGCCCTCGCTCTCTCTGTGTCGCCCTCGCTCTCTCTGTGTCGCCCTCGCTCTCTCTGTGTCGCCCTCCCTCTCTCTGTGTCGCGCTCGCTCTCTCTGGGTCGCCCTCGCTCTCTCTGGGTCGCCCTCGCTCTCTCAGGGTCGCCCTCGCTCTCTCTGGGTCGCCCTCGCTCTCTCTGGGTCGCCGTCGCTCTCTCTGGGTCGCCGTCGCTCTCTCTGGGTCGCCGTCGCTCTCTCTGGGTCGCCGTCGCTCTCTCAGGGTCGCCCTCGCTCTCTCTGGGTCGCCCTCCGGCTCTCTCTGGGTCGCCCTCGCTCTCTCTGGGTCGCCCTCGCTCTCTCTGGGTCGCCGTCGCTCTCTCTGGGTCGCCGTCGCTCTCTCTGGGTCGCCCTCGCTCTTTCTCTGCGTCGCCCACGCTCTCTCTCTGGGTCGCCCTCGCTCTTTCTCTGGGTCGCCCTCGCTCTCTCTGGGTCGCCCTCGCTCTCTCTGGGTCGCCCTCGCTCTCTCTGGGTCGCCGTCGCTCTCTCTGGGTCGCCGTCGCTCTCTCTCTGCGTCGCCCCCGCTCTCTCTCTGCGTCGCCCCCGCTCTCTCTCTGCGTCGCCCCCGCTCTCTCTCTCTGCGTCGCCCCCGCTCTCTCTCTGCGTCGCCCCCGCTCTCTCTCTGCGTCGCCCCCGCTCTCTCTCTGCGTCGCCCCCCGCTCTCTCTCTGCGTCGCCCCCGCTCTCTCTCTGCGTCGCCCCCGCTCTCTCGCTGCGTCGCCCCCGCTCTCTCTCTGCGTCGCCCCCGCTCTCTCTCTGCGTCGCCCCCGCTCTCTCTCTGGGTCGCCCTCGCTCTCTCTGGGTCGCCCTCGCTCTCTCTGGGTCGCCGTCGCTCTCTCTGGGTCGCCGTCGCTCTCTCTCTGCGTCGCCCCCGCTCTCTCTCTGCGTCGCCCCCGCTCTCTCTCTGCGTCGCCCCCGCTCTCTCTCTGCGTCGCCCCCGCTCTCTCTCTGCGTCGCCCCCGCTCTCTCTCTGCGTCGCCCCCGCTCTCTCTCTGCGTCGCCCCCGCTCTCTCGCTGCGTCGCCCCCGCCCTCTCGCTGCGTCGCCCCCGCTCTCTCTCTGCGTCGCCCCCGCTCTCTCTCTGCGTCGCCCCCGCTCTCTCGCTGCGTCGCCCCCGCCCTCTCGCTGCGTCGCCCCCGCTCTCTCTCTGCGTCGCCCCCGCTCTCTCTCTGCGTCGCCCCCGCCCTCTCTCTGCGTCGCCCCCGCTCTCTCTCTGCGTCGCCCCCGCTCTCTCTCTCTGCGTCGCCCCCGCTCTCTCTCTGCGTCGCCCCCGCTCTCTCTCTGCGTCGCCCCGCTCTCTCTCTGCGTCGCCCCCGCTCTCTCTCTGCGTCGCCCCCGCTCTCTCTCTGCGTCGCCCCCCGCTCTCTCTCTGCGTCGCCCCCGCTCTCTCTCTGCGTCGCCCCCGCTCTCTCTCTGCGTCGCCCCCGCTCTCTCTCTGCGTCGCCCCCGCTCTCTCTCTGCGTCGCCCCCGCTCTCTCTCTGCGTCGCCCCCGCTCTCTCTCTGCGTCGCCCCCGCTCTCTCTCTGCGTCGCCCCCGCTCTCTCTCTGCGTCGCCCCCGCTCTCTCTCTGCGTCGCCCCCGCTCTCTCTCTGCGTCGCCCCCGCTCTCTCTCTGCGTCGCCCCCGCTCTCTCTCTGCGTCGCCCCCGCTCTCTCTCTGCGTCGCCCCCGCTCTCTCTCTGCGTCGCCCCCCGCTCTCTCTCTGCGTCGCCCCCGCTCTCTCTCTGCGTCGCCCCCGCTCTCTCGCTGCGTCGCCCCCGCTCTCTCTCTGCGTCGCCCCCGCTCTCTCGCTGCGTCGCCCCGCACTCTCGCTGCGTCGCCCCCGCTCTCTCGCTGCGTCGCCCCCGCTCTCTCGCTGCGTCGCCCCCGCTCTCTCGCTGCGTCGCCCCCGCACTCTCGCTGCGTCGCCCCCCGCTCTCTCGCTGCGTCGCCCCCCGCTCTCTCGCTGCGTCGCCCCCGCTCTCTCGCTGCGTCGCCCCCGCTCTCTCGCTGCGTCGCCCCCCGCTCTCTCTCTGCGTCGCCCCCGCTCTCTCGCTGCGTCGCCCCCCGCTCTCTCGCTGCGTCGCCCCCGCTCTCTCGCTGCGTCGCCCCCGCTCTCTCGCTGCGTCGCCCCCGCTCTCTCGCTGCGTCGCCCCCGCTCTCTCGCTGCGTCGCCCCCGCTCTCTCGCTGCGTCGCCCCGCTCTCTCGCTGCGTCGCCCCCGCTCTCTCGCTGCGTCGCCCCCGCTCTCGTCGCTGCGTCGCCCCCGCTCTCTCGCTGCGTCGCCCCCGCTCTCTCGCTGCGTCGCCCCCGCTCTCTCGCTGCGTCGCCCCCGCTCTCTCGCTGCGTCGCCCCCGCTCTCGGCTCTCTCGCTGCGTCGCCCCCGCTCTCTCGCTGCGTCGCCCCCCGCTCTCTCGCTGCGTCGCCCCCGCTCTCTCGCTGCGTCGCCCCCGCTCTCTCGCTGCGTCGCCCCCGCTCTCTCGCTGCGTCGCCCCCGCTCTCTCGCTGCGTCGCCCCCGCTCTCTCGCTGCGTCGCCCCCCGCTCTCTCGCTGCGTCGCCCCCGCTCTCTCGCTGCGTCGCCCCCGCTCTCTCGCTGCGTCGCCCCCGCTCTCTCGCTGCGTCGCCCCCGCTCTCTCGCTGCGTCGCCCCCGCTCTCTCGCTGCGTCGCCCCCCGCTCTCTCGCTGCGTCGCCCCCGCTCTCTCGCTGCGTCGCCCCCGCTCTCTCGCTGCGTCGCCCCGCTCTCTCGCTGCGTCGCCCCCGCTCTCTCGCTGCGTCGCCCCCGCTCTCTCGCTGCGTCGCCCCCGCTCTCTCGCTGCGTCGCCCCCGCTCTCTCGCTGCGTCGCCCCCGCTCTCTCGCTGCGTCGCCCCCGCTCTCTCGCTGCGTCGCCCCCGCTCTCTCGCTGCGTCGCCCCCGCTCTCTCGCTGCGTCGCCCCCGCTCTCTCGCTGCGTCGCCCCCGCTCTCTCGCTGCGTCGCCCCCGCTCTCTCGCTGCGTCGCCCCCGCTCTCTCGCTGCGTCGCCCCCGCTCTCTCGCTGCGTCGCCCCCGCTCTCTCGCTGCGTCGCCCCCGCTCTCTCGCTGCGTCGCCCCGCTCTCTCGCTGCGTCGCCCCCGCTCTCTCGCTGCGTCGCCCCCGCTCTCTCGCTGCGTCGCCCCCGCTCTCTCGCTGCGTCGCCCCGCTCTCTCGCTGCGTCGCCCCCGCTCTCTCGCTGCGTCGCCCCCGCTCTCTCGCTGCGTCGCCCCCGCTCTCTCGCTGCGTCGCCCCCGCTCTCTCGCTGCGTCGCCCCCGCTCTCTCGCTGCGTCGCCCCCGCTCTCTCGCTGCGTCGCCCCCGCTCTCTCGCTGCGTCGCCCCCGCTCTCTCGCTGCGTCGCCCCCGCTCTCTCGCTGCGTCGCCCCCGCTCTCTCGCTGCGTCGCCCCCGCTCTCTCGCTGCGTCGCCCCCGCTCTCTCGCTGCGTCGCCCCCGCTCTCTCGCTGCGTCGCCCCCGCTCTCTCGCTGCGTCGCCCCCGCTCTCCTCGCTGCGTCGCCCCCGCTCTCTCGCTGCGTCGCCCCCGCTCTCTCGCTGCGTCGCCCCCGCTCTCTCGCTGCGTCGCCCCCGCTCTCTCGCTGCGTCGCCCCCCGCTCTCTCGCTGCGTCGCCCCCGCTCTCTCGCTGCGTCGCCCCCGCTCTCTCGCTGCGTCGCCCCCGCTCTCTCGCTGCGTCGCCCCCGCTCTCTCGCTGCGTCGCCCCCGCTCTCTCGCTGCGTCGCCCCCGCTCTCTCGCTGCGTCGCCCCCGCTCTCTCGCTGCGTCGCCCCCGCTCTCTCGCTGCGTCGCCCCCGCTCTCTCGCTGCGTCGCCCCCGCTCTCTCGCTCGCTGCGTCGCCCCCGCTCTCTCGCTGCGTCGCCCCCGCTCTCTCGCTGCGTCGCCCCCGCTCTCTCGCTGCGTCGCCCCCGCTCTCTCGCTGCGTCGCCCCCGCTCTCTCGCTGCGTCGCCCCCGCTCTCTCGCTGCGTCGCCCCCGCTCTCTCGCTGCGTCGCCCCCGCTCTCTCGCTGCGTCGCCCCCGCTCTCTCGCTGCGTCGCCCCCGCTCTCTCGCTGCGTCGCCCCCGCTCTCTCGCTGCGTCGCCCCCGCTCTCTCGCTGCGTCGCCCCCGCTCTCTCGCTGCGTCGCCCCCGCTCTCTCGCTGCGTCGCCCCCGCTCTCTCGCTGCGTCGCCCCCGCTCTCTCGCTGCGTCGCCCCCGCTCTCTCGCTGCGTCGCCCCCCGCTCTCTCGCTGCGTCGCCCCCGCTCTCTCGCTGCGTCGCCCCCGCTCTCTCGCTGCGTCGCCCCCGCTCTCTCGCTGCGTCGCCCCCGCTCTCTCGCTGCGTCGCCCCCGCTCTCTCGCTGCGTCGCCCCCGCTCTCTCGCTGCGTCGCCCCCGCTCTCTCGCTGCGTCGCCCCCGCTCTCTCGCTGCGTCGCCCCCCGCTCTCTCGCTGCGTCGCCCCCGCTCTCTCGCTGCGTCGCCCCCGCTCTCTCGCTGCGTCGCCCCCGCTCTCTCGCTGCGTCGCCCCCGCTCTCTCGCTGCGTCGCCCCCGCTCTCTCGCTGCGTCGCCCCCGCTCTCTCGCTGCGTCGCCCCCGCTCTCTCGCTGCGTCGCCCCCGCTCTCTCGCTGCGTCGCCCCGCTCTCTCGCTGCGTCGCCCCCGCTCTCTCGCTGCGTCGCCCCCGCTCTCTCGCTGCGTCGCCCCCGCTCTCTCGCTGCGTCGCCCCCGCTCATCTCGCTGCGTCGCCCCCCGCTCTCTCGCTGCGTCGCCCCCGCTCTCTCGCTGCGTCGCCCCCGCTCTCTCGCTGCGTCGCCCCCGCTCTCTCGCTGCGTCGCCCCCGCTCTCTCGCTGCGTCGCCCCCGCTCTCTCGCTGCGTCGCCCCCGCTCTCTCGCTGCGTCGCCCCCGCTCTCTCGCTGCGTCGCCCCCGCTCTCTCGCTGCGTCGCCCCCCGCTCTCTTCGCTGCGTCGCCCCCGCTCTCTCGCTGCGTCGCCCCCCGCTCTCTCGCTGCGTCGCCCCCGCTCTCTCGCTGCGTCGCCCCCGCTCTCTCGCTGCGTCGCCCCCGCTCTCTCGCTGCGTCGCCCCCGCTCTCTCGCTGCGTCGCCCCCGCTCTCTCGCTGCGTCGCCCCCCGCTCTCTCGCTGCGTCGCCCCCGCTCTCTCGCTGCGTCGCCCCCGCTCTCTCGCTGCGTCGCCCCCGCTCTCTCGCTGCGTCGCCCCCCGCTCTCTCGCTGCGTCGCCCCCGCTCTCTCGCTGCGTCGCCCCCGCTCTCTCGCTGCGTCGCCCCCGCTCTCTCGCTGCGTCGCCCCCGCTCTCTCGCTGCGTCGCCCCCGCTCTCTCGCTGCGTCGCCCCCGCTCTCTCGCTGCGTCGCCCCCGCTCTCTCGCTGCGTCGCCCCCGCTCTCTCGCTGCGTCGCCCCCGCTCTCTCGCTGCGTCGCCCCCGCTCTCTCGCTGCGTCGCCCCCGCTCTCTCGCTGCGTCGCCCCCGCTCTCTCGCTGCGTCGCCCCCGCTCTCTCGCTGCGTCGCCCCCGCTCTCTCGCTGCGTCGCCCCCGCTCTCTCGCTGCGTCGCCCCCGCTCTCTCGCTGCGTCGCCCCCGCTCTCTCGCTGCGTCGCCCCCGCTCTCTCGCTGCGTCGCCCCCGCTCTCTCGCTGCGTCGCCCCCGCTCTCTCGCTGCGTCGCCCCCGCTCTCTCGCTGCGTCGCCCCCGCTCTCTCGCTGCGTCGCCCCCGCTCTCTCGCTGCGTCGCCCCCGCTCTCTCGCTGCGTCGCCCCCGCTCTCTCGCTGCGTCGCCCCCGCTCTCTCGCTGCGTCGCCCCCGCTCTCTCGCTGCGTCGCCCCCGCTCTCTCGCTGCGTCGCCCCCGCTCTCTCGCTGCGTCGCCCCCGCTCTCTCGCTGCGTCGCCCCCGCTCTCTCGCTGCGTCGCCCCCGCTCTCTCGCTGCGTCGCCCCCGCTCTCTCGCTGCGTCGCCCCCGCTCTCTCGCTGCGTCGCCCCCGCTCTCTCGCTGCGTCGCCCCCGCTCTCTCGCTGCGTCGCCCCCGCTCTCTCGCTGCGTCGCCCCCGCTCTCTCGCTGCGTCGCCCCCGCTCTCTCGCTGCGTCGCCCCCGCTCTCTCGCTGCGTCGCCCCCGCTCTCTCGCTGCGTCGCCCCCGCTCTCTCGCTGCGTCGCCCCCGCTCTCTCGCTGCGTCGCCCCCGCTCTCTCGCTGCGTCGCCCCCGCTCTCTCGCTGCGTCGCCCCCGCTCTCTCGCTGCGTCGCCCCCGCTCTCTCGCTGCGTCGCCCCCGCTCTCTCGCTGCGTCGCCCCCGCTCTCTCGCTGCGTCGCCCCCGCTCTCTCGCTGCGTCGCCCCCGCTCTCTCGCTGCGTCGCCCCCGCTCTCTCGCTGCGTCGCCCCCGCTCTCTCGCTGCGTCGCCCCCGCTCTCTCGCTGCGTCGCCCCCGCTCTCTCGCTGCGTCGCCCCCGCTCTCTCGCTGCGTCGCCCCCGCTCTCTCGCTGCGTCGCCCCCGCTCTCTCGCCTGCGTCGCCCCCGCTCTCTCGCCTGCGTCGCCCCCGCTCTCTCGCCTGCGTCGCCCCCGCTCTCTCGCCTGCGTCGCCCCCGCTCTCTCGCCTGCGTCGCCCCCGCTCTCTCGCCTGCGTCGCCCCCGCTCTCTCGCCTGCGTCGCCCCCGCTCTCTCGCCTGCGTCGCCCCCGCTCTCTCGCCTGCGTCGCCCCCGCTCTCTCGCCTGCGTCGCCCCCGCTCTCTCGCCTGCGTCGCCCCCGCTCTCTCGCCTGCGTCGCCCCCGCTCTCTCGCCTGCGTCGCCCCCGCTCTCTCGCCTGCGTCGCCCCCGCTCTCTCGCCTGCGTCGCCCCCGCTCTCTCGCCTGCGTCGCCCCCGCTCTCTCGCCTGCGTCGCCCCCGCTCTCTCGCCTGCGTCGCCCCCGCTCTCTCGCCTGCGTCGCCCCCGCTCTCTCGCCTGCGTCGCCCCCGCTCTCTCGCCTGCGTCGCCCCCGCTCTCTCGCCTGCGTCGCCCCCGCTCTCTCGCCTGCGTCGCCCCCGCTCTCTCGCCTGCGTCGCCCCCGCTCTCTCGCCTGCGTCGCCCCCGCTCTCTCGCCTGCGTCGCCCCCGCTCTCTCGCCTGCGTCGCCCCCGCTCTCTCGCCTGCGTCGCCCCCGCTCTCTCGCCTGCGTCGCCCCCGCTCTCTCGCCTGCGTCGCCCCCGCTCTCTCGCCTGCGTCGCCCCCGCTCTCTCGCCTGCGTCGCCCCCGCTCTCTCGCCTGCGTCGCCCCCGCTCTCTCGCCTGCGTCGCCCCCGCTCTCTCGCCTGCGTCGCCCCCGCTCTCTCGCCTGCGTCGCCCCCGCTCTCTCGCCTGCGTCGCCCCCGCTCTCTCGCCTGCGTCGCCCCCGCTCTCTCGCCTGCGTCGCCCCCGCTCTCTCGCCTGCGTCGCCCCCGCTCTCTCGCCTGCGTCGCCCCCGCTCTCTCGCCTGCGTCGCCCCCGCTCTCTCGCCTGCGTCGCCCCCGCTCTCTCGCCTGCGTCGCCCCCGCTCTCTCGCCTGCGTCGCCCCCGCTCTCTCGCCTGCGTCGCCCCCGCTCTCTCGCCTGCGTCGCCCCCGCTCTCTCGCCTGCGTCGCCCCCGCTCTCTCGCCTGCGTCGCCCCCGCTCTCTCGCCTGCGTCGCCCCCGCTCTCTCGCCTGCGTCGCCCCCGCTCTCTCGCCTGCGTCGCCCCCGCTCTCTCGCCTGCGTCGCCCCCGCTCTCTCGCCTGCGTCGCCCCCGCTCTCTCGCCTGCGTCGCCCCCGCTCTCTCGCCTGCGTCGCCCCCGCTCTCTCGCCTGCGTCGCCCCCGCTCTCTCGCCTGCGTCGCCCCCGCTCTCTCGCCTGCGTCGCCCCCGCTCTCTCGCCTGCGTCGCCCCCGCTCTCTCGCCTGCGTCGCCCCCGCTCTCTCGCCTGCGTCGCCCCCGCTCTCTCGCCTGCGTCGCCCCCGCTCTCTCGCCTGCGTCGCCCCCGCTCTCTCGCCTGCGTCGCCCCCGCTCTCTCGCCTGCGTCGCCCCCGCTCTCTCGCCTGCGTCGCCCCCGCTCTCTCGCCTGCGTCGCCCCCGCTCTCTCGCCTGCGTCGCCCCCGCTCTCTCGCCTGCGTCGCCCCCGCTCTCTCGCCTGCGTCGCCCCCGCTCTCTCGCCTGCGTCGCCCCCGCTCTCTCGCCTGCGTCGCCCCCGCTCTCTCGCCTGCGTCGCCCCCGCTCTCTCGCCTGCGTCGCCCCCGCTCTCTCGCCTGCGTCGCCCCCGCTCTCTCGCCTGCGTCGCCCCCGCTCTCTCGCCTGCGTCGCCCCCGCTCTCTCGCCTGCGTCGCCCCCGCTCTCTCGCCTGCGTCGCCCCCGCTCTCTCGCCTGCGTCGCCCCCGCTCTCTCGCCTGCGTCGCCCCCGCTCTCTCGCCTGCGTCGCCCCCGCTCTCTCGCCTGCGTCGCCCCCGCTCTCTCGCCTGCGTCGCCCCCGCTCTCTCGCCTGCGTCGCCCCCGCTCTCTCGCCTGCGTCGCCCCCGCTCTCTCGCCTGCGTCGCCCCCGCTCTCTCGCCTGCGTCGCCCCCGCTCTCTCGCCTGCGTCGCCCCCGCTCTCTCGCCTGCGTCGCCCCCGCTCTCTCGCCTGCGTCGCCCCCGCTCTCTCGCCTGCGTCGCCCCCGCTCTCTCGCCTGCGTCGCCCCCGCTCTCTCGCCTGCGTCGCCCCCGCTCTCTCGCCTGCGTCGCCCCCGCTCTCTCGCCTGCGTCGCCCCCGCTCTCTCGCCTGCGTCGCCCCCGCTCTCTCGCCTGCGTCGCCCCCGCTCTCTCGCCTGCGTCGCCCCCGCTCTCTCGCCTGCGTCGCCCCCGCTCTCTCGCCTGCGTCGCCCCCGCTCTCTCGCCTGCGTCGCCCCCGCTCTCTCGCCTGCGTCGCCCCCGCTCTCTCGCCTGCGTCGCCCCCGCTCTCTCGCCTGCGTCGCCCCCGCTCTCTCGCCTGCGTCGCCCCCGCTCTCTCGCCTGCGTCGCCCCCGCTCTCTCGCCTGCGTCGCCCCCGCTCTCTCGCCTGCGTCGCCCCCGCTCTCTCGCCTGCGTCGCCCCCGCTCTCTCGCCTGCGTCGCCCCCGCTCTCTCGCCTGCGTCGCCCCCGCTCTCTCGCCTGCGTCGCCCCCGCTCTCTCGCCTGCGTCGCCCCCGCTCTCTCGCCTGCGTCGCCCCCGCTCTCTCGCCTGCGTCGCCCCCGCTCTCTCGCTGCGTCGCCCCCGCTCTCTCGCTGCGTCGCCCCCGCTCTCTCGCTGCGTCGCCCCCGCTCTCTCGCTGCGTCGCCCCCGCTCTCTCGCTGCGTCGCCCCCGCTCTCTCGCTGCGTCGCCCCCGCTCTCTCGCTGCGTCGCCCCCGCTCTCGCGCGGCGTCGCCCCCGCTCTCGCGCGGCGTCGCCCCCGCTCTCGCGCGGCGTCGCCCCCGCCCTCGCGCGGCGTCGCCCCCGCCCTCGCGCGGCGTCGCCCCCGCCCTCGCGCGGCGTCGCCCCCGCCCTCGCGCGGCGTCGCCCCCGCCCTCGCGCGGCGTCGCCCCCGCCCTCGCGCGGCGTCGCCCCCGCCCTCTCGCGGCGTCGCCCCCGCCCTCTCGCGGCGTCGCCCCCGCCCTCTCGCGGCGCCGCCCCCGCCCCCTCGCGGCGCCGCTATCCCTGTCTGCCTGCCTCTCTTGCTCGGTGTTTCTTTTTATTTTGCACTTTTTTTTTTTTAGTTGTCAGTCATAAAATCATGAATCATCTTCATCTTGTATTTTGTTCCCCTCTCCTCCCACTTCAGGAGGATGTAGCAACCTCTTTAGCAGACCTGTCCTTGGAGGTGGAACCGATGCAGTCCTTGCCAACAGAGGAACGCCGTCGATGGGAAGAAGGAAACGCGGACTATCTGGGAAGGGATGCTTTTGAAAATATTCAGAAGAAGTTAGACCGGTTTCTGAAGTAGTGTGTGTCAGATGGTGATCATGCGCTCTTGGGCCAAAACACTGTTTTGCTTATATATAATAATATGGATGGCAGCTCAATCCTGAGGCAAAGAAAAATATTGACTGTCCATTTAATATTGCATTGTATATAGATTTTGATTTTGAACATGCGTGTATTTTTTTTTACATTCATTAGTGCGATTAAAAAGCATTTACTGAGTGGTTACGTTTATTGCATATAAATGTACGGGTGTCACCTTTTTATAGCTATGAGCAATGACCCAGATTTTGAGAGGGCAAACTGTCAGCGTTCACTATCATTGCCCCTCTCCATCTGACTGCAACTTCAGGTTTGAACGCAATCAATGCCGAATTAATGCCGAAATCCCAAAGTTGTGGTCTATCATTCGCGGTGTTAGGGATGTCCTCAACGCATCGCTGAAGGCGTCAAACATTCCTGCTGACTCCTGGGTCGTAACCGACCAAACTGGAGAAGGATCATCGAGGAAGGCACCGCGCCAAACCCATTGAGAGACTTTGTTGGGAACATGCCGAGGTGTCGTAGGGCGCGCACAAACCCCAAAACGACCCAGCTAACCAACCCTTCAGGCACCACCTGCCCCGCATGTGTCAGAGTCTGCAGATCACACATTGGACTCATCAATCATCGCATAAAACCAGAATGGAAGCCAGCCGTCCTCAATCCCGCAGATCTACCTAAGAAAGCAAAGACCAGTTGCACAGTGAACCCCCCCCCGCCACAAGAGCCGACATTCAATGGACGTGACAAAACCATCCCCTTTTCCAATATCTCATTAGAAGCCCCCCAAAAAAGTTACATCATTTTCAGTCAGGTACAACTGGGATGTTAACAGCAATTTGCATAATTGCTATTGTTGATCAGAAAAGACCTGAAAAATGCTTTTACATTCTTGTAATGTCTCTATTATGATTTACCACAAGTTTTTTAAACAATTTAAAATGGATATTTCAGTCCCAATTTTTATTTTGCTCTTAAAAATGGTTCGACTTTATTGCTCTTCACTCCCTGTTTGACTGTCTGTGAGAATTCTTTAATGTGATTGGCTACATGGACAGGCTGCAATCCACTGCACAGTGAGATAGGTAAAGCTGTCACCAAAGGGATCTCAGACCTCAGCAAAGCTTTCTTTGAGGCCAGGGGCAAGCAGCCAGGCTCTGTAGCCGACCGTGAAATCCAGATCACTGTTTCTCCAACAAGACTACAAAAATTCTGAAGTGATAGCGCTCAGAATAAGAATCGCTCGGAATAAGCTCCACTTAAGTCTGGGTATTGACTGCAGTGCGGTAACTTCTGTTCCTCCTTTTACTTTGGATGTGAAAGTCCAGTGAAAATACAATATTTGGGGAATGAAAATCATTTGGGGAACACTTCAGCATTCAGCCTCTGATCTCCGGGTAATCATTCTCCAAGGCGTCCTTCAGGACGCACGACAACGCAGAATCGCCGAGCAGAAACTTATAGCCAAGTTCCGCACACTTGAGTACGGCCTCAACCGGAACCTTGAATTCATGTTGCATTATATTCATCCCCCACCTTCTGGCCTGGGCTTGCAAAATCCTACCAACTGTCCTGGCTTGTGACAATTCACACCTCTTTAACCTGGGTTTCCTCCCACAGTCCAAAGATGTGGTTAAGTGGATTGGCCATGCTAAATTGTCCTTTGTGTCCAAAAAATGTTAAGTGGGGGTTATTGGGTTACGGGGATACGGTAGATATGTGGGCTTCAATAGGGTGCTCTTTGTAAGGGCAGGCGCAGACTCGATGGGCCAAATGGCCTCCTTCTGCACTGTAAATTCTATAACCTGGGATTACCCCTCTGGCTCTGTAAAGACTTAATTACCTGCAAATGATCGCATTCAAAGTATCGTCTTGCATCTTTGACTTTGTCTATATAAATGTTTCTGGAACCTATCTCTCCATTCACCTGAGGAAGGAGCAGTGCTCTAAAGCTAGTGATTCGAAACAAACCTGTTGGACTTTAACCTGGTGTTGTAAGACTTCTTACTGCGCTCGCCCCAGTCCAACGCCAGCATCTCCACATCATCTCTATTCCTTAGTTCATGTTCTATGGCTGGGATTCTCCGATCGTTGCGATTCCCTTTTCCCGCTGGGAGCACATCCCCGCCAGTGAGTTTCACGGCAGCATAGGGTTGTTACAATGGGAAATTCCATTGACCAGCGGCGAGCAGATAGAATCCCGCTGCCAGTGAAGGCTGCGCAGCCAAGAAGCACCTGGCTGGGGAACCGGAGAATCCCGCCCTATTTCCTTCCCTTTGATGTTATTCACCCCATGGAGTCTGCTTTTGCCAGCTGTGTGTCAATTTCCTTATCAATCCACTTTGAAGTTGCCACCTCTATGGCCCCATTGTTTTCTCTGGTCACATATGTAAAATACTTCTTTTCCACTGATAGGCAAATTCGCATCTCCTCATTTCTCCAGACATCTTCCTCTAATCAACTCCCTGCTATTCTTTGGTTTTAACTGAACCAATTCTAAACAAGTGCAAAACAAAAAGTTAGACAGAATGCCTCTTCTTTCAGCAATAGTCTAGTTCTGGACCACCAAACACCATTATGATTCAACAATTTTCATAGCTCTCGATGCCAAACGATCACCCTTGTGAATGCATACGTGACTAATTTGGTGTGTTCTTAAATTGGTCACCGACGCTAAGGTGTCGTACTCCACCCTCGCCACTGGCTGTGAGGGAGACTGGCTGCTGGTCTTTATACCCCTGTGCCTATGATGACTTAGGTGGGTGTCCACTGGTTATCTATGGCCATGAGATCCCTGGTGGAATGGGGGCCCCCTGCACAGTAGCAGGTCGTTTGTCTGTTGCTGCGAAACACTGAGGCATTTTGTGTCGATGACAGAGGGGTGGAGGAGAGGCTATTTGCACCAGAAGCCCCCTGTGTAATGGTGATAGCGGTGGTGATACTGTAAATACACAAACGGTTAATGTGCATACACCACCTAGCTAGACAGTAGAGGGAACACCAGAGACATGACACAGACAGTCAACCAATAGGTCAGTAAGCTAGGGCATGACCAATGGGCAGTCACGATACACACAGTGGTGACACTACCACAGGAGGGTATTACACCAACCCATATAAAAGGACACATCACACATGCTCAGTCTCTTTCCAGTGGAGACTCTCAGTGAGTACAGACACAGGGTTGATTGAACATCGCACCCACCACGTGGGTTGTAGCAGACTGGTTAGTCAGTCTGAGTAGCTATAGAAGGATTAACAGTAGAGACGAATCCAAGTAGGAGAATTGTTGATAGTTTAATAAACATGTTAAAGCTATCTCCAAGTCTGAACCTTCCTTTGTCAGAGTGCACATCAAGGAAGCAGCTTATGCTACGACAAGAGCATAACAAAACAATAGCAGTTTGTCATCCACTGCTGTGAGTCCCATTTGTCCCTCCCTACTCTCCTTAGAGGAACTGGGCCACAGAATTCCGAGGCAAGGTTATGGGACTGCAGATCAGAATGTACACCCAGTAGCCATGAGTCAGCTGCTGTGTTTGGGCATTCCACGACGGTCACCAGTCTCTCATTGGTGCAACCATGCATTCTGAAGAGTGGGTGATTGCTGCTTTCTCTTAGTTTGGATGGACTCTACTGCCCATGGCAGCCCACCAACACTTGTCCGCATATCTCCACGTATCTGCTCTGGATGTTCAGCATTTGGTTCCAGAGGCTCGTCATCAGCCTGGGACTCAGCGTCTAAGTTGTCTCTAGGTGCTGTCAGAGGCCTGGTGATCTCCGTCTCCAACAGCCGGTCATGTGACTCTGATGTGCTCACATGCCTATCCCTTAACTCGCGCATACCCACTGGGATATGTGTATTTGTGCTGGGGCTGGGTACGGAGCAAGGATGTGATTATGCACCTTTTGAGGATGTCTCCACCTCCTGCAAGGTTATTGTTGGTCCATCAGGGGTGCCGGTTGCAGATGCCCATGTTTCACCTGTGGGGAAAACAGAGAATGAGGGCCACCATTGCCATTTGAAATTACTTCAAAGAGACACTTCTAAAAACACGGACTAATGACAGTGGAAGACAGTATAATATAATCATCCTTATTGTCACAAGTAGGCTTACATTAACACTGCAATGAAGTTACTGTCAAAAGCCCCTAGTCACCTCATTCCGGCGCCTGTTTGGGTACACAGAGGGAGAATTCAGAATGTCCAATTCGCCTAACGACACATCTTTCGGGACTTGTGGGAGGAAACCGGAGCACCCGAAGGAAACACACGCAGACACGGGAGGAACGTGCAGACTCCGCTCAGACAGTGACCCAAGCCGGGAATCGAACCCGGAACTCTGGCGATGCGAAGCAACAGTGGTAACCACTGTTGCCCTAACCAGTGTTTAAACTTTAGGCTCTTCAACAATAATATACACATTCCTCCCCAAATTCTGCAAGTCTCCAGCATCAAAGTCCCTGCCACCATCCCTCAGTTCCAACATCACATCACTGCTCCACACCCCAACCACCCCTCATTCAGCACTATTTGTGGCAGAGAGCTATGCGTCTTCGGAATCTCACCACCCTGGGTTGTTTCTCCAACCTTTCCTCATCCAGTGATGAGATTCCATTGTTTCAATGCCAGCTCCAGCACTTCCTCCTCCTCGGGCGAGAATGATGTTGGCTTGGCCAGCTTGGGTCCTGGCCCTCTCTCAGGCATTATGTGTATTCTCCTGTAATTACAAAGAAAAGAATATGCTGTGCTAAAATCATACTTCAATCACATGCATGGGCAACATGTCCTTTGTCTGCGGTCAAAAATTTGCAATGCCCCTTGCTAATTAAGAGGTGTTGCTGTTCATCATCCCAGTGCCATGGTTTTGGCACCCTGTTTCTTGCTGCCTTTGGCACTTGGCGAGGACACTGGTCAGTTACACACTTGACTCGCATCACAACCCACATACCCGTACATATAGATACACCTCTGGAATGATTACACACTCTCACCCTGGCAGATCGGAAGAGGTCATTCAACCTTTTCGAGCATTGTAACCAAGCCCTTCAGATGACCCCCACTGCTGCCTCCTCTGTGTCTTCGATCCAGGCTGCTTTGGCCTGGTGGGCAGATCTCCACTCCTTGTCAGCAGGCCAGAGATTCTCCTGTCGACCACTCGCAGACTGGAGGAGGACTTGTAGAGAGTCATCATCAAACCATCAACGGCTCTGTGGTAGTCTCTGCAGAGGTATTACAGTACCTGGTAATGCTGGAATACCATTGGTAGATATTGTATGTTTCCCATTGGTCAAACTGTATGGTAGCTCCACCCTGCTAGGCAGGGCATAAGAGCCCATGCCACCCCAGCAGCCTTCATTCTGTACCTGAGCTGCTGGGGAAACATCTAGCTTATTAAAGCCTTCAGTTGGACTACAACCTCGCTTTAGTGGTCATTGATCGTGCATCAATTTAATAAGCTAGATTTAAAAGGATGGAGCTCCGAATCAAGCCGGAGTGTCTGCAACTCAGCCCCCACGCGGCGAACTCTGCGGCAATCTTCAAGCACAGGCTGGCGTGTTTTAAAGGATATCTCGGAACGGCCGAAAACACACCCACGGGAGAACAGAAATTGCAAGTGCCGCACTCGAGGGTGAGCCCGGAAATTTATCGAGGAAGTGGAAGACTTCGATGCAGCAATAGAGTTGCTAAAAGGACATTATATTCGCCTGGTAAACCAGGTCTACGCCCGACATCTGCAAGCAACGAGGCGACAAATCCCTGGGGAATCGCTGGAAGAATTCTACCGTGCACTCCTGGTGTTGGGGAGAAACTGCAGCTGCCCGCAAGTTTCAGCAAACGACCACACAGAACTCTTGATCCGGGTTGCTTTCGTGGCAGGTATGCTGTCCTCCCAAATCCTCCAGCGATTGCTGGAAAAAGACACTCTAGGCCTCAAGGAGGCACGGGCCCTTGCAGGCTCTCTGCATGTGGCCTCCAGAAACACCTGCTCTTACGTTCCCGACCGCGCGGCAGCCCCCTGGGCAGCGTGGAACCCCACCGCGGCCGACCTCGAGACATCCCCATCCCCCCACAAGCTTGTGCTGCAAGGCGGACTGGCAACCCCGGGGGGCCCCACTGCTACTTTTGCGGGCAGGCCAAGCACCCCCGGCAGCGCTGTCCGGCCCGCGCATCCACCTGCAAGGGATGCGGTAAAAAGGGCCACTTCGTGGTGGTATGCCAGGCCCGTGCGGTTGCCGCGGTCTCCGGCGGCGAATGCGGACCGCCACCACAAACCTCTCCACGGTTCCCGTGCGGCCACTGGGCGCCGCCACCCTGTCCCGTGGACGCCACGTTTGATGGATGGGCGCCGCTATTTTGTGCGCCCCCAGCCATGTGCGACCAATGGGAGCCGCCATCTTGGATGGACTCCCAGGACCTCAGCTCGGCTGACCACACACCGCCTGAAGAGAACACTCAACTGCTGAGATTAGCCTCGGTGACCCTGGATCAGCCCCAGCCTCAGACACTCTCAACTGCTACAACAACTGTACTAATCAACGGGCACGAGACGTCCTGCTTAATCGACTCTGGGAGCACGGAGAGCTTCATACACCCCGACATGGTAAGGGGCTGTTCTCTCCTCGTCCACCCCGTTAATCAAAAAATCTCTCTGACCTCCGGTTCCCACTCAGTAGCGATAAAGGGGTTTTGTGTAGCAAACCTCACAGTCCAGGGAAGGGAGTTTAAAAATTACCGGCTCTACGTCCTTCCCCACCTCTGTGCGGCCACACTCCTAGGGTTAGACTTCCAGTGTAATCTCCAAAGTCTAACTTTCAAATTCGGCGGCCCTAAACCCGCCCCCCCCACTCACTGTCTGCGGCCTCGCGACCCTCAAGGTCGATCCGCCTTCCCTGTTTGCGAACCTCACCCTGGATTGCAAACCTGTTGCCACCAGGAGCAGACGGTACAGTGCCCAGGATCGGATCTTTATTAGGTCAGAGGTCCAAAGGCTACTGAGGGAAGGAGTCATTGAAGCTAGCAACAGTCCCTGGAGAGCTCAAGTAGTGGCGGTAAAGACCGGGGAGAAGCATAGGATGGTCATCGACTAGTCAGACCATCAGCAGGTTTACGCAGCTGGATGCGGACCCTCTCCCCCGCATATCCGACCTGGTAAACAGGATCGCACATTACAAGGTCTTCTCCACGGTGGATCTTAAGTCCGCCTACCACCAGCTCCCCATCCACACTAGTGACCGCAAATACACTGCCTTCGAGGCAGACTGGCGGCTCTATCACTTCTTAAGGGCTCCCTTCGGTGTCACCAACGGGGTCTCGGTCTTCCAGCGCGAGATGGACCGAATGGTTGACCGGTACGGTTTACAGGCAACATTCCCGTATCTCGATAATGTCACCATCTGCGGCCACGACCAGCAGGACCACGACACCAACCTCCGAAAATTCCTCCAGACCGCAAAGATCCTTAGCCTTACAACAAGGATAAATGTGTGGTTAGCACCGATCGCCTAGCCATCCTCGGCTACGTAGTGCAAAATGGAGTTATAGGCCCCGACCCTGAATGCATCCGCCCCCTTATGGAGTTGCCCCTCCCTCACTGCTCCAAGGCCCTGAAGCGCTGCCTAGCGTTTTTCTCTTAATATGCCCAGTGGGTCCCCAACTATACGGCAAGGCCCGTCCCCTGATCCAATCCACAGTTTTTCCCCTGTCGATAGAGGCCCGCCAGGCCTTCAGCCATATCAAAGCAGACATTGCAAAGGCCACGATGCACGCCATCGACGAGTCCCTCCCCTTCCAGGTCGAGAGCGACGCGTCTGACGTAGCTCTGGCGGCCACCCTCAACCAAGCGGGCAGACCCGTGGCCTTCTTCTCACGTACCCTCCATGGTTCCAAAATCCGCCACTCCTGAGTCGAAAAGGAGGCTTAGGCCATAGTAGAAGCTGTGCGACATTGGAGGCATTACCTGGCTGGCAAGAGATTCACTCTCCTCACTGACCAACGGTCGGTTGCTTTCATGTTCGATAATGCACAGCGGGGCAAGGTAAAAAACGATAAGATCTTGCGGTGGAGGATCGAACTCTCCACCTATAACTACGAGATCTTGTATTATCCCGGGAAGCTAAACGAGCCTCCTGATGCCCTGTCCCGATGTGCCAACGCACAAGTGGACCACCTCGGAGCCCTCCACGAGGACCTCTGCCACACAGGGGTCACTCGCTTTTTCCACTTTATCAAGACCCGCAACCTGCCCTACTCCATCGAGGAGGTCAGGACAGCCACCAGGAATTGCCAAATCTGCGCGGAGTGCAAACCGCACTTCTACCGGCCAGAGAAAGCGCACCTGATAAAGGCTTCCCGTCCCTTTGAACTCCTCAGCATGGACTTCAAAGGCCCCCTCCCCTCCACCGACCGCAACACGTACTTCCTGAACATGATTGACGAGTAGTCCCGGTTCCCATTCGCCATCCCCTGCCCCGGCATATTCGCAACCACCGTCATCAAGGCCCTCCATAGCATCTTTGCACTGTTCGGGTACCCCGCTTACATACATAGTGATGGGGGTCCTCCTTCATGAGCGACGAACTGCGTCAGTTCCTGCTCAGCAAGGGCATCGCCTCGAGCAGGACGACCAGTTACAAACCCCGGGGTAACGGACAGGCAGAGAGGGAGAACGGAACGGTCTGGAAGACCGTCCTACTGGCCCTACAGTCCAGGAACATCCCAGTCTCCCGCTGGCAGGAAGTCCTCCCGGATGCCCTCCACTCCATCCGGTCACTGCTGTGCATCACAACCAACCAAACACCTCACGAACGACTCCTTGTCTTCCCCAGGAAGTCTTCCTCTGGGACCTCGCTCCGGACCTGGCTGGCAGCTCCCGGACCCATCCTGCTCCGAAAACACGTGCGGGCGCACAAGTCGGACACGTTGGTCGAGAGGGTCCAACTTCTCCACGCTAACCCTCAGTACGCCTACGTGGCATACCCCGACGGCCGACAAGATATGGTCTCCCTACGAGACCTTCTGCCCGCCGGAGCCCCACACACTAGCCACCAGTCCCACTCTCCCTCCCACCTGTGCACCTTACAGGAGGGCCGATCCTTCCGCCGGCCCCGTCTAGGCCCCCCACCCACCGACGCACCCCGCAGACGCTCCCTTCCCATGTCAACCGTTTTCCCCACCAGCGCCGTCAAGGGGTGCCGAAGCTGGCACTGGGATCGAGGCCACGCTCCCGGAGTCACAGACGCCCGAGCCTCCACCGGAGTCACCACCGAAGCTTCGACGATCACAGAGGACGACCAGGGCCCCCGATCGACTGATTGCTACATTTTAAAGTGTATACTTAATTATGAATCATAAATTGTAAATAGAATTGTAAATAGTTACAAATCGCTGTCCGGAGGTATTATGGTACCTCCATAACTATAATTTCTACCACGTTACCATGCTGTAATGTCAGGCCACCACCTCCGCCGGCCTCTTTTTTAACAGGGGGTGAATGTGGTAGTCTGTGTAGAGGTATTACGGTACCTGGTAATGCTGGAACACCATTGGTAGATATTCTATGTTTCCCATTGGTCAAACTGTATGGCAGCTCCACCCTGCTAAGCGGGGTATAAGAACCCGTGCCGCCCCAGCAGCCTTCATTCTGTACCAGAGCTGCTGGGGGAAACGTCTAGCTTATTGAAGCCTTCAGTTGGACTACCACCTCGCTTTAGTGGTCATTGATCGTGCATCAAGCTCCTCTTTACGGTCAAAGGATAAAACATGCGTCTTGACCTAAACATAATGTTAGACAGAATGGGAATGAGGCAGATGTGCTGAAATGTTCTTTTCCTCCCTGGCTGAGCTGCCTTACCAATCACCAGAAAACAAGCTCCGACCTGCTGCTACTCCAATAATTCAAATCATTCACGCTCTTCTAGTTCAACTTCAATCTGAAAACATCTAATTATGGTGTAGTTGCCACCAACCCATGCCAGAGTGTATTTCAATGGGAGACACCCTCACATCACTCCCGCCCACCGGGGTGAAGCATAAAATTCATCCCGAGTTCAAGCCATCTTTTGAAATGGTTACAATCATAGAATCGAATCACAAAATCTCTACGGTGCAGAAGGAGGCCATTTGGCCCATCGAGTCCGCACCGACCATCTGAAAGAGCACCCTGCAAAGGCTCATTCCCCTGCCTTATATCTGTAACCCCACCTAACCTGCACATCTTTGGACTGTGGGAGGAAACTGGAGCACCCGGAGGAAACCCCCGCAGACACGGGAAAGACAGTCACCCGAGGCCGGAATTGAAACCGGGTCCCTGGCGCTGTGAGGCTGTAGTGCTAACTACTGTGCCACATCTAGTTAGGAGCAAACAAGTTGACCACTAATTCTTATTTAACTTGGTGTATTTTGAACTGGCTGCATTCCTGAAGAATTGAACAGCTAGGTTTTTAATACTGTAGAATTCAGCCTCAAAAGTATCGGTGATTCATTTCTGGGACAGTTCAATGGAACGAGATCCAGCTTGTTTGATTAAAGGACGAAGGCAAAAAAAATTAAGGGCAGAAATTAAATCAGATATGAGCACTTGGCGGCCTTGCCCTGTATTTGTCTCTGTTCTGTTGTGCAGTTTTGTTGCCTGAATCTACAGGATTAGTCGCTTCAAGAAAAAATTGGAGCTAGGTTTTATGGCCTAGTCCGTACCCTAATTTGGGCGTGTGGGTAACGTGTCCACCTTCAGACCTATGGAGGCCATTAAGTGTCCAACTAATAGCCACTTAAGGACATCAACCGGCTCCACTGCCATAGTAGAAAACCTTAGCTTCACTAGTCTACCAATCCTCAATCTCTCAATCCTGCAACCATTTTAATAAATCTTTTCTATATCCTTTCTAAGGCCGATTCTTTCCTGAGGCGCTGTGCTCAGAATTCGGCAAACTACCCCAGTTAAGGTTGAACCACGGTTTTGTAAAGGTGATCTTTTCTTTGACAGATTGTGGGTGTCACTGACTAGGGTATTGCCCGTCACTAATTGCCCTTGAGGACCTGGTGGTGAGCCACCTCCTTGAAATGCTGCAGTCCATATGGTGTAGGTACAACCACAGTGCTGTTGGGGAAGGAGTTCCAGGATTTTGACCCAGCAACAGTGAAGAAACGCCGATGTATATATATATATAGTTCCAAGTCAGGATGGTGTGTGGCTTGGAGGGGAACTTGCATGTGGTGGTGTTCCCACGCATCTTGTCCTTGTTGCAATTGTCTTCCAGATCGAGGTTGGGTGTCTGGAAGGTGCTGTTGAAGGAGCCTTGGTAAGTTGCTGCAGTGCATCTTACAGATGGCAAACAATGCTGACACTGTGCGTCGGTGGGGAGGAAGTGAATGTTTAAGGTGGTATATGGGGTGCTGATCAGTCAGGTGGTTTTGCCGGGGATGGTGTCAAGCTTCTTGTGTTTTGTTGGAGCTGCACTCATCCAAGCAAGTGGACTTGTGCCTTGTATATGGTGGTCAGACTTTGGAAGTCAGAAGGTAGGTTACTCACTGCAGAATTCCATGCTCTTGTACCAGTTCTGTTCCTGTTCAATGGTAAACCCTAGAATTTTGATACTAGGGTACTCAGTGATGTCCATGCCATTGAATGTCAAAGGGCGATGGTTAAATTCTCTCTTCGTAGAGATGGTAGAGACTCCTCCAAGGCAAGATGTCAGCGACCATCCTCATCAATGGAAATAAGAGGGAAACCTTTGAGGTCAAGACTGGAATCCAGCAGGGATGTGTCATCATCCCCACCCTATTCTCCACCTTCATCACCATCATCCATCATCCTTCACCTTGTCAAGAACAAGTTTGCCAGTGGAGTGGACATCGTCTACAGGATGGACAGAAATCCAAGAAGAAAATGATACTGGCATCGCTTGTGCAATTTCAGTACATGTACGACATTGCCATCGCCAATCTCTCAGAAGAGAATCCCCAAGCCATGCTTGACACCTTCGCGGAGATATACCAAAGAATCGGTCTTGGCCTCAACCTTAAGAAGTCTCAAGTCCTTTACCAACCCGCTCCAGGGCAAGATCCGGTCTCTCCCTCCATCAAAATTAATGGAGAAACCCTACCAAATGTGGAACATTTCCCATACCTGGGGAGGAACCTGGCCTCTAAGGCTGACATTGATGTAGAGATCTAACATTGTATCCAGTCCTCAAGGCCTCTGAGATGGATTCTTTGTCAACTGGGAGGACAGGCGTACTTAGGATGTCAGAGTCTAAACTACCAAAACAAACTTGGCCGAGCTCAAGGAAGTCTTCCGAACACGAGGAGGACAAAAGAAGTGCTTCAAAAACACCCTAAAGGCCAACCTCAAGAAATGTAACATAGATGTCAATGCCTGGGAGACCCTTGCTCAGAAGAGACCTACTTGGAGGAACCTCCTGATTGAAGGGGCACATTTCGTCGAGGACACCCGACGGCAAGAGGAGGCCTGGAAAAGGAGCCTGAGAAAGAAATACCAGTGATCTAGTGTCCAAGGATCGATCCCACCTCCTGGAAACACCGGCCAGGTGTGCGGTCGAAAATGTGGGTCTGGCCTATCAGCCAGGGAAGGACCCAGAAAATCCATGACCTGTAATACACAGTTTCTTCGGTGGTCAATCATTCTCATTAGCGAATGATCACTGAAGAATAGTAGAGATGGCTATTGCCTGGCACTTGTGTGGCGCAAATGTTACTGTCACCTTTCAATCAAAGCTTAATATTGTCCTGGTCCTGCTGCATTTGGACATGGGTTGCTCCAGTATCTGAAGATTTGCGAATCGTGCTGAACATTGCAAAATCATCAGTGAACATCCCGGCTTCTGACCTGATTTTGGAAGGACGGTTGTTGTCTGTATAATTCTCAAACATTTCGACTCACATGTTTTACCCAGGTGCCCTTATTTGTGAAATGAACGAAGGACAAACACAAGTTTATGATTCAACCAAATTTATTATCAAACACGGTAAAACAGTTACCCCCCTTAAATTATCCCAACTATAATCACAAGATGAACTCAAACGAGCTGCAAGTACAATTCTTTGAGTCTCTGTTGTCTCCGTGCCTCCGTCTACGAAGGTGGGTCTCGCAAGTTGCTTCCTTCCATCCTTTAGTCCGCTGTCGAATCTTCTCTGTTGCCTCTGGGCCGAGTTTTCGCTGAATGTCGATGATTGCCTCTGTTATAGCCCTCTTCGCTCCCTTCCAGAAGCTTCTCTGGCTCTCGGCCAATGTGGTTTTGGGGTAGTGGTCGCAACACCTGATTGTAACTCTGCAGTACATCAGGAATCCACCCTCAGTGATCCCTCTCCAGGTATTTTCCGCACATCGCTTTACTCTATATATCAGTCGTTTTTAAACTCATATTCGTGACCCGCGCGGGCGGCTGTTGGGAGGGTTGCCGAGCGATCGGTCATAGCATTCCCGATTGTGGGAAGGAGTGCCCAATGGCCACGGCCAGCTTTTAAAAATGTTGACTGCGATCGGCTTTCAAGAATGCCGACCGTCCCGCGCATGCGTGGCCCCCTCAGCCGGATCTAGCACTGTGCAGGCCCGGAGCCCAGCGGGGCAGACCATCTCCTCCTGATGTCAACACTCTGTCCCAGGACTAGATTTTTTTAAAAAATCAATGGAGTCTTCCTGCCAGAAGCCACGTCAGAGAGCAGGTCGTGCCCCGTATACTGGCGTCCCGTCCTCTGGGCGCAAAACTGGAGGAGAGATTCCTCCATTTTGTAGCTGCCAGTAAGCAAGCAACGGGGCTGAAGAATTGAAAATGGATCATTTTGTAATAAAGAAGAGAGGGTTAGTGACACAGTGGTTAGCACTAATACCTCATTCGGCACTGGGATTCTATGATTCTATTCTCCGGGAGGACTTCCTAGGGAAGACCAGGAGACGTTTCGTTTGTCGTGATACACAGTAGTGATCGGATGGAGTGGAGTGCATTGGGAAGGACCTCCTGCCAGCGGGAGACTGGGAGATTCCTGGACCGTAGGGCCGTAGGGCCAGTAGGACGGTTTTCCAGACCGCTCCGTTCTCCCTCTCTACCTGTCCGTTTCCCCGGGGGTTATAACTAGTCGTCCCGCTCGAGGCAATGCCCTTGCTGAGCAGGAATTGACGCAGTTCGTCGCTCATGAAGGAGGACCCCCCAATCGCTGTGTATGTCGGTGGGGAAACCAAACAGGGTAAAGATACTGTGGAGGGCTTTTATGACGGTGGCTGCGGTCATGTCGGGGCAGGGGATGGCGAATGGGAACCGGGAGTACTCATCAATCACGTTCAGGAAGTACGTGTTGCGGTCAGTGGAGGGGAGGGGCCCTTTGAAGTCCATACTGAGGCGTTCAAAGGGACAGGAAGCCTTTATCAGGTGCGCTGTCTCTGGCCTGTAGAAGTGCGGCTTGCACTCCACGCAGATTTGGCAGTTCCTGGTGGCGGTCCTCACCTCCTCGAGGGAGTAGGGCAGGTTGAGGGTCTTGATAAAATGGAAGAATCGAGTGACCCCCGGGTGGCAGAGATCCTCATGGAGGGCCTGGAGTTGGTTCACTTGTGCGTTGGCACATGTGCCGTGGGATAGGGCATCAGGAGGCTCGTTTAGCTTCCCAAGACGATACAAGATCTCATAGTTGTAGGTGGAGAGCTCGATCCTCCACCGTAAAATCTTATCATTCTTTATCTTGCCCCGCTGTGCATTATCGAACATGAAAGCTACCGACCGTTGGTCAGTGAGGAGCATGAATCGCCTGCTGGCCAGATAATGCCTCCAGTGCCGCACAGCTTCTACTATGGCCTGGGCCTCCTTTTCAATGGAGGAATGACGGATTTCTGAAGCATGGAGGGTGCGTGCGAAGAAGGCCACGGGCCTGCCCGCTTGGTTGAGGGTGGCCGCCAGAGCTACGTCGGACGCGTCGCTCTCGACTTGGAAGGGAAGGGATTCATCGATTGCGTGCATCGTGGCCTTTGCGATGTCCGCCTTTATGCGGCTGAAGGCCTGGCGGGCCACTGCCGACAGGGGGAAAACCGAGGATTGGATTAGTGGACAGGCCTTGTCCGCATAATTGGGGACCCACTGGACGTGATATGAAAAAAATCCCAGGCTGCGTTTCAGGGCCTTGGAGCAGTGGGGGAGGGGAAACTCCATGAGGGGGCGCATGCGTTCGGGATCTGGGCCTATGACTCCATCATGCACTACGTAGCCGAGGATGGCTAGACGGTTGATGCTGAACACTCATTTGTCCTTGTTGTAGGTTAAGTCGAGGGTTTTTGCGGTATGGAGGAATTTGCGGAGGCTGGTGTTGTGGTCCTGCTGGTCATGGCTGCAGATGGTGACGTTGTTGAGGTACGGAAACGTGGCCCGCAAACCGTACCGGTCAACCATTCGGTCCATCTCCCGTTGGAAGACCGAGACTCCATTTGTGACACCGAAGGGAACCCTTAGGAAGTGGTAGAGCCGCCCATCTGCTTCGAATGCAGTGTACTTGCGGTCGCCCGGGCGGATGGGGAGCTGGTGGTAGGCGGATTTGAGGTCCACCGTGGAAAAGAACTTGTATTGTGCAATCTGATTGACCAAATCAGATATGTGGGGGAGAGGGTACGCGTCGAGCTGCGTATACCTGTTGACGGTCTGACTATAATGACGATGACCATCCTGTACATCTCCCGGTCTTTACAACCACTACTTGAGCTCTCCAGGGGCTGTTGCTAGCCTCGATAATGCCTTCCTTCAGTAGCCGCTGGACTTTCGACCTAATAAAGATCCGGTCCTGGGCACTGTACCGTCTGCTCCTGGTGGCGACGGGTTTGCAATCCGGGGTGATGTTCGCAAAAAGGGAAGGCGGGTCGACCTTGAGGGTCGCGAGGCTGTAGACAGTGAGGGGGGGTATAGGGCCACCGAATTTAAAGGTTAAGCTCTGGAGGTTGCATTGGAAGTCCAATCCCAGGAGCATGGCAGCGCAGAGGTGAGGAAGGACATAGAGTCGGAAATTTTGTAATTCTTTTCCCTGGACCGTGAGGTTCGCTACGCAGAACCCCTTGATCTCTACAGAGTGAGACCCGGAGGCCAGGGAGATTCTTTGGTTAACTGGGTGTATGGAAAGAGAACAGCGCCTTACCGTGTTTGGGTGTATGAAGCTCTCTGTGCTCCCGGAGTCGATCAGGCAGGATGTTTTGCGCCCGTTGATGAGCACAGTCGTCGTCGCGGTCGAGAGCGTTTGGGGCCGAAACTGGTCCAGCGTCACCGAGGCGAGTCGTGATAAAAGTTGAAGATTTTCCTTGGGCGGTGTGTGGTCATCCGAATTGGGGTCCTGTGACTCCAACCAAGATCGCGGCCACAGGTCGCATATGGCTGGGGGTGGGCAAGATGGCGGCGCCCACGCATCGCACGTGGTCCCTAGGGAACAAGATGGCGGCACCCGGGGACTGCACGTGGCTCGGGAAAATGAATATGGCGGCGCCCGCGGCCCGCACGTGGCCCATGGAGAGAGTTGTGGTGGCAGCCCTGGTTCGCCCCCGGAGACAGCGGCAACCGCCCAGGTCTGGCATAGCGCCACGAAATGGCCCTTTTTGCCACAACCTTTGCAGGTGGAGGAGCGGGCCGGGCAGCGCTGCTGGGGCTGCTTGGCTTGCCCGCAAAAATAACAGCGGGACCCCCCGGGGTTGCCTGGTAGCCGCACGGCACAAGCTTGTGGGGGGATGGGAGATGCATCGGGGTCGGCCGCGGGTACGTTCCACGCTGCCCAAGGGGCTGCCGTCCGGTCGGGGATGTACGTGCGGACTTTTCGGGAGGCCGCATCCAGGGAGCTAGCAAGGGCCCGTGCCTCCTTGAGGCCTAGTGTCTCTTTCTCCAGCAGCCGCTGACGGATTTGGGAGGAAAGTATACCTGCAACGAATGCGTCCCGGATTAAAAGTTCTGTGTGCTCGCTGGCTGAAACCTGCGGGCAGTCACAGTTCCTACCTAGTACCAGGAGCGCGCGCTAGAATTCATCCAGCGATTCCCCCGGGATTTGTCGCCTTGTCGCTTGCAGATGTCGGGGGTAAACCTGGTTTACTGGGCGAATGTAGTGTCCTTTCAACAGGGCCATCGTGGCCTCAAAATCGTCCGCATCCTCGATGAGGGTGTAGATCTCTGGGCTCACCCTTGAGTGGAGAACTTGCATCTTCTGGTCCTCCGTGGGTGCAGTCGTGGCCGTCCTGAGGTACCCGTTGAAGCACGCCAGCCAGTGTTTGAAGGTTGCCGCATGGGGGCTGAGTTGCAGACACTCCGGCTTGATTCGGAGCTCCATTCTTTGAAATCTAGTCCAATAAGTTGATGCTCGATCAATGACTCCAGAAGCGAGATTGGATGACAATTGAAGGCTTTATTGGACTAGATGTTTCCCCCAGCAGCGCAGGTACAGAATGTGGCTGCTAGGGAGACACAGACTCTTATACTCCGCCTTACTGGGCGGAACCAGCAGGCAGGCTTCACCAATGATCTTCCTGTCTCAGGTACCTCCCACACCAATGATCTTACAGCCTCAACCTAGGTACTGTAATACCCCTAATACCGAAGACCACAAATAGAAAATGTCTTGTGGGCCACACTCAGAACCCACGGTCCACAGGTTGCCCACCGCAAGTAGATCATTGCTCAGAGTAATAAATGTAAAATATTGTAGAGATTGGAAATATGAAATAAAAACAAAGTGCTGGGAATACTCAACAGGTTTGGCTGCACGTGGAGAGAGATATGTGGCTGGATTCTCCACATCCCGACGCCGAAATCGCGCCCGGCGCCGGGGCGGAGAATTCATTTCCAAGCATGGAATCGGGACTGGTGCCGGTTCCTCAATTCTCCGTCTCCCGAAAGCGGAGTACCCGGGAAGTACGCCGCGTACCCGGGAAGTACGACGCGCCGCGTATCATCCACCTGCAGCCATTGCCGAGGCCTGCCCTGCCACTCTCGGCCCCAAATGGCCAAAGTCCCGATGGCGTGGATCTAATCTGGTCGTGCCGTTCGGGATACACGCGTGGCGGCCCTGGACTCAGTCCGCGGCCACCATGGTCGGGGGGCGGGCCGAGCGGAGGGCAGGGAGTCAGTCCGCTGGAGGCCACCGCCGTGCGCATGCACGGCCTCTGACCTAGAAGTGCGGGGTCCTGTATCTGCAACTGGAGCTGGGAGCTTCACGACGGGTCCCTGCGAGCTCCCTGCAGGTCTGTGAATATGTGGCCTTTTGACCCCAGTTTTTCTGGCATAAAAGGCCACAGTTTTGATGACGGCGTGGAGACATAATCCCTGAAATGGAGAATCCAGCCGATGGAGTTACTATTTGACGTCAAATATGACGCCATCAGGTTGTGCTCATGGCTTGGTTTATTCCTCGCTGGGATCATGTGATCTGCACGGACATTTCTCACCTTGCCGTCAAGTACCCTTTGGCTTCACACACTTGTACTATGTTTCCCACAGCCCACTCGTAGGACTTGTGAGGTGTGCTCAGAACAGCAACAAGTTCACTTTGCCTGAAGTGGCATTCATGTTGGTTTGTGACATGTTGGCATTTACTGAACTGCTTACGATTAACTTTTAAAAATATATATTTTATTCAGGAATTTGCATCAACAAACAACAAATGAAACAAATGAAAGCAGAAGCTAAATTATACAATGTAATAAATAACCAACACCCACTTCCCCCCCCTTACTCCCTTCTTCAGTCCTGCTTGCCCCATTTTAACCCCCTTACCCCCCCATCCTCTCCTCCCCCTCTGTTGACACCTCAATCCTCCTAAAAGAAATCCATGCACGGCTTCCACCTTCGAGAGAACTTATCAGCCGACCCCCTCAGGACGATCTTGACCTTCTTCAGCCTCAGAAATTCCGTAAGGTCACTCACCCACACCCCAGCTTTCGGCAGCTCCAAGTCTCCCCACCCAAGCAAAATCCGTCTCCAGGTTATCAGGTAGGCAAAGGCCAAAACATCAGCCTCTCTCGCCCCCTGGACTCCCGGGTCTTCCAACACCCCAAATACCGCTATCTCTGGACTCGGAGCCACTTTTACCCAAACACCTTGGACATTATGTCCGCAAACCCCTGTCAGAGCCCCTTTTGCTTTGGACATGCCCAAAACAAGTGGACATGATTTGCGGGCATCCCCGCGCACCGCCCACACCTGTCCTTTAGAACATAGAACATACAGTGCAGAAGGAGGCCATTCAGCCCATCGAGTCTGCACCAACCCACTTAAGCCCTCACTTCCACCCTATCCCCGTAACCCAATAAACACTCCAAACCTTTTTGGTCACTAAGGGCAATTTATCATGGCCAATCCACCTAACCTGCACATCTTTGGACTGTAGGAAGAAACCGGAGCACCCGGAGGAAACCCACGCAGACACGGGGAGAACGTGCAGACTCTGCACTGACAGTAACCCAGCGGCGAATCGAACCTGGGACCCTGGCGCTGTGAAGCCACAGTGCCATCCACTTGTGCTACCGTTTACTACCTCAAAGAACCTACTCACCCTGCACCCTGGGGACTACTTTAAACTGAATAAGACTGAGCCTCGCACACAGCGAGGCCGCCTTCACCCTCCGTAGAGCCTCCTTCAGTGTCCCGACTCCACTTCCCCCCAAGCTCCTCCTCCCACTTCCGCTTAATGCCCCCCACCGGGGCCCCCTCCCAATCCATCAGCTCCTTGTAGACCTCGGACACCTTCCCCTCCCTTGACAACACCTTATCTTGCAGCCCCAAGGGTGGCAACCCAGGAAAGGATGGCGTCTCTCTCCTCACGAAATCCCGAACCTACAGCTACCTGAAACCATTCCCCCTGGGCAACTCATACTCTTTCTCCAGGTCCTCTAATTTCGGAAAGCTGCTCCCGACGAACAGGTCCCCGAATCGCTCCATCCCTGCTTGCTGCCACCCCCTCACATCCAGCCCCCCTCCCCGGTGCAAACCTAAGATTATCACAGATTGGTGCCCACATCAAGGCACCCTCCAGACTCAAAATGCTGCCTCCACTGCCCCCATACCCTCAAGGCCGACACCATCACTGGGCTCACGGAGTACCTGGCTGGCGAGAACGGCAGAGGTGCCATTAGCAATGACCTCAAGCTCATTCCCCGACAAGAGGCTGCCTCCATCTGCACCCCCCCCCTCCCCCCCCCCCCCCCCCGCCCCCATACCGACCCCTCCCCCACTACCCATTTCCGAACCATAGCGATGTTTGCCGTCCAATAGTAATTTAGTATATTCGACAATGTCAACGCCCGTCCTCGGCTCCAAAAAAGCCCTTTTGACCTGCAGGGTCTTACCCGCCCATACAAACCCGGAGGTCTGTGCATTAATCTTCTTAAGGAACTACTTCGGGACAAAGATCAGGAGGTTCTGAAATACGAACAGGAATCTTGGCAGTACCGTCATCTTCACTGTCTGCACTGACCCGCCAACGACAGCGGCAGCACATCTCACCTCTTAAAATCCCCCTTCATCTGCCCCACCAGCCGGGTCAAACTTAACTTATGTAACTGCGCACAACCCCACGCCACCTGAATACCCAAGCATCTAAAGCTCGCCCCCACCACATTGAACGGCAGCTCCACTAACCTCCTGTCCTGCCCTCTGGTCTCAATGGGGAACACCCCACTCTTTCCTATGTTCAACATGTATCCGGAGGACCAGCCACAGTCCTCCAAAATCCCCATAATGCTCCCCAAGCCACCCAATGGGTCAGAAATATATAACAGGTTGTCCGTGTACAGGGAAACCCTGTGCTCGATGCCCCACCCCGCACAATCACTCTCCAATCCCTCGACGCCATCACTCCCTTTGTACCTGCGCCACAAACACCCTTGTCAGCATCCCCCCCTCTCCAAACAAAACAACAGCCCCAGCCCCCTCCGCCTGCGTCTACCTCCTGACCACCCCCCCTCTGTCCTCCCGTTAACTAGCCCTCCCAGCTAGCATGGCAACCCCGACCCAAGGCCTCTAAACCTCCTAGATTCCCATTCCCCTCCCCCTGTCCACACTCCCCCAAGAAACACAAAAGCAGAAAAAGGTGCACTCACCCTTGGTGCTCCCTAAACACCAAACCCAACAAAACATTTCAAAGGGGAAAATCTTTTCCAAGAGCAACAAAAAAACCTCCTCACAACTCCTCAAAAGTTCAATGTCCTCCTTCTCCTGTCAGCCCATTGTCCCTCAGAAACTCCATTGCCTCCTCTGGCGTACCAAAATAATATTCTCAATTCTAGAAAGTCACCCAGAGGCAGGCCGGATACAGCACTTCAAACTTCACCCCCTAGAAATTACACAACGTTTTGGCCTCAACTACCTTCTGTGGTACCAAATTCCACAGATTCACCGCTCTCTGGGTGAAGAAATGTCTCCTCACCTCAGTCTTAAAAGGTTTACCCCTTATCCTCAAACTATGGCCCCTAGCTCTGGACTCCCCCACCATCGGGAACATTCTTTCTGAATCCTACCCTGTCTAATCCTTTTAGGATTTTGTCAGATTTTATGAGATCCCCTCTCACTCTTCTAAATGTCCTAATCGACTTAGTCTCTCCTCATATGACAGTCTCGCCATCCCAGGAATCAGCCTGATAAATCTTTGCTGCACTCCCTCCATAGAACATCCTTCCTCAGATACGGACATCAAAACTGCACACAATACTCCAGGTGTGGCCTCACCAATGCCCTATACAAGTGCAGTAAAACATCTCTATTCCTATTCTCAAATCCCCTCGCTATGAAGGCCAACATACCATTTGCCTTCTTTACTGCCTGCTGTATCTGTGCACTTACTTTCAGTGACTGATGCACGAGGACACCAAGGTCTCGCTGAGCATCCGCCTCTCACAACTTACACCCATTCAAATAATAATTTGCCCTCTTATGTTTGCTACCGAAGCGGATAACCTCACATTTATCCACATTATACTGCATCTGCCATGCATGTGCCCACCCACTCAGCCTGTCCAAATCCCGCTGAAGCATCTCTGCATCCTCCTCACAGCTCTCCCTCCCACCCAACTTTGTATCATCTGCAAATGTGGAGATAATACATTTAGTTCCCTCATCCAATTCATTACATGATGTGAACAGTTGGGATCCTAGCACAGCTCCCTGTGGTACCCCACAAGTCACTGCCGCCAATCAGAAAAAGACCCATTTATTCCAACGTTTTGCTTCCTGTCTGCTAACGAGCTTTCTATCCATCTCAAGACACTACCCAAATCCCATGCGCTTTAACTTTACATATTAATCTGCTATGTGAGACCTTGCTGAAAGCCTTCTGAAAGTCTAAATAAACCATAACCACCTGTTAGTCCTGGTCAACTCGACTTGTTACATCTCCAAAGAATTCTAGTGATTTGTCTAGCATGATTTCCCTTTTGTAAATCCATGCTGACTTTGTCTGATTTCACCACTGCTTTCCAAATGCTGTGCTATGAAATCCTGATAACTGACTCCAGCAACTTCCCTACTACTGACATAAGGCTCACTGGTCTATAGCTCCCTGTCTCTCTATCTCCCTTTTTGAATGGTTGAGTTACATTCGCTACCCTCCAATCTGTAGGAACCATTCCAGAGTCCAAAGAATTTTGGAAAATGACCATCAATGAATTTACGATTTCTAGGTCACTTCCTTAAGTGCTCTGGGATGTAGACTATCCGGCCCTGGAGGTTTGCCCGCCATCAATCCTATTAATTTCCCCCAAACCATTTCTTTACTAATACTAATTTCCTTCAGCTCCTCGCTAAAACTTGTGCTTCTCGGAACATCCGGTACATTATTCACGTCTTCCTTTGTGAAGACAGAAGCAAAGTACGAATTTTAGTTCCTCAGCCATTTCTTTGTTCCCTGTTATGAATTCCACGTTTTCTGACTGTAAGGGGCCTACAATAGTTTTTATCAATCTTTTTCCATTTACGTACTTATTAAACCTTTAACAGTCAGTTTTTATGTTCCCTGCTCGTTCACTTTCAAATTGTATTTTCCCCTTCTTAATCAATCTCTCGGTCTGTCTTTGCTGAATTTTAAACTGTTCCCTATCCTCAGGTCTATTGCTTTTTCTTGCTCAATTGTAAGCCTCTTCTTTGAATCTAATACTTTCTCTAATTTCCCTTGTAAGCCATGGTTTGGCCACAGTTTCCTTTCTATTCTTGCGCCAAATAGGAATAAACAGCTTTTCCAGTTCACTTGTTTGTTCCTTGAATGACTGCCACTGCCTGTCTGCTGTCCTTCCTTTCAGTAATGTTTCCCAGTCCATCATAGCCAGTTCATGCTGTTGGGGGACATTTTCTGATACTGGACTATGATATAAATTATAGGTGGCTTTGTAACTAGATTTTTGCTCCTATATTACTTTTGAATAGTTCTGCTGAGACAAAAGGTACTCATTGGCTTAGATGCCTGTTTAGAAGAGGCAATTTGTAGAAATAGATAGTGTGTACACAATGCTTGTTAATATCAGAAAGGACACAAAATGGCTGTTAGCTATTAAAGCATTACTAAAGACACAAAATGGCTGAACTGGCCACTTTCCAGAACAATAAGTTACAAACTGTGTAAACTAACTCATGAGAACCTATGGAGTATCTCAACAGCTGCTGATAACAGCTTCACAGAACAAGGAATGCAATGTATATGCTCAAGGTCCCCCGCTGTAGACAGGACATATCCTTGTGTTAGTTTTGAGTGAATTCTGTATGAAGTTAGGGGCGGGTAAGACAACATCCACTTTAACCATATATGTGATAACTGGGATGCTAAGAAAATTGATTGACTGCATGTAATGGATTGTGACGTGAATATAGTTGATTGATTGTACGTAAATGAGAATACAACTAATTTCCCCCCCTTGAATCTGTATATTAACCCATTGAGAACCTTAGCTCAAGTGAGAAAGAGGATTGCAAGACTGCGTAGACTCCAAATCTTTCTTCCAGATCTGAAATAATAAACTGCTTCTTTACTTACTCAAACAGGCCTACATGTGAATATTTTCACTTCCAACAATGCCTCATACCATCATGGTGACCGTTGCTTACCGAGACCCAGATTTAATTGATTGAATTCAAATTCCACCAGCTGCCATTTGAACCCATGTTTCCCCGGAGCTTGAGCCTGAGCCTACGGGATTGCTAGTCCAGCAACATTCCCATTTCTCCACAGTCTCCGTTTCAGGCTGAGGTTATTCATGAATGCCCCCCCTTCTCAACCTTGCCCCTCGCCTGAGGTGTGGTGATCTTCAGGTTAAATCACCACCAGTCAGTTCTCCTCCTCAAAGGGGAAAGCAGCCCATGGTCATCTGGGACTATGGCGACTTCACCTTTACTTCTCAGTAAATTCAAACATAGGAATTAGGAGAATTAGGCAATTCAGCCCTTCGAGCCTGCTCTGCCGTTCAATCAGACCATGGTTGATCTCTTCCTGGTCTCAAATCCACCTCCTTACCTGTTGCCCATACCTCTTTAACTCTTTTTAAAAATCAGAAATATATCTATCACTTTCTTGACTCAGATTCCACTGCACTATGGAGCAGCCAGTTCCACAAATTCACCACCCTCTGCAAGAAGTAATTCCTCCTCATCTCAGTTCTAAATCTACCGCCTCGCAACCTATATCTGTGATCTCTCATCTAGACTTCCCCACAAGGGCGAACATTTGGTCAATGTTTACTTAATCAATCCCATTTAATATTTTATACACCTGGATCAGATCCCTTCTTCTAAACTCCAGTGAGTAGAAGCCCAAACTGTTTAACTTCTCCTCATATACCAACCCTTTCATCCCTGGAGTCAATCTGGTCAACCTCCTCTGAACTGCCACCAATGCCACCACATCCTTCCTCAAATAAGGAGGTCAAAACTGGAAACAGTACTGTTTTCCCACCTATATTAGTAGCATACACCTTTTGCTGCTATAATACACTCTGCCCCTTGTAGATCATTTATATAAATTGGAAACAGTTGAGGTCCGAGTACTGAACCCTGCAGCACCCCGCTAGTCACAGTTCATCAGCCAGAGAAGGACCCATTTATCCTGACCCTTTGTTTTTGTCAGTCAGCCAATCTTCAATCCAATCTAGTACCCTATCCCCAATCCCCTGCAAACTCACCTTCTGGATCAGTCTTTTATGCAGCACCTTATCAAACGTCTTTTGGAAGTCTAGATATACCACATCCACAGGTTCCCCATTATCCACCTTGCCGGTTACATCCTCAAAGAACTCAAGCAAGTTTGTCAAGCATGACTTGCCTTCCTAAAACCATGCTGACAATGGTGGATTGAACTTTGTCTTCTCAAATGTTCAGTCATCTCCTCCTCAATGATTGATTCCAGCAACTTCCCCACCACAGAGGTCAAGCTGACCGAACTATAGTTTCCTACTTTTTGCCTCTCTCCCTTTTTGAATAGGGGCGTCACATTAGAGTGTTTCCAATCCACTGGGACATAATAATAATAATCTTTATTAGTGTCACAAGTAGGCTTACATTAACACTGCAATTAAGTTACTGTGAAAATCGTCACATTCCGGCGCCTGTTCGGGTACACTGAGGGAGAATTCAGAATGTCCAATTCACCTAACATGCACGTCTTTCGGGACATGTGGGAGGAAACCAGAGCACCCGGAAGAAATCCACGCAGACACAGGGAGTACGTTAAGACTCCGCACAGACAGTGACCCAAGCCGGGAATCAAAACTGGGACCCTGGTGCTGTGAAGCAACAGCGCTAAGCACAGCCAGCTCTTCCTCTGAGTTGAAGTTTGGGAGATATCAGCTTGTCTGCAGTACTGCCCACCTCAGTTACATGTAGGTGGTACCAGCCTGTTTAGGGCAATGCCCACCTGAGTTAAATGTAGGAGTGACTAGCCTGCATGGGGCAAAGCCCACGTGAGTTACAGGTAGGAGTGATCAGCCTCTGTGGAGCACTGCACACCTGAGTTACAGGTAGGAGGGGCCAACCTGTCAGGGCACTACCCATCTGAGTTACAGGTAGGTGGTGCCAGCCTGTCTGGGGCACAGCCCACCTGAGATACGGATAGGTGGTGCCAGCCTGTCTGGGGCAGTGCCCACCTGAGTTACAGGTAGGTGGTGCCAGCCTGTCTGGGGTACTGCCCACCTGAGTTACAGGTAGGTGGTGCCAGCCTGTCTGGGGCAGTACCCACCTGAGTTTCAGGTAGGTGGGACCAGCCTGTCTGGGGCAGTGCCCACCTGAGTTACAGGAAGTAAACCGGATATGCTTTCCTCTCCTATTCCACAGTCTCTCCAAGCTCTGCATAAACTTTGCCGCTTCCAGGTTTTGGAACAAGCCAAGCTCTGCCATTTGCTCCTTCCTTTCTCTCCTCCCCTCTGACTTTCTTCGTTGGTCGGCGCGACAGAAATTTCCGGATGGCGAACCATTGACTGCTCCCCGGAGGTAACCTTTTATATTTAATCCTCTCAAAGCGCTCACGCGAGCATTAAGGGGAAGAATGTTGTTCACTGAATGTAGTACTAGTCCACTTTCCAGTAATTACTGTTCCAGACATGAGCTTGATCACTTTGAAAAATAATTCTGCCGCGGACGATCAAAGATGAAATTCCCCAATGATGCAACGTATCCGGTCTCCGGGGTGGCCGGATTAGAAAAATCTGAGTTAGACCAGAACAATACTGTATCTGAGTTACACCAGAACAATACTGCATCTGAGTTCGAGCCAATACTGTATCTGAGTTACACCAGAACAATACTGTATCTGAGTTAGACCCAATACTGTATCTGAGTTACACCAGAACAATACTGCATCTGAGTTCGAGCCAATACTGTATCTGAGTTACACCAGAACAATACTGTATCTGAGTTACACCAGAACAATACTGTATCTGAGTTAGACCCAATACTGTATCTGAGTTAGACCCAATACTGTATCTGAGTTACACCAGAACAATACTGTATCTGAGTTAGACCCAATACTGTATCTGAGTTCGAGCCAATACTGTATCTGAGTTCGAGCCAATACTGTATCTGAGTTACACCAGAACAATACTGTATCTGAGTTAGACCCAATACTGTATCTGAGTTACACCAGAACAATACTGTATCTGAGTTAGACCCAATACTGTATCTGAGTAGAGCCAATGCTGTATCTGAGCTACACCAGAACAATACTGTATCTGAGTTAGACCCAATACTGTATCTGAGTTAGACCCAATACTGTATCTGAGTAGAGCCAATGCTGTATCTGAGCTACACCAGAACAATACTGTATCTGAGTTAGACCCAATACTGTTTCTGAGTTAAACCCAATACTGTATCTGAGTAAGATCCAATACTGTATCTGAGTTAGACCAGAACAATACTGTATCTGAGTTAGACCCAATATTGTTTCTGAGTTAAACCCAATACTGTATCTGAGTTAGACCCAATACTGTATCTGAGTTAGACCCAATACTGTATCTGAGTTAAACCCAATACTGTATCTGAGTTAAACCCAATACTGTATCTGAATTAGACCAGAACAATACTGTATCTGAGTTAGACCCAATACTGTATCTGAGTTAGACCCAATACTGTATCTGAGTTAGACCAGAACAATACTGTATCTGAGTTAGACCCAATACTGTATCTGAGTTCGATCCAATACTGTATCTGAGTTAGACCCAATACTGTATCTGAGTTAGATCCAATACTGTATCTGAGTTAGACCCAATACTGTATCTGTGTTAGACCCAATACTGTATCTGTGTTAGACCAGAACAATACTGTATCTGAGTTAGATCCAATACTGTATCTGAGTTAGACCCAATACTGTATCTGTGTTAGACCAGAACAATACTGTATCTGAGTTAGATCCAATACTGTATCTGAGTTAGACCCAATACTGTATCTGTGTTAGACCAGAACAATACTGTATCTGAGTTAGACCCAATACTGTATCTGAGTTAGACCCAATATTGTACCTGAGTTAAACCCAATATTGTATCTGAGTTACACCAGAACAATACTGCATCTGAGTTCGAGCCAATACTGTATCTGAGTTACACCAGAACAATACTGTATCTGAGTTACACCAGAACAATACTGTATCTGAGTTAGACCCAATACTGTATCTGAGTTCGAGCCAATACTGTATCTGAGTTCGAGCCAATACTGTATCTGAGTTACACCAGAACAATACTGTATCTGAGTTAGGCCCAATACTGTATCTGAGTTCGAGCCAATACTGTATCTGAGTTCGAGCCAATACTGTATCTGAGTTACACCAGAACAATACTGTATCTGAGTTAGAGCCAATACTGTATCTGAGTTACACCAGAACAATACTGTATCTGAGTTAGACCCAGTACTGTATCTGAGTAGAGCCAATGCTGTATCTGAGCTACACCAGAACAATACTGTATCTGAGTTAGACCCAATACTGTTTCTGAGTTAAACCCAATACTGTATCTGAGTAAGATCCAATACTGTATCTAAGTTAAACCAGAACAATACTGTATCTGAGTTAGACCCAATACTGTTTCTGAGTTAAACCCAATACTGTATCTGAGTTAAACCCAATACTGTATCTGAGTTAGACCCAATACTGTATCTGAGTTAAACCCAATACTGTATCTGAGTTAGACCCAATACTGTATCTGAGTTAGACCCAATACTGTATCTGAGTTAAACCCAATACTGTATCTGAGTTAGATCCAATACTGTATCTGAGTTAGACCCAATACTGTATCTGTGTTAGACCCAATACTGTATCTGAGTTAGACCAGAACAATACTGTATCTGAGTTAGACCCAATACTGTATCTGAGTTAGATCCAATACTGTATCTGAGTTAGACCCAATACTGTATCTGAGTTAGATCCAATACTGTATCTGAGTTAGACCCAATACTGTATCTGTGTTAGACCAGAACAATACTGTATCTGAGTTAGACCCAATACTGTATCTGAGTTAGATCCAATACTGTATCTGAGTTAGACCCAATACTGTATCTGAGTTAGACCCAATACTGTATCTGAGTTAAACCCAATACTGTATCTGAGTTAGACCAGAACAATACTGTATCTGAGTTAGACCCAATACTGTATCTGAGTTAGATCCAATACTGTATCTGAGTTAGACCCAATACTGTATCTGAGTTAGATCCAATACTGTATCTGAGTTAGACCCAATACTGTATCTGTGTTAGACCAGAACAATACTGTATCTGAGTTAGACCCAATACTGTATCTGTGTTAGACCCAATACTGTATCTGAGTTAGACCCAATACTGTATCTGAGTTAAACCCAATACTGTATCTGAGTTAGACCAGAACAATACTGTATCTGAGTTAGACCCAATACTGTATCTGAGTTAGATCCAATACTGTATCTGAGTTAGACCCAATACTGTATCTGAGTTAGATCCAATACTGTATCTGAGTTAGACCCAATACTGTATCTGTGTTAGACCAGAACAATACTGTATCTGAGTTAGACCCAATACTGTATCTGTGTTAGACCCAATACTGTATCTGTGTTAGACCAGAACAATACTGTATCTGAGTTAGACCCAATACTGTATCTGAGTTAGATCCAATACTGTATCTGAGTTAGACCCAATACTGTATCTGAGTTAGATCCAATACTGTATCTGAGTTAGACCCAATACTGTATCTGTGTTAGACCAGAACAATACTGTATCTGAGTTAGACCCAATACTGTATCTGTGTTAGACCCAATACTGTATCTGTGTTAGACCAGAACAATACTGTATCTGAGTTAGATCCAATACTGTATCTGAGTTAGACCCAATACTGTATCTGTGTTAGACCAGAACAATACTGTATCTGAGTTAGACCCAATACTGTATCTGAGTTAGACCCAATATTGTACCTGAGTTAAACCCAATATTGTATCTGAGTTACACCAGAACAATACTGTATCTGAGTTAGATCCAATACTGTATCTGAGTTAGACCCAATACTGTATCTGAGCTACATCAGAACAATACTGTATCTGAGGTGACCCAATACTGTATCTGAGTTAGACCCAATACTGTATCTGAGTTAGACCCAATGCTGTATCTGAGTTACACCAGAACAATACTGTATCTGAGTTAGACCCAATACGGTATCTGAGCTACACCAGAACAATACTGTATCTGAGTTAGACCCAATACTGTATTTGAGTTAGACCCAATACTGTATGAGAGTTACACCAGAACAATGCTGTATCTGAGCTACACCAGAACAATATTTTATCTGAGCTACACCAGAACAATACTGTATCTGAGCTACACCAGAACAATACTGTATCAGAGTTTCACCAGAACAATGCTGTATCTGAGCTACACCAGAACAATGCTGTATCTGAGTTGGAGCAGAACAATACTGTATCTGAGTTAGACCCAATACTGTATCTGAGTTAGACCCAATACTGTATCTGCGCTACACCAGAACAATACTGTATCTGAGTTCGACCCAATACTGTATCTGACTTAAAACCAATACTGTTTCTGAGCTAAACCCGAACAGCACTGCATCTGAGTTAGACCCAATACTGTATCTGTGTCAGACCCAATACGGTATCTGAGTTTGACCCAATACTGTATCTGAGTTAGACCGAATACTGTATCTGAGCTACACCAGAACAATACTGTATCTGAGTTGGACCCAATACTGTATCTGACTTAAAACCAATACTGTTTCTGAGCTAAACCCGAACAACACTGCATCTGAGTTAGACCCAATACTGTATCTGTGTCAGACCCAATACGGTATCTGAGTTTGACCCAATACTGTATCTGAGTTAGACCGAATACTGTATCTGAGCTACACCAGAACAATACTGTATCTGAGTTAGACCCAATACTGTATCTGACTTAAAACCAATACTGTTTCTGAGCTAAACCCGAACAACACTGCATCTGAGTTAGACCCAATACTGTATCTGTGTCAGACCCAATACGGTATCTGAGTTTGACCCAATACTGTATCTGAGTTAGACCGAATACTGTATCTGAGCTACACCAGAACAATACTGTATCTGAGTTGGACCCAATACTGTATCTGAGTTAGACCCAATACTGTATCTGAGTAGAGCCAATGCTGTATCTGAGCTACACCAGAACAATACTGTATCTGAGTTAGACCCAATACTGTTTCTGAGTTAAACCCAATACTGTATCTGAGTAAGATCCAATACTGTATCTGAGTTAGACCAGAACAATACTGTATCTGAGTTAGACCCAATATTGTTTCTGAGTTAAACCCAATACTGTATCTGAGTTAGACCCAATACTGTATCTGAGTTAGACCCAATACTGTATCTGAGTTAAACCCAATACTGTATCTGAGTTAAACCCAATACTGTATCTGAATTAGACCAGAACAATACTGTATCTGAGTTAGACCCAATACTGTATCTGAGTTAGACCCAATACTGTATCTGAGTTAGACCAGAACAATACTGTATCTGAGTTAGACCCAATACTGTATCTGAGTTCGATCCAATACTGTATCTGAGTTAGACCCAATACTGTATCTGAGTTAGATCCAATACTGTATCTGAGTTAGACCCAATACTGTATCTGTGTTAGACCCAATACTGTATCTGTGTTAGACCAGAACAATACTGTATCTGAGTTAGATCCAATACTGTATCTGAGTTAGACCCAATACTGTATCTGTGTTAGACCAGAACAATACTGTATCTGAGTTAGATCCAATACTGTATCTGAGTTAGACCCAATACTGTATCTGTGTTAGACCAGAACAATACTGTATCTGAGTTAGACCCAATACTGTATCTGAGTTAGACCCAATATTGTACCTGAGTTAAACCCAATATTGTATCTGAGTTACACCAGAACAATACTGCATCTGAGTTCGAGCCAATACTGTATCTGAGTTACACCAGAACAATACTGTATCTGAGTTACACCAGAACAATACTGTATCTGAGTTAGACCCAATACTGTATCTGAGTTCGAGCCAATACTGTATCTGAGTTCGAGCCAATACTGTATCTGAGTTACACCAGAACAATACTGTATCTGAGTTAGGCCCAATACTGTATCTGAGTTCGAGCCAATACTGTATCTGAGTTCGAGCCAATACTGTATCTGAGTTACACCAGAACAATACTGTATCTGAGTTAGAGCCAATACTGTATCTGAGTTACACCAGAACAATACTGTATCTGAGTTAGACCCAGTACTGTATCTGAGTAGAGCCAATGCTGTATCTGAGCTACACCAGAACAATACTGTATCTGAGTTAGACCCAATACTGTTTCTGAGTTAAACCCAATACTGTATCTGAGTAAGATCCAATACTGTATCTGAGTTAAACCAGAACAATACTGTATCTGAGTTAGACCCAATACTGTTTCTGAGTTAAACCCAATACTGTATCTGAGTTAAACCCAATACTGTATCTGAGTTAGACCCAATACTGTATCTGAGTTAAACCCAATACTGTATCTGAGTTAGACCCAATACTGTATCTGAGTTAGACCCAATACTGTATCTGAGTTAAACCCAATACTGTATCTGAGTTAGATCCAATACTGTATCTGAGTTAGACCCAATACTGTATCTGTGTTAGACCAAATACTGTATCTGAGTTAGACCAGAACAATACTGTATCTGAGTTAGACCCAATACTGTATCTGAGTTAGATCCAATACTGTATCTGAGTTAGACCCAATACTGTATCTGAGTTAGATCCAATACTGTATCTGAGTTAGACCCAATACTGTATCTGTGTTAGACCAGAACAATACTGTATCTGAGTTAGACCCAATACTGTATCTGAGTTAGATCCAATACTGTATCTGAGTTAGACCCAATACTGTATCTGAGTTAGACCCAATACTGTATCTGAGTTAAACCCAATACTGTATCTGAGTTAGACCAGAACAATACTGTATCTGAGTTAGACCCAATACTGTATCTGAGTTAGATCCAATACTGTATCTGAGTTAGACCCAATACTGTATCTGAGTTAGATCCAATACTGTATCTGAGTTAGACCCAATACTGTATCTGTGTTAGACCAGAACAATACTGTATCTGAGTTAGACCCAATACTGTATCTGTGTTAGACCCAATACTGTATCTGTGTTAGACCAGAACAATACTGTATCTGAGTTAGATCCAATACTGTATCTGAGTTAGACCCAATACTGTATCTGTGTTAGACCAGAACAATACTGTATCTGAGTTAGACCCAATACTGTATCTGAGTTAGACCCAATATTGTACCTGAGTTAAACCCAATATTGTATCTGAGTTACACCAGAACAATACTGTATCTGAGTTAGATCCAATACTGTATCTGAGTTAGACCCAATACTGTATCTGAGCTACATCAGAACAATACTGTATCTGAGGTGACCCAATACTGTATCTGAGTTAGACCCAATACTGTATCTGAGTTAGACCCAATGCTGTATCTGAGTTACACCAGAACAATACTGTATCTGAGTTAGACCCAATACGGTATCTGAGCTACACCAGAACAATACTGTATCTGAGTTAGACCCAATACTGTATTTGAGTTAGACCCAATACTGTATGAGAGTTACACCAGAACAATGCTGTATCTGAGCTACACCAGAACAATATTTTATCTGAGCTACACCAGAACAATACTGTATCTGAGCTACACCAGAACAATACTGTATCAGAGTTTCACCAGAACAATGCTGTATCTGAGCTACACCAGAACAATGCTGTATCTGAGTTGGAGCAGAACAATACTGTATCTGAGTTAGACCCAATACTGTATCTGAGTTAGACCCAATACTGTATCTGCGCTACACCAGAACAATACTGTATCTGAGTTAGACCCAATACTGTATCTGACTTAAAACCAATACTGTTTCTGAGCTAAACCCGAACAACACTGCATCTGAGTTAGACCCAATACTGTATCTGTGTCAGACCCAATACGGTATCTGAGTTTGACCCAATACTGTATCTGAGTTAGACCGAATACTGTATCTGAGCTACACCAGAACAATACTGTATCTGAGTTGGACCCAATACTGTATCTGAGTTAGACCCAATATTGTATCTGATTTAGACCCAATACTGTATCTGAGTTACACCAGAACAATACCGTTTCTGAGTTAAACCCATTACTGTATCTGAGTTAGACCCAATACTGTATCTGAGCTAGACCAGAAAAATACTGTATCTGAGCTACACCAGAAAAATCAGACTGCCTTAGCTAGACCAGAACAATACAATATCGGAATTGGACTAGAACCAGCAGACTGAGTGTGTTTGTGTGTATCTGTGAACGATTTTGAGAGTTTGTGAATGCGTTTGTGAGTGTTTGTGAGTGCTTGTGAGTGTTTGCGTGTGTTTCTGTGACTGAGTGAGTTTCTGAGTGTGTTCGTGTGTGCCTGACAATGAGTGGCTGATGGTTGGGACTGAATGTTTGTGTGTCGGAATGTGTGTTTTTGTGTGAGTGTGTTTGTGCATGTGTCAGTGAGTGAGTGCATATAAAATTAGAGATCAGGAATATCACAAACCCTCTTTCACAGAAAATAACAAGAACCATGGGGGGGGGTCGAGTGGTATTGGGCCTGGGGGAGGGGTGGTGCCCTGTGGGGCGGTTGGTTCGGGGGGGGGGGTTGGGGGGGCGCGGACATGTGTGGTTCGCCCATGCTAACCCTTGTACCGTGTGTTCTCGTACCGGGGCACCCCTGGCCCCTGCTTGTCTGCCCCACCGACCACCCATAACCTCCACTGACCGCAGAGGCCTCTGGCTGTGCGGCTGAAGGCTATTGCTAATAGGGAATTGGCAATCGTAGTTGAGTGAGCACTTCACACAACCCAAGTAGAACCCCGTGGGTAGGCGGGCCATGTGGCACGTGGGAGTCATTGCCCAGCATCCCAATCACACCTTGATGAATGGACACTGCGAAAGGCATCATCACAGATGTAGCGGCCAACCTTTGATCACCCAGGCGATGGGCCCCAGCCCCTGGTACATGTCCGTGACTGGGTGTGTGTCGGCAGGGCCTGTTGGGTGGGGGGGATGGAGCACGTCTGGGGGATGGGGCATTGAATTGGTGGTCAGCCCACATCATGAACCAAAGAGCCAGAGGCGTCATACTGGTTGTGTTGAGGGTACAATAATATTCCTCGTCCAAGTGTACACCACTGCCCCATTCTCCCGATGGTGCCGCCGCACTATCCTCACTCTCCCTTCCTCCTCAAACCACCCACAGAGCCCCAATGCACACTCCAATTTGTACCCTCCACCTACCTTCACCCTCCCCCAGTGCCCTCAGTGATCCTCGCTGTGCTTGGCTTCCTTGCTCTATCGCTACGTCTAGGTATGCCCACAGGATGCACCTCAGAGGTGGAGGCAGCCAGCTGTTTACCTCGTCCCGTGACCTTCGATGCCCCGGTGGGCGTCGTCTGGGGGCTCTGGGGCCGGAGCGCCAGCGCACATGTCAGCGGCACATGCAGGGCCGTGCCGCCCTTTTCTGGGTGCTGACGCGGTCTCATCAGAGGGGTGGCACTCGGGGGAGCTTGAGGCCACTGTCGCCAGTCCATAGGATCGGTCTGGGTTGCCAACCAATGCCCCCTCCTCCCGGTCGGTGCCCATAGGGCCCTGGGATTCACCTGCGGTCGCCACTCTTACAATGTTGGCCTCGGTGCAAGGCATTGCCGGCAACATCTCCAGCATCCATAGTCTCTGGGACACCTCCTATCAGCTATGGACCTCAGGAAGTTTCGCTGACATCTTCCTCTGAATGTCCTGGCTGCTCCCTAACATCTCCATCAGCTCCGGGAAGGAGAGGCAGCTGGTTCGGCAACCTGTTCCAGAGGCTCAGAACCTGATTGGGTTCCAGCTGGGTCCTGGGATCCAGCAGACCTCCAACTGCTGCCTCGCCTGGATGTTCCTGCCTCCCCCTGATGTGCATCAGCAGCTGTGTGGTGCTCACCAGATGGTGCCCCATAGGCCTGTCCACTAACGTTTCCCACCGAGATGCGTGTGTCTTCTCTCGTGGAGGATGGGATAACAGCAGCGACTGTGGCTCCGAGATGTTCTCCTGGGAGGTGGGGGTGGGGTCGACGCAGTCGGTTGGAGGACCGGCAGAGGTGCTGCAGTCAGTTGGAGGACCTGCGGGGGTATGAACATGTGGTCAGTAGGAGGAATGGGTCAGTCTGTGTGACAATATCAACTCATGTGTGACTGTGCATACGGGTGGAGCCCGAGGGATCCTCAGCTCTGCGGCATGCGCCGACCTCCGTATTGGTTACTGTTCTGTTCCCGGCCACCCCTGTCACCTCCAGGGCCCGTTCGCGAATGTGGTGAGGATTCTAATGTCTGACACCCCTCCACAAGTCTGGGCCCACTTCTGGTAATTGTGGGAGAGCTTCTTCTGCAGATACACAGAGAGGGCATCCTTAGCCACACGCGTGGTTCACAGTGCTGAGCATGGGGGTGGGAGCGGGGTGCTGCGAGGGGAGGGTTGGAGTGAACGGTGGGGGTTGTGAATTGGGAAGAGTGGTTTGGGCAGATGGAGGGTTGGGAGGGAAGTTTGGGACAGGTCTTGTTTCGCGTTGGGGGGCGGGAAAGCTCCGGGGGGTGTGGGGGTGGGGGTTGGTGCCAGCCCACCCGTGCTGCCCAATGTAGGTCGTTGACCTTCTTGCGGCACTGGGGGCCAGTTCTCCTGGTCACTCTGCCCGAGCTTACCGCCACTGCCACTTCGTCCAGGCGGCACTGGCTGCCCTGTCGCTCACCCGTGGACCCTCGGGGTAACAGGATATTCCTCCTGGCCTCCACCGCATAAGGAGCCCTCCACCCCCCCAAGTCTGCATCCCCGAATCAGGGGGGCAGTCGTCTTGATACCACGGCTGTGAGCTGAGTGGGGTTGGCTGTGCAAGAGCTGTTAAAGTGCTGCTCGACCTTGTTAACGGGGGGCTGGCGAGCGCGGTCTCGGCAAATCGGCTGGCGAGTCTTCATTTGCGGCGTGAAGCCCGTGGGGCCTCGTTAAGTGGACCAATTAACGTTGAACAGCGTTGCCGAGCTCACCGGGCTGAGTTCCGGGAAGCTCGCAGCAGTTCCCGCTCGCTACCACACTTGGAAACCTTTCCGGTGAATCACATTCCTCGTATCTGACTTAATAATTTACATTTTCAGTATTTTGAAATATATATATTAAATATATGAATTGCATCGGAAATTGTGAGAAGTCCGATGCAATTCGCAAACATACTTTTCAACCAAAACCCTTTTCCAGAATGTGGGCCGGGATTCTCCGCTATCCGGTGGGGCGGGCTGTACCGACGCCGAGGAGTGGCATGAACCACTCCGGCATCGGGCCGCCCGGAAGCTGCGGTATCCTCCGCACCTTCAGGAGCTAGGCCGGCGCCGGCGGGTTTGGCATTGCGCCAACCAGCGCCGAAGTGCCTCCGCTGGCCACCGCGAGTTGGCGCATGCGCGGGAGCGCCAGTGTGTTCTGGCGTGATCCCAGCACATGCGCAGGAAGATTCTTCTCTGCGCCGGCTATGGTGGCCCGTTACAGCGGCCGGCGCAGAGGGAAAGAGTGCCCCCACGGCACAGGCCCGCCCGCAGATCGGTGGCCCCGATCGCGGGCCAGGCCACCTTGGGGGCCCCCCTGGGGCCAGATACCCCCGCGCCCCCGGGAGGACTCCTCAGGCCACCTGCAGAGCCAGGTCCCGCTGGTAAGGACCTTGTTTGATTTACACCAGCGGGACTGGCCGGAAACGGGCGGCCACTCGGCCCATTGCAGAGCGGAGAATTGGCGGCGGTCCACTGCCAACGGCCCCCAACCGGTGCGACGCGATTCCCGCCCCCGCCGAAAAACCGGCGCTGGAGAATCCGGCGACCCGCGTCGGGGTGGCGGGGCGGGATTCACGCCGCCCACCCGCCGATTCTGCGGCCCGACAGGGGGTCGGAGAATCCTGCCCGTGATTTTCACAGCTCAGCTAACTAATTGAGTGCATTCTATGAAAGTGGCTTCCTCCATCATAATGTTTCCTTCTTAAACTTTTAATTATAGGATGAGTCAAAACTGCCTAATGGATGTTCCTACTGAAAATCTTAGGTTCTTCAGGACGACTGCCAAGGTTGCCCTGATTGAAGAGGAAAAAAGCTCCCGTGGGTTAGAAAGTTAAGGGTTGGAATGCAGAAGCTGTTTTCATGCTGTAAGGGACCTTAAACTGCACAGTTGCTGATGTTCCACCTCCTTGGTGCCTTTCCCGCTGCCTGTACAGTTCCTGTTCCTGCTGCTGCGTTTCCTCTCTGTTAGACTCTTGTACTGCGGGCTGCAACCGAGATTCCGAGTGCTCTGTTGGAAAATTAGTTAGCCAGGCTCTTCCTGTAGTCGGTAAGGATATTTTAAATGAGCAATCGTTTACATATATCAATTACAAAGTCAGTACGATGTGAATTATATTCCTTATGCAAATGATGTAAGTGTTGTGAATATACTTGTGCACTGTTTAAATAAATTTTTTTATGAAGTTACTGTGATGTAGCCATTTAAGCAACATTTCCTATCACTTTTGATGATGAGATGGAATTTTTTGGAACAGGTGAAAAGGGGCCTCCACACCCAAGGCCCCCAAAGCTGCCTTGATAGCAGATTTGTGTGGCAGGTAGAGAAGTAGAGAGAGCCCGGTGACTACATTCTAAAGTACAGGAGCTAGAATACTGGAGATCACAGAGTCAGACAGCACAAAGAGAGGCCCTTCAGCCCATCACAGTGTATGAGTCAACTTGGCGCGTAAGACAACCCTATTGGTTTTGGGTTCCAAAGATCGTGGGCGGGATTCTCTGTCCCGCCAGACCGGTTTTCCCGCGTTGCGCGGCGCTCCCTCGCCGGCAGCGGGATTCTCCATTCCCGCAGCCGGCCAATGGGGTTTCCCATTGTGGGCCAGCCCGTGCCGTCGGGAAACATACTGGTGTGAGTGCACTGTCGGCGAAGAGGAGGATCCCGCAGACGGAGAATCCCGGCCCATGTTTCTCTGGCACGCATTAGTTGTCAGCCTCAGGTTTTCATGCCAAAAATGGATGGCCCATAACTTCCGATCTCCAGGGGTGTCATACCCCTAAGTTTATTTCAGAAGATGGGTGTATGTCCCTCCCCTAACCCTACAGAAATCCCCTAGCAAGGACTGCAGGGCAGTTGGCTGGGAAGTTCAAACTTCCAATTAGCAATCAGAGACTTCGAATGGTTTCAGCCCTTTTAGCAGAATAGTGGCCCAGGGAAAGTTACAAAGATTAAAACAATATAGTGCCCCCCAGTTCTAATCTCTCCCACATGGGGAAACACTCTCTTGCCATCCACTCTGAACAGTCCCCTCAGGATCTGCTACTTTTTCAATAAGAGCACCTCACAAACTTTGAAACTTCAATGGCTACAGGCCCAGCGTGTCCAATCTTTCCTCATCAGAGAGCCCCTTGTTCCCAGGAATCAGTCGAGTGAACTCTCTCTGAACTGCTTCCAATGCAACTAAATCACACAGTATTGCCACGCCGTCAGTAAACCCTCGGACTGCAGGCAAAACGGAGCATCCCGATGGTGGAGAATCCAGGCGTGATGGCACCTTGGGGGGTTTCACGGGCCATTGGAGTGCCCTGGTTGGTGGGGAAAAGGGCTGTGTAGTACTCTAGCATGCCCCTGGCACCTGGGAACCTTGGCTCTGCCAGCCTGACACCCTGGCAGTGCTGCACGGGCACTGCCGGGGCATCCAGGTGGCACTGCCAGGGTTCCAGGATGGCAGTGCCAACATGCCTGGGTTCCAGGTTGGCCTTACCAGGAATCAGCGGCGGGGGATCTTCCCCATGAAGGACTTTGACCCCTCCCCAACCTCAGAGAGGCCCCCGGGAACACCTCCTCAACCCCCCTCTACCTGGTAAGGCCCACCTGGCCTGATCCCTGGCAGTGCCAACCTGGCACCTGAGCACCCTGACACTGCCACCCTGGCAGTGCCCCACCAAGGTGGCTCTGTCAGGGGGCCCGGGTCTAGAAACAGGGGACAAAGCCTCAGAATAAGGGGCAAACCATTTAGGACTGAGATGAGGAAGAATTCTTTCACTCAGGGGCCAGTGAGTCTTTGGAATTCTCTTCCATAGAGCTCTGTGGAAGCCCAATAATTGCGTATGTCCAAGGCAGAGATTGATTTCTACACACTAATGACATAGAGGGATATGTGGATAGTGCAGGCCAAATGGTCTTGAGGCCGACAATCCGCCTTGATCTAGTACAAAGGCATGGCGGGCTTGAGGGGCTGAATGGCCTACTCCCACTCCTATGTTCTTATGTACAGCAGACAAGGAGAGGCTCCGTCGGGGTGATCTCCATGACATATCACTTTCGGAGTTGCCCATCCCCAATTGCCCTTGAACTGAGTGGTTTGCGCAACCATTTCAGATGGGCAGTTAAGACTCAACCACATTGCTGTGGGTCTGGAGTCACGTGTAGGCCAGACCAGGTAAGAGCGGCAGATTTCCTTCCCGAAAGCACATTCGTGAATCAGATGGGTTTTTCATGGTCTCTTTAATTTCAGATATTTATTGAATTCAAATTTCACCATCTGGTGGTCTTCAAATCGAGGTTCCAAGATTGTTGCTCGGGATCTCTGAATTATTAGTCCAGTGACAGTGCCTCCCCTGCGATGATCAGAGTAGATACTTTCTGTTATTCGTCTATCATTAGTCTTGCAGCTTGGGTGTGGTGAAAATGCCTCCCCTGCCCTGCCTGTCCAGGCTCACACTAGCGTGCTATTTGCAAATTATTTTACAAGTAAATCAGATGCAGATGCGCCATGGTGACCAGATGCCGACCAAGCAATTTTTACTACCTAATATAAAGCTGACACGTGTGTTAAGTTTGTTTTATGAGGCTCCATTTTTCTGTGCAGCTGCTAATAAGTCCTATTAAAAGTGCATTTTTTTTCCGTGTAATTTTAATCGGGTGTTCTTCTGATAGTGAACATACCATGTTTTAGACCTGCCCATTGGGAGGAATGGGTTCCTCTACTAACTTTGTGCTTCACAGATGTGCTTGGTATGTGTCAGCTGTGGCTCAGGAGGTCACGCTCTCACCTCTGATTTGACAGCTTGTGGGTTCAAGTCCCACACCAGGGCACAGGTTCCAGGCGGACACACCAGTGTAGTATTTAGGAAGTGGCTGAGGAATTGTTTTTCTGATGAAGGGCTGGATTCTATGATGTGCACCCCCCCCCCCCCACCCCGTGCCACCCCCCCACCCACTGTGAGCCCATCCTGTCACTTTCCCACCCACCTTCGAGTTCACCTCCATAAGACGGTAGCCTGCCCACCCTATTTAAATAAGTAATCAAGGGTCAATCGAGCTTGTTAACCCCGATAATGCGCTTATCCAGTTGGCATAGGAGGTCGGGCAGGGGTGGGCAGGCCGTTTTTGTTCAAATGTTTTTTCCAGAGATTGGCTGTAGAGGTTTCCCTCGTGTCCTGGCCAAGATTTACCCACCGACTAATATCAGTCAGATGGATTGTCTGCTCATTATCACATTGCGGATTATGGGGTCTTGAGCAGGTTGGTGTGTTTCCTACAGTTTCCTACGGTGGCTATTATAAAAGTGCAAGGCTTCACTTTTCCATTTGCGCTAATGGTTTTGACACCAAAAGTTTTGACTTTAGGCCAAGGCTCAATCATCTTCAGCTGCTTCATCAATGATCTTCCTTCCAACATGAAATCAGCGGTAGAGGTGATCACTGATGATTGCACAATGTTCAGAACCATTCACCATTCCTCGGATACTCAAGTAGTCCATTCCCCAATTTAGCCAGACCTGAACAATATCCAGGACTGGGACTGACAAGTGACATTCATGCCACACGGCTGCCAGGCAATAACCATTTAACCGTTGCCTTCAATGGCATTACGATCGCTGAATCCCCTATTATCAACATCTTGTGTGTTACCGTTATCCTGGGGGTTCCCATTTACCAGAAACTGAACTGGACTATCTGTATAAATACAGTGGCTACCAGAGCAGGTCAGAGGCCAGGAATCCTGCAGCAAGTAATTCATCTCCTGACTCCCCAAAGCCTGTCCACCGTTTACAAAGCACAAGTCAGGAGTGTAATGGAATACTCTCCACTTGCCTGGATGAGTGCAGCTCCAACAACACTCAAGAAGCTCAAACCATCCAATATAAAACGGCTTGTTTGATTGGTACCCCATCCACCAATATTCACCTGCCCCACTGATGCACAGTAGCAGCCGTGTGTACCATCTACAACATGCAGTGCAGGAACTCACCAAGGCTCTTTAAACAGCTGGCTGGATTCTCTGCTGTCCATTGCGATCGGGCGGAGAATCCAGCGTCGTCACAAAAACGGGATTGCCCATCCCTTTCTGATGCTCAGTCCCCCGCTGGCTGTGGTATCGATGTTCACGCCCCTTGACCCAATTGCATCCTATTAGTGGACTGGGCACTGGAGTCTCCACACCTGTGTGGTTGCTGGTCCTCAGGGCCGAGATTCAAGCGGGCGTGGAATGGCGCAGGTAATTGCCAGCGTGACCCTGGCACAGTGGACTTCACATTGGGCAAAGGGGGTAAGTCTTTAAGGTAGGTGCCCCCAAAGTCCATCGGAGGCCCCCCTCCCCACAATGCAAATCTTGCCCACACCATCCTCACCAGACCCCCCCCCCCACCCCAAGACCTCCCACCAGGCCCCCTCCCTCCCAGAGACCCCCAGAACAGAGACCCCGCCAGAGACTCCTTCCAGCCCAGTCAGATTTTCCATTTCAAAATCGCAGCATCAGGACCTGGCAATGATCCACACATCGGTTGCTCTAAACTGGATTGAAAATCAAACCCAAGCTGTCAGTAATTCATTAAAAATGAAACAAGGCAATGGGAAAAACTATATGAATTACGCAACAGTGTAATAGAAACAAAAAGGTGCATAAAATTATAATCTGGTGTAAAGTTTTTATTTCATCATTCATGGGATATGGGCCGTCATTTATTGCCCATCATTAAATGCCTTGAGGAGGCGGTGGTGAGTCGCTTTCTTGAACCGCTGCAGGTCATGTGGTGTGGGTCCATCCAAGGTGCTGTTGCGAAGGGTGCTCCAGGGTGCCATTGAATTTGAATGATGGTGAGATTCTCCCTTATTGAAGATGATCATTGCCTGCCGCTTGTGTGGTGTGAATGCTACTTACTCAGTGTACCCGAACAGGCGTCGGAATGTGGCTAGGGGATTTTAGCAGTAACTTCATTGCAGTGTTAACGTAAGCCTACTAGTGACAATAAAGATGATATAAAAAAAAATGCAAATGGTGCTGAACATTGCGCAGCCATCTGCGAACATTCCCATTTCTGACCTTACGGTGGAAGGGAGGTGATTGATGAAGCAGCTGAAAATGGTTAGGCCTAGGACACGACCCTGAGGAACTCCTTCTTAACTCCCTCTTCTCCAAGGAGTACAATCCCAGTTTCTCCAATCCATCCACGATAACTCGTTCCTGGAACCTTTTCTTGTCAATTGTTTCTGCACCCTCTCGAAAACCTTTGCATCCTTCCTAAAACATGGTGCCCAAGATTTGGACACTATCCTCCAACTGAGGTCAAACCAGCGGTTTACCAAAATTCTCCATAACCTCCCTACCTTTGTACTCAGCACATTGAGTTATAACACCAAGGATTCCTTGGAGTAAAACCAAAATACCGCAGATGCTGGAAATCTGAAATACAAACAGAAAATGCTGGAGACGCTCAGCTGGTCTGCAGCATCTCTGGAGAGAGAAACAGAGTTAATGTTTCAAGTCCACATGACTCTTCTTCAGAGCTTCAGATCCCTTGGAGCCTACGCCCACAGATCTTTAAGGTAACAGGGCAATTGTTAAGAGGACAATGCTTTCCTTAATGAGCCAAGTCATAGAATATAATAGCAAGTAGGGTATGCTAGATCAGTATAAAGCATTAGCTAGACTACAACTAGTGTACTGCATACACTTCTGGTTATCACATTACAAGGTGGATATGGTCTGACCAAAGAGGTGACAGATTGGATTTTTAAAAAATTTAAAATACCCGATTCAATTTTTTTTTCCAATTAAGGGGCTATTTAGCCTGGCCCATGCTGCACATCCTTGGATTGTGGGGGTGCGACCCCCGCAGACACGAGGAGAATGTGCAAACTCCACATGGACAGTGGCCCGAGGCCGGGATCGAACCCGGGTCCTCGGCGCCGTGAGACAGTAGTGCTAACCACTGCGACCCCCGTGCCGCCCCTACAGATTGGATTTATGATATTGTTGGCGTCACTGGAGAATTTTAGCTATGAGGGAAGATTGGATTGGCTGGGGGTATTTTCATCGGAACAGCGGAGGCACAGGCAATATTTAATTGAGGTTAAAAGCATTCTGAGGGGCCTAGATAAAGGGGACAGGAGGCGCCTATTTTCCTTAGCCTAGAGGTCAACGCATAAATTTAAAGTTAAAAGCATTAGAGGGAAGTTGAGGAGAAATAGTATAACTCAGAGGGTGTTCGGACCTGCGATACATCAGCTGAAAGAGGCAGAAACCACCATGGATTTAAAAAGTACTTGGATGAGCATTTGAAATGCCACAGCCACCAGCGAGCTGGAAATGGGATTAGACTGGGATTAACTCTTTATTATATGAATGGAGGACTTTGCTGCAGGAGTAGGCCATTTGGCCCTTCGAGCTTGCTCCGTCATAGAATTTACAGTGCAGAAGGAGGCCATTCGTGCAATCGAGTCTGCACCGGCTCTTGGAAAGAGCACCCTGCCCAAGGTCAACACCTCCACCCTATCCCCATAACCCAGTAACCCCACCCAACACTAAGGGCAATTTTGGACACTCAGGGCAATTTATCATGGCCAACCCACCTAACTTGTACATCTTTGGACTGTGGGAGGAAACCCAAGCAGACACGGGGAGAACGTGCAGACTCCGCACAGACAGTAACCCAAGCCGGAATCGAACCTGGGACCCTGGAGCTGTGAAGCAATTGTGCTATCCACAATGCTACCGTGCTGCCCCGTCATTTGACAAGATCACTGCTATGAAGCTCACAGTAGGTATACCCTGCATTCATTACCATAACTTGGACGAACTTCAAGGCTGGAACCAACGTTCAGGGCATGTGTAGCTGTAAAACAGTCATTGTCTCTGCTCACATGGATTGTAAGATGAATTGAAACCCCCGCCCCGGTTATTGACTTGCAATTGCTCCCAGTTGGCCTTTACTCTCTTTTTAAAATCTTATCTGGGACCACTTGTAAACACTAGAGTTTTTTGTAATCATTTTATTTCAGTGATTCCCGACTGCTTAAAACTGTCTGTGTCTCCCCTCAGAAACTTTGAATCAAGCTACTTTCTGCCGACGAGGGACAGAAGTTAAAGTCATGTGCCTGCGTATAAATCTTTGGTAAGTCTGAGAAACGCTGAGTGGACTTTATGTTGAGCTGTAGCCCGAAGAATGCGCCACTTAGGTTAAAGCTTTCCCCATGAATAACGAGCATTGAAAAAAATCTCCAGCACACGTTGTGAGGCTGCGGATATGGGCTGCGGGCATTGGCAGCATCGCATGGAAATTCATCGAATGGGCAGCACGGTGGCGCAGTGGAGTTTGCACATTCTCCCCGTGTCTGCGTGGGTTTCACCCCCACAAACCAAAGATGCGCAGGGGAGGTGGATTGGCCAGGCTAAATTGCCCCTTAATTGGAAAAAATGAGTTGGGTACTCTAAATTTATAAAATAAAAGGCACTCTAAATTTATTGAAAAAAAAGGAAATACATCGAAAATCATGGGCTGAGGTTCCGTGATTGTTTTTTCCGACCTGCATTTCCTGCCGCTGGAGGCGATCCTCTGGGAGCACGCAATCGGAAAATTCATCCTGATGTGTTGTTGGAATTATGTTCAGCTTTGATTACAGAGCGCTGCGGTCTCTTGAAATGGACCAATGCGGAAGTTGTTACTTTTTAAGGTAGGATTAATTTAGGATGAAATGCATGGCCGCTTGCTGTACACTTCCCTTTATCTCATTTGTTTCCTCCCCTCAGTTTGTGCAGGAGTGTGGTGCTCACTGTATTGAGTTACAGTTCTACACTGATGATTTGTGTAACTTGCACAGAGACAAATCTCCAACCTAACATTGTACTTATTATGGCTGATGACCTTGGCATTGGGGATGTTGGCTGCTATGGAAATGATACCATCAGGTAAGAATAGGCTTGTGAGCTAAGTTTCTTTGCTTGCTTTATTAAAAAATATACTTCATTCATGTATTAATTAACAATTTAAATTTGACATGACATAAAGTGCAGTCCAGTTCAGTGTCTTTCAATGCAGTATTTATATATTCAGTTCAACATATTATTTATATTATTAATAAACACTTCACAGCCACATCTGGAGTACTGTGTCCGCTTCTAGGTGCCGTACTTGGGAAAGGATGTGAAGACATTGGAGTGAATATAGAGGAAACATGGAAAATAGGAGCAGGAGGAGGCCACTTGGCCCTTCGAGCCTGCTCCGTCATTCATTATGATCATGGCTGATCATCCAACTTAGTGACCTATTCCCGCTTTCCCCCCATATCCTTTGATCGCTTTAGCCCCAAGTGTTATATCTAACTGCTTCTTGAAAACATAGTGGGTGCATTCTACCGGCTGCGTTGCGCCCCCATTCGGGGGAAGTCCCGGTGGGAAGGCTCCCTAATGACATTATAATGAGATCCCTGGCTTTCCTTGGTGGGATTCTCGTTACGCCACCAGTGAGGGGCCGGGAAGTTCGGAAAACGCGATCTCGCTGGTGAGAATTGCGTTTCCCGAATCATCAAATCCCTCCTGTGCAGAAGGAGGCCATTCGGCCCATCGAGTCTGCACCGACCCTTGGAAAGACCACCCTATTTCGACACACTCCCTCGCCCTCATCCCATAACCCCATCTAACCTTTTGTCACCAAGGGGCAATTTAGCATGGCCAATCCAACTAACCTGCACAGCTGTGGGAGAAAACCGGAGCACCGAGAGGAAACACACGCAGACACGAGGAGAACGTACAAACTTCACACAGACAGTCACCCATGGTCAGAATTGAACCCGGGTCCCTCGCTCTGTGAAGCTAATTGAATGGGTAGATGTTTACAGCATGGAAACAGGCCCTTCGGCCCAGCTGGTCCATGCCACCCAGTTTCTATCACTGAGTTAGTCCCATTTGCTCGCATTTGGCCCATATCCCTCTATACCCACCCTGCCCATGTAACTGTCTACCTGTTTTTTAAAGGAAAAAATTGTACCCGTCTCCACCACTGCCTCTGGCAGCCTGTTCCAGATGTTCTCCACCCTCTGTGTGAAAACATTTCCCCTCTGGTTTCTTTTGTGTCTCTCCCCCTCACCTTAAACCTATGCCCTCTAGTTCTAGACTCATCTACCTTTGGGAAAAGATGTTGACGATCCACCTTATCTATGCTCCTCATTATTTTATAGACCTCTATAAGATCACCCCTAAGCCTCCTACGCTCCAGGGAAAAAATTCCCAGCCTATCCATAACTCAAAACATCAAGTCCCGGTAGCATCCTCGTAAATCTCTTCTGCACTCTTTTTAGTTTAACAATATCCTTCCTATAATAGGGTGACTAGAACTGAACACAATATTCCACGTGTGGGTCTTACCAATATCTTGTACAACTTTTAAAAAGATCACATGCTCCAGTGATTAAGGAAGTGTTCTGTGCAGCGCTATTGTGCAGTTTACATTTGCTTTGTGACACAGAGTCATTGCAGATAGGCCCACAAAGATTTCACTGTGTAAAGGATACTTCATGGTACTGATTAAAGCTGTGAAATGACTTTGGCTTGATGAAAAAGAGAACGGTTGCTGCCAACAAAATTCAATATAAATAAGCTTAGTAGATGAAAACAAAGGGGAGTAATGAAAGGTCTTGAACTAGGAAAAGGGAAGGTGTAAGATATCTCGGGGTAACACATTTTCTAGCCACTGCAGAACACCAACTTATCAAGCAAGAAGATTGCTGAGTTATGTTGTCAGATTAGTTCAGTTAGAAATATGACGTTAGGTTCTGTATAGCCATTCCAGTCAATTCAACATTGCCTCTCTGTCGGAGTCCTCACATTCTATTATGCAGTTCTTGAGTCACATGAGATCACGTTAGTGCATTACGATAAGATGTTTCTTTTCAATAGAACTCCCAATGTGGATCGCCTGGCAAAGGAAGGAGTGATGCTGACACATCATATCGCTGCAGCTCCACTATGTACACCAAGCAGGGCAGCCTTTATGACGGGCAGGTACCCCATCCGCTCGGGTAAGCGAGCATGTACAAATGTAAAGTGACTGCCCATCTTTGTATAGCCCCTGCCACGCTTGTGCTGTTTTACCTCGTCTCATTTTTAAACTCAATCCTCATGGAACATCTTCTGAAGCTCCTTCAACTTGGTCCACTGATTTTTAAGATTAATAGTTGCTTTTATGTAAGTAGCCCTTGTTTCTGTAATTATGAGAAACTAATAGTATTATATTGAATTTTATGGGACAGAAACCAGGCTTTATGGTCCATTTGCTCTCCTCTGATATTTATGCTGCGTATAAGGTTCCTCAACCCCGCCCATCCCAGTTTCATCTCACCTTATCAGCAAATCCTTCTGTTTCTTGCTCCCTCATATATTTATCTCGCCTTCCCTTAATTTAATTAAACGTATTTTAAACTCCCTCCACTGCGCATGCGTGGGAAACTGTCAGCGGCTGTTGACGCTCCCGCGCATGCGCCACCCGGGGATGTCATTTCCGCGCCAGCTGGCGGGGCAACAAAGGCCGTTTCCGCCAGCTGGCGGGGCAGAAATTCCTCCCGTCAATGTTGGGGCTCGGCCCCTAAAGATGCGGAGCATTCTGCACCTTTGGGGTGGCGCGATGCCCGTCTGATTGGCGCCGTTTTGGGCGCCAGACGGCGGACATCGCGCCGTTTCGTGAGAATTTCACCCCTGATTTGTGGACAGTCTCTGAGCGAGTCAGGTGAGTTTCGCAGCACAGAATTCCCGGGAGCTGACCTGCTATGTAACCACAATACAAGATCTATACTATTCACCTCCATTACTTTCTGTTGTAGGTAGGGGGGTTGCACATTCTCACCCTCAGAGTTTATTTTGAAATACTTATTAGATTTATTAGTTATTTTCTTATATTTATGGTCCTTAACTTTGGACTCCTCCACCAGTATAAATATCTTCTTCACATCTGGCATATCGAATCCCTTCATATTTAAAAGACCACTATTAGGTCACGCCTCAGCCTTCTCCATTCAGCCTGCTCTATCTAATTAGCTTAGGTAGCAAACTCATTTGTTAATAAAATTTGGATCCTATCAAATAAGTTGTAGTTTCTGGCCCTCACCCAATGCAGTTCTAAAGCAGTGTGGGCATATTATCATCACTCAAAGGGCCGATGGGAAAATTCAGAAAGATAAGGGACAGGATTCTCCGTTGCCCAACGGCAAAATCGTAATTACCGATCGGGCGGAGAATCGATTCCCACACCGGAATTGGGGCCGGTGCCGGTTTGACGCCTGTTTGTGAGTCTCCGCCCCCTCCAAACCGGCATCATCATGACGCGCACCGCACACAGTCACAATGCCGTTGCCGCCTCATAGGCCGGCCCACCCGCGATGCTCCGCCTCCGATGGGCCGAGTTCCCGATGGCGCGGGACAATTGTGTCTGAGCCGGCGTGCTGGCTGCGGACTGTGTCCAGCGCAGCCACACTCGCTGAAATCCGTGCTGCTGGCCGGTGGGGAGTCTTCCAGGGCTGGGGGGGACTGGTGGGGCATGGTCGGGGCGTGGCCAGGGGGTGGGCTGTGAGAATGCGGGTGCCGGATTAGGTTTAGCGCACGGCCGGCGAATGCACGCCCCGGGACCCGGTCATTCTCTGGCTGATTTCGGCGCGGGCTGCGGGTGTTTCAGTCGCCGCCGGTGCTAGCCCCTCACCGGTACCGGAATTGGTGAGGTGGCGCCGCCGAGTTTCCTGTTGTGAAAGTCAACACATTCTACGCTGGCGTCGGCACTTCGTCTTCAGAACGGAAAATCCAGCCCGAGGTTTGGCAGAGCAATAAACTGAATTTCAAAAAAAAAGTTGGAATTTTAAGGAAGGAAGCGATTTCTGAGCAGGAGTAAGGCCATGTAAGAGCAATAAGCTGTTAAGTTGAAAAAATTAAACAAGAAAAGTGACCAGAGTGCGAGAGGGTCAATGTATGTGAGTGTGGGGGTGAGGTGGGTGCCTGTGTATGCACTGGTGTGTGATAGTGAGAGCATTGAGCCTATCAGCTCCAAAGGCGAGGGGGCGGGGTGGGACAGCATCTGATTTGAGGTACCTCCCTTTGTCCAGACTTCCATTACAACTTACCTGTTTGACTAGCATTTGTGAAACTGACTCTGCTAGCCTTCATGGGCTGCATCCGGCCCATGGATCATATGTTGGACAAGCTTGCTCTAAAGTCAAGACAGGATAAATTTGAAGCTGGAATTCCTCAAGAAAAATACTTATGATTGAGACAACAGTGCAGTGATAAAGAGATGAATGTTGGCCCAGACACCAGGAGAACTCCCATTGCTTTTCTTCAAATAATACCATAGATCCTTTATAATCCACAGTGTCTTTATGGCTTCCTGTTATTCCTGGCACTGATTTTACTCATGAAGCCACTAAGGGAAAGCCCAACCTTTAATGAGTAAGTAAAACAAAACCTGGAGCTAAATTCTATTGTCTGCATTATGATTTCAGGTATGGACAATGGTCACAGAGTACGTGTCCTTTTATTCACTGGCAGTTCTGGGGGTCTTCCCAAGAATGAGACAACCTTTGCAGCGATATTGCAAAAACAAGGATATTCCACCGGCATCATAGGTAAGTCCGATTTGAACTTTAACCTGCGTCATTGCTTTTGAATGCCACAAGTTTTTAAATGAAGGGGAATTTTCTGTGGTCATTTATCACAAAATGCACAGGGACAATTATCCTGCTAGATTGGTTTTGGTATTTGTATTTTCATCTGATTTATGTGCTATGAGTAATTTTATATTTAAACAAATGGTAGGATGGGGGAAAGAGGATGAGTATTTTTAATGCAAAACGCATTAATAATCAATAATCTTTATTAGTGTCACAAGTAGGCTTACATTAATACTGTGATGAAGTTACTGTGAAAAGCCCCTAGTCGCCACATTCCGGCGCCTGTTCGGGTACACAGAGGGAGAATTCAGAATGTCCAATTCACCTAACAAGCACGTCTTTCGGGACTTGTGGGAGGAAACCGGAGCACCCGGAGGAAACCCACGCAGACACGGGGAGAACGTGCAGACTCCGCACAGACAGAGACCCAAGTCGGGAATCAAACCCGGTTCCCAGGTGCTGTGAAGCAACAGTGGTAACCACTGTGCTACCGCGCCACCCATACCAAAATCTCCAATCTGTTGGACATGGCTTTTGATAGACGAGGGTTTCCAGGTTTCTACCCTGCACCCGTCCAATGTAGACAATACGATTTTCCGGAGTAGGTCCTCATGTATTTAAGTGAAAGTTAGTTCTTCGGATTCATCCCAGCTGTTGATGTAGAGGCACCAAAACAGGAAACTGTACTGCCAACATGCCCTGTTGGGTAGTGTATGAGAGGAGATCTGAGTTGGCAAGCCTACGGAATAGATAAGTAATCACTGAATTAATAATAGCTTCGGTCACCAGGCAGGAGAGCTAGAATTTCCCGCCCCTGATCAGTCAGCAGTGGAGGTATAGGAAATAAATTGGTTGCTGAGCAGTGTGCCTGGCAATCCCGCTTCCATTTCCCCAAGGACAGGAGAGGAATGGGTCCCTAGCATGCCGACGCCTATTAACAAGCTCTTTTACGTTGTGGCGCTCATCTCTGGGAAGCTTTATGATTTTCAGCAAGCTGGGGCAGCACAGTAGCACAAGTGGATAGCACTGTGGCTTCACAGCATCAGGGTCCCAGGTTCGATTCCGGCTTGGGTCACTGTCTGTGCGGAGTCTGCACGTTCTCCTCGTGTCTGCATGGGTTTCCTCCGGGTGCTCCGGTTTCCTCCCACAGTCCAAAGACGTGCAGGTTAGGTTGATTGGCCATGATAAATTGTCCTTAGTGACCAAAAAAAGGTTAGGAGGGGTTATTGGGTTACGGGGATAGGGTGGAAGTGAGGGCTTAAGTGGGTCAGTGCAGACTCGATGGGCTGAATAGCCTCCTTCTGCACTGGTATGTTCTATGGCTGGGGTTATACACCAGCTGCATAAAGTCAAAAACTATGAGTTGGAGGCGGGAAGAGTTTTATAAGGTAACTAAAATGGTTTTGCCTCCATTTTATAGTTTCATCAGAGACGTATTGGTCGAGTAACATGTTTTGTATCATTAAAACGAGTCGTAACAGTGATGTGAATGGAAGACTTTAAATACCTGGGATTAATGTGTTTTCTAAATGTTTGCCTGACATTATTGGGAATGTCGTAGGGATTACTGGCTTGGTGTGTGATGAGGAGAGAAATAATGAAGGGTGGGTTGAGGGTGGTGGGTGGGGTGGAGATATGTGGAGGTGGGGGCGTGTGGAGGAGGATAGGGGATTGTGGGGGATGGGGATGTGGGGAGGTTGAGGGCGTGTGGAGGAGGGGGACGAGTGGAGGGTGAGGGCTTGTGGAGGGTGAGGGAGTGTGGAGGATGGGTGAGTGGGGTAGGTTGTGTAATATATTTAAATTTTCAAATGCTTGTACTTCTAAATATAATTGAATACATTTTGAGGCCTTCTCGATAGAGCTCCCCAATTCAGAAAAAATATCCAGGTGGAAGCATTTGGGAAATGTAATCGGAATGGAACATCACGGTTCTCTTTCCCGGGTCTTTAAGTCCCCATTGCTCCGGAATTGGCCCACCTTCACTCCCTGTGCAGGATGGCGAGGAGAGTGGCAAACCCATCTCCAGACCAATTAAGCACTTGAACCAGGGAAAATCCGGCTTCCTGACAGGTTGGCGACGGAGGCGGGATCCAGACGTGGGATCGATCCCACCTCCTAATTCCTGCCTCCATCTGGGAAATGTGTCTGAGGTAATTGTTTCAACAGGAAGCCAAGTATATATTTTTTAAACTTATGTCCCATCAACCAACCTTTCTATTCCCTCATGCGCTACTTAGGAATTTGAAGTGCTTAGGCGTTTGAAGTGTACACGAGGAATCATGAGAATTTTTTTTCCTTAACTAATTGCATGCTGCATGTGAATTCTTTACAGGGAAGTGGCATCTGGGTGTAAATTGTGAATCTCGCAGCGATTACTGTCATCATCCACTTAGCCACGGGTTTGATTTCTACTACGGCACACCTTTCACTAATTTCAACCATTGCAAACCAGGTGAAAGAAGTGACATTTTATTTGACGTGCAAGTTACACTGCGTCTGGCCACTGAAGCACTTGTAGTGGGACTTTTAACGCTGCTTGTTTTGAAATGGACTGGCTCCATCGGTATTGCCTGGAAGACGATTGTTGGCCTTGCAGCCTTTTGCTTCCTATTCTCCGGGGCTTGGTACTCTGTTTTCGGATTCCTGAGGAATTGGAACTGCTTCGTCATGAGGAACTATGAAATTGTTCAGCAGCCTTCAAATTCAGAAACCCTCTCAACCAGAATGACAGAGGAAGCCCTTGCGTTCGTTGAAAGGTATGGAACATTGCTCGTACGCACAGTGTGATGGGAAATTAATGGTGGAGATTAAAAGTTGGCCTCCGCCATATTTACATAGAATTTACAGTGCAGAAGGAGGCCATTCGGCCCATCAAGTCTGCACCGGCTCTTGGAAAGAGCACCCTACACAAGGTCAACACCTCCACCCTATCCCCAGTAACCCAGTAACCCCACCCAACACTAAGGGCAATTTTGGACACTAAGGGCAATTTTTCATGGCCAATCCACCTAACCTGCACATCTTTGGACTGTGGGAGGAAACCGGAGCACCCGGAGGAAACCCACGCACACACGGGGAGGATGTGCAGACTCCGCACAGACAGTGACCCAGCGGGTAATCGGACCTGGGACCCTGGAGCTGTGAAGCAATTGTGCTATCCACAATGCTACCGTGCTGCCCCATCGTACGCACCATTCCAATCTGAAACCAGGCGGTTTGAGCCAGTTCATTTTGGTCAGAGGAACAAGGAGTAAACCACATAATACTTGGAAAATAAATTGATTAGAAGAACATAGAGACTTAGGGTTACAGACATAAAGTACGAAAAGTAGAACTGCAGGTTAATAATGGTATTTAAAAATGGAAACAAAACCCTTGGAGTTCACTCATGGAGAATAAGTGAACATAGGCCTTCTAAATTATGAAGCATTTGATAGGCTATGGGGAGGTGTTCCCACTTGTAAGGATACCAAAACTCCCTCTTCTTAAGTCCCACGCCCAAAGGCAGGTCCTTGGTAATTATTCCTCCAACCACAACAAAGAACCATGACTTTTGTTTTAACCACAGGTCAAGCGAGGAGGTTGGGCCCTGGTCTACCTCAGCTGTAACAGTTGTCAAACCCCATGCTGTAGGTGTTGACCTTATCCACATGCCAGCCAACGAGCCAAGTGAGCTAACTAGGCCCCCGCAGACCAAAACTAGGGATCATAAATTTAAGATAGTCACTATTACATCCAATCGGGTATCCAGGAGAAACTTTGTGACCCAGGGCAGGATTCTCCGCAATCGGCGCGATGTCCGCCGACCGGCGCCAAAAGCGGCACGAATCAGTCCGGCATCGCGCCGCCCCAAAGGTGCGGAATCCTCCGCATCTTGAGGGGCTGAGCCCTAACCTTGATGGGCTAGGCCTGCGCCGGACTGATTTCCGCCCCACCAGCTGGCGGGAAAGGCCTGTGGTGCCCCGCCAGCTGGTGCGAAACTGACTTTGCCATGGGGGCACACTTTTCCCTCCGCCTCGGCCACAGTCTTCACCATGGCTGACGCATAAGAGACACCCCCCCCCCTGCGCATGGGCGGGGATGACGTCAGCAGCCGCTGACGCTCCCGCGCATGCGCGGACTTCCGCCACCCGGCGAAGTCCTTTCGGCCCCGGTTGGCGTGGCGCCAAAGGCCTTTCCCGCCGGTCGGCGGCGCGCCAACCACTCCGGTGCGGGGCTAGCCCCTCAAGGTGAGGGCTTGGCCCCTAAAGGTGCGGAGAAATCCGCACCTTTGAGTCGGCCCGACGCCGGAGAGGTTTCCGCCACTCCATCTCGCCGGGACCCCCCGCCCCGCCGGGTGGGGGAGAATCTCAGCCCAGGTTTTTATTTATTTGGAAAAAATATACTTGCTAATTCAGTGTATACTCTACTGCTAAAGGACTTGTGATCATAGAAGAACCAATATACTTAAATGCAAAAATACAATATACTTAAATACTTAAATGTAAAATAATAACATATATGCCAAGTTTACACACAGACATGGAGATTGCAGAGTGTGGAAGAATAGGTTGGCCAAGTTTGAGTCCACAAAAAAAGTAAAAGAGTTTGTAGTTTGTTGACTAGGCAAGCTTCAGGCTGACTTTGATGAATTTGGTGCTTGTGATGTAAAGATATAGTTGGCTGAATTAGTTGTTCTTCGAGAGATGGTAGTGCTGATTTGGACCGACTCAACTCCAATAAATAGGAATGTGAATGTATAGCAATGCAAATTGGGGTTAGCCATCTTGGGCTGTGAGTTCCAAGTCATATTAGTCGCTGCGCTTTCCAAAAGTCTGTTTTTAAAAGTTCAATTCTGGCTTCCAGCCTGTGGGTGAAAAATCACTATTTAGGAATAAAGCACATCTTCCTGACAATGTAATCAAGATATTGCTTGGTGGGAATTGATTTATGTCGTTGCAATCTCAAGCTCGAAGCTACAAGATAAATTCCAGTATTCTTATTGCCCATTCGCTCAAATATCAATTTTTTTTTAATACACTTTGATGTCATATTCTGTAGTTTTGAAGAAGCCATAATTGAGATTCAATTTAAGGAGTATGAATAATAGGTGATTTTGTTTTTAGATAATCAAAACTGTTTTTCTCTAGCATTGTGGCTATATCCTGCTCCTGTCTCCATTTCCAAACTAACACTTCGAATGTGCAGCGGGATTCTCCCTTTTGGGGGACTAAGGCCCCACGTAGGCGGGAGAACCGGCGGCAACCACTCCGCCGTCACCAGCCCCCAAAAGTGCGGATTTCTCTTATCCGCGTCGCCCATGGCGGAGCCCTACAGGGGCCGGAGCGGAAGGAAGAAGTGCCCCCACGGAACAGGCCCACCCGCAGATCGGTGGGCCCCAATCGCGGACCAGGCGACCGTGGGGGCCCCCCCGTGGTCGGATCCCCCTGCCCCCCCCCCCCCCCCCCCCCCGAGGACCGCCCCTGACGACTTACCTGCCAGGTCCTGCCGGTGTCAGACGTGGGTGATTCACGCCGGCGGGACTGACCAAAAACGGAGCCCGCTCGGCCCAGTGAGGCCCGGAGAATTGCTGGGGGGGTCGCTGCCAACGGCCCCTGACCGGCGTGGCGTGAATCCCGCCCCCGCCCGAAAAACGCGCTGGAGAATATGGCAGCCGGCGTCAGGGCGGTGGGACAGGATTCGCTCCACCCCCTGGGGATTCTCCGACCCGGCGGGGGGTCGGAGAATCCCGCCCGTGGTCTCCGTTTATTTAGCAGCAAGACGTGATGCTGGTCAATATATTCTGCTTTTATATAATGTAAAGCCCCTTTATATAGAACGCGGTTGTCTCCGAACGGCTCCCTGAAGTGGCCTAGCATAATATTCATGTTTGGGGAAAAAATGCCAGCTTTGCCCGCATCCCGAGAAACAGCTCATTCTCCAAGTGAGTCAGTTCACCTTAAGTGTGAAGTTACAATGGCCATTCAGAGGGTTCAGAGTTCACAACTGTTTCATTTATATGTCAGGATCATGTCATTTTACAAGGGTATCTCGCAGGACATCCTATGGGCGGCTTGGTAGCAGGGTGGTTAGCACTGTTGCTTCACAGTGCCAGAGACGCAGGTTCTATTCCCGGCTTGGGTCACTGTCTGTGCGGAGTCTGCACGTTCTCCCCGTGTCTGCGTCTGTTTCCTCCGGGCACTCCGGTTTCCTCCAACAAGTCCTGAAAGATGGACTCGTTAGGTGAATTGGACATTCTGAATTCTCCCTCTGTGTACCCAAACAGGTGCTGGAATGTTGCGACTAGGGGATTTTCACAGCAACTTCATTGCAGTATTAATGTAAGCCTACTTGTGACACTAATAAAGATGATTGTTAATATTATTATTTCAGAAACCAGAAGAAACCATTTCTCCTTGTCATGTCATTGATACATGTCCACACTCCTTTCTTCACAAGGAAGGAATTTATCGGGAAGAGTAAACATGGCTCTTACGGAGACAATGTGGAGGAGATGGATTGGCATGTAGGTAAGTAGTTTAAGGTTTAGCGTGAGAGGGTAATGGCGAGATCAGGAAAACATTGTTCCTCCAGGCATTGTTCATTCGTTTGTTTTCACCGTCACCTCAGTAGCGCCCTTGGCATCGCTTTCCTCCTTGTTTGGCTTTCTTCAAGCCCCCCCTCATCAGTCATCGTCTCAAATGGTATCCACCCATCCGATTTGTCTTCTTCCTCTTCCGGTTTTAATCTCAATTTCTCCTTCACTACTTGCCAGGCCAAGGTTATTGGGCCCTCAGGCATCAGTTCAGGTGGATTCACTGGTCATAAGAAACTTTGATGAGGAGAACTACTGGATTAAAGATCCCTGAAGAAGAGTCATGTTCGACTGGAGACATTAACACTGGGCAGGGTTTCCCGATCCTGTCCGCAACGATGCCTGCCGCTGATGGGACTGGAAAATCCTGGCCTCCGTTTCTCTGTCCACAGATGCTGCCAGGCTTGCTGGGCATTTCCAGCACTTTCTGTTTTCATTTAATGAACACTTCCACTCAGCTGCACGAATATTCCTATTACAACGTTGCCTTTCCAGATCAAAAAAATTATATAGGGGTGGATAGGTATCTGGAATGTTCCATGGGCAAGCCATTTTGAAGATTGGAGCTCATATGCACTGGGCTGCAGCCAGAAAGCAGGCACCGTACAGGTCTCCCAACCCAATATCAAGCGGCTAGGCCAGCCTTTGGGCCTAGACTGTTAGGGGGCAGGGACCTGATCTGTGGCCGGTTTGGGGTAGTGGAGCTGGTAGCTATTGCCCTGGGGACCCAGGTTCGAATCCCACCACGGCAACTGGTGAAATTTCAATTCAATAAAAATCAGTAAATAATAAATAAAAATGGGAATTAAAAATCAAACGATGACCGTAAAATGATTGTCTTAAAAACCCTTGTGGTTCAATAACATCCTTTGGGGATGGAAATCTGCCCATCCTTACCTGATCTGGCATATATGTGACTCCAGATCCACAGCAATGTGGTTGACTCTTAATAACCACACAAGCCATTCAGTTCAAAGGTAATTAGGGATGGGCAATAAATACTGATCCAGCAACGCCCACACCCAATGAATTAAAAATAAAATCAATTCCCCACCTCCCTTCCCTTATGTCTTTGATCAAATCTTTGGTCACCCTTCCTAATATTTCTTTCTTTGTCTCGCAGTCTTGATTACACCTCAGGGAAAAGCCTTGGGACTTTCTCTTGTATGTTTAAGGCGTGATATAGATGGGGGGTTTTGTTCTTAACCACTGCAGTGCCATTCTTTGCCTTTAGTTGCTACCGTTCACTTTACAATGTCAAAGCACGGCATCTCAAAGTGCTTCAATCCACTAAGTTGCTTTAAGTGAATGCTGTATTGTAGAGGCGTGAGGGTTTGTTAGTTTAAAGCGTATGGAGCGGAATGATGCAAATGGCAAGGGTTCAACCCCTGTATTGGTTGTAGTAGCTCATAGAGGGTGGCTCCTAGCCTTGCACCTCATTTGACGTAGAGTTGTTCATCTCAAGCTTTTTGACAACTTATCTTTCTCTGTAACAGAGAGGTGCCTGTGGTTCCTCATATAAAGGTGAGTGCAGCATCGGTTTTGAGTGCGGCAAAAGGACACAAGTTGCAAAAAGATGAAATCTGTTTCGCTAAATGTCTGTGATCCAAGTTGATAATGTTCTGTGATAGATATTCATGTCTGCACTAGAAGGAGCAATTGACTAATCCATCTTAGAACAGAACCCAGAATAAGCCTGTTTCCCTTTGGAATCAGCACAGCTTTTTAAATGCGTTGAGAAGCAAAAAAAACGGGTCCAATGTGCCAGCAATGAAACACACCCTCAGTACTGCACTGGAGTGCCAGCCAAGATGCTGTTCTCAAGTCTCTGTGCAAACCAATGTACATGTGGCAATGGTCAAAGAGCTCAGTATCTTACACATGTGACCGAGATCCGATTGATCTTAATGTTCTCTTTATACTCCTTCCAGGTCAGATTATAAATGCCATCAATAACGTTGGTCTAACGAATAAAACTCTTATATATTTCACCTCGGATCACGGAGGGAGCTGGGACTCTGTAGGAACAAATGGAGAGCATGGTGGAGGCTGGAATGGAATATACAAAGGTAAATACATGGGATGTAGCTCGGGAACTGGATCTCATCCATCTGAAAATGTGGTTGCCTGCAATGGGTGCAATGCTCTGAGGAAATGAAATGCAATGAAAATCGCTTATTGTGACAAGTAGGCTTCAAATGAAGTTACTGTGACAAGCCCCTAGTCGCCACATTCCAGCACCTGTTCGGGGAGGCTGGTACGGGAATTGAACCGTGCTGCTGGCCTGCCTTGGTCTGCTTTCAAAGCGAGCGATTTAGCCGTGTGCTAAACCAGCCCCTGCAGTGATGCTTCTTAAAACTGTGTGAAAATGGCTGGATTGGATAATTTTTGTAATGCTCCACAGTGTAATAATAATAATGTCACCACAGTCCCAGAGATCCATAGGCTGCTCCCCCCTTTGAGAGATAGCTGACTGGTGGTGATTTAACCTGAGGGTCATCACAGCTCAGGCAAGGGCAGCATTGAGAAGGCGGGGCCACATGAATAACCTGAGCTGGAATGGGCCCCATGGTGTAGTGTCTTCTTAATACTTAAATATGTGAATCTTTTAGACGTATTGCTGAAAAAAGAGACACGTTACTGAAGTTTTTCATCTTGCACTCATCAGAACAAACACAAGAATGCCAAATTTCAAATGCTCACAATTTATACTGCAGGAGAAAAGGGTGCTGAATGGTTGGCAAGTCAACTCTGATTGGTTGTGGCAGTGCCATGGAGAAAGCAGTGGGGAACTATAGGCTCCCTAAACTCCAGGGTAATTTAAAAAACCGTGCAAGGCTTAAACATATTCCTTTTCTGTGCAGAGAATCGGTCACTGTGTATGAGTGTATGTCACTTATAGCAAGCCTAAATGAGCCACAACATGAGCCCAAATGATTATCTTAAATTGGTTGTGAGTGCAGCTAGTAGCGCACTCAGGATCGATCAGCAAATGAAGCCCAATTGCAGAATCATATCTAGCAGTAGATGTTTTGTTTTGGGTTTTGCAAGCGCGCGCTGGCTGACCAATCAGCACCCTGTTGTCCTGTAGTATAAATTGTTGTGATAGTTTGAAATTTGGCATTCTTGCATTTGTCCTGATGAGTGCAAGATGAAAAGCTTCAGCAACACATGTCCCTTTTCAACAATATTCAAGTTCTGTACTACCGAACAGATTTTTACATGCTAAATATCCACTTGGGTAAATTACAGGAGAACGTGTGAAAATGCATCTTGCCAGAAATGAAACTAAATTATTCTGATCATTAATACTTCTTCTAACTTTAATAAGCAAATTAAAGCTTACTTATCAAGGTGCTTTTCTGTTTTGTAGGTAAAAAGGGATTGGCTGGTTGGGAAGGTGGTATCCGCGTCCCTGGGATATTCAGGTGGCCAGGTCAATTGCCTTCAAACAAGAAAATTGATGAGCCTACCAGCCTCATGGACATTTATCCAACTGTTGTCAAGCTAGCTGGTGCCTCACTGCCACAAGATAGGTAAAGAATGTAGGATTTGTAGCAAACTGATTACATCTTCATGCGCTATCTTTCTAGAACACGTTGCTTTTTTTGTTGTCGCAGCTTCTCTCAGCTTTTCCATTCTCAAGTTCCTGTGTCAACATGTACAATGCCAACACAAACTTGTTACACTGCGATTACACTCCCCTGTGTGTGCAGAGTTGAACTTTGGGTCTTCCACTTACTCAGCCTTTGCTGCAAAGAAGCTGCAACCAAGATCGCAGTTGCTTTCTTGTGGGCTAGCACAATGCAAGTAGCATCGGCGCTCTGCAGTGGAACAACTCATGTGCGATTAAACTGATTGAATTTCCCCTATTAACATTAAAAAATGGAAGGGGATTGGGCCACAAAATGTTGTCATTTTTGATTTGATCTGCTAGGCAAATTGTCAACCGATTGGCTTGAAAATAGTTGGGAAGGGGAGGGTGAAGATATATCTGGATTTGTGCCTGGGGGTTGAAAATAGTCTTATAGATGGTTTGTCAGAGCACTCTGAGAACGGTACACTTTCTGGGGGCTTTAAGTCAGCCTCACAATTTTTCAATTTCTCTTGCGAATGTATGATTAATTCTGGGAGGGGATCCTAATTATTCGCATTGATTAATTCTGGGAGGGGATCCTAATTATTCGCATTGTGGTTCCATGAAAGGAATGTGATATAAGTGGATAGGGAATTACACCATTCATTTTATTGAAATACTGCTTGTTAACTTATGCCTTACTAGGGTAATAGATGGACGGGACTTGATGCCACTGTTAGAAGGTGAAACACACCGTTCGGAGCATGAGTTCCTATTTCATTACTGTGGAAATTCTTTAAATGCAGTACGATGGCATCCACAAGACAGTAAGTGTTCAGTATCTGGAAACTATTCCAATATAAAAATGGAATCACATAGCCAGCTTGTGTGAATGTCTGTACGGGTCACTAGTTATATATTCCCTTCATTAATGCAATTATTCATGGCTACTTAGACTTCTACTCTGCATTGAAGGGGTACAGTAATATATTCTTTACATTGCTGGATGACAGGTGAGTTGGGTGGGTGATCGGGGTGCGCAGGGGGGTGGGACTACAGTGGGGGCGGACCTTGTGAGGTGCCTCTGATCGGAAAAGGGGGTCCGTGAAGGAGGCATCCCCCATCTCTCCTGCCCAAGGTCCAAGCGTACTTGCCTGTCCAGCTTCCCACCCATCACCAACCCTCCTCCATCAGTTGGCCACTTAAGGGCACCAATTGTCACAAGGGCAGGCGGGCCAACCAAGGTCTCAGACATTGTCCATTAACTCACGGCCAGGTCAGAGGCGTGCAGGTCAGTGGCGGGTAGGGCACCCAAGGAATTTAACGGCCTCCCCACTTGCAAACCCACCCTTATGGCCTTGTAAAATTCTACTCATGAGTTCACAGCCCCACCAGCTGGTGAAATTTGTAATTCAGATCGATTAAAGAAAGAAATGTGGAATAAAAAAGTTAGCTTCGGTAATTGTGTTCACGAAATGATTGGATCGCCATAAAAACCCACCTTGTTCTTATTTTAAAAAATATTTTTATTCTCCATTTTCATATTTTCTTCAGAATTTACACCCCACCAACAAACAGTAAATGGTAATGAAAACAATGTCAATCCCCCGACCAACAACGATCCAATCCTCCCACCAATCCTCAAACAACGGCCCACCAGACAATATAAACATCAAATAAAACAAACCCTCCCAAGGTGGGAAAAAAGGAAAAAAGAAAAAGGAATCAGGAATCGCCCATGGTCCCCATTGACATATATAGTCCACCACCCCCCCCCCCAATATTCAATGCCATCCAATCCCCGAAAGAGTACCGTGAATGACACCCATGAATTGTAGCCAACCCCCACCTCCCCTCCCAGACTCCTCCCCTCCACTTCCTCTTGTAAACTCCTCCCCCCAATCTTGGTTCCTTCCCCCAACTTTTCACCCCGGCTAGACTCACCGAAACCTGTTCTACCAGGCCCCGATGGCTGCAGCCCCTCCCCCACCTCACTCCTGTTCACTGGCCGGCTTAAACCGGCCAGCATGGAGGCCCCTGTCCGGGTCTCCTTCCCCCTTGCCTGGTCCCAGGAAAACCAAGAAATCCCCTTTAGCACACAACCCCATCATACACACCCAAGCCCCAAAGAACCATCATTGCAAATAAAAGTCCCAACTCTTCCCTTGTCCAAATATACAGCACAGTAGCATTGTGGATAGCACAATTGCTTCACAGCTCCAGGGTCCCAGGTTCGATTCCGGCTTGGGTCACTGTTTGTGCGGAGTCTGCACATCCTCCCCGTGTGTGCGTGGGTTTCCTCCGGGTGCTCCGGTTTCCTCCCACAGTCCAAAGATGTGCAGGTTAGGTGGATTGGCATGATAAATTGCCCTTAGTGTCCAAAATTGCCCTTAGTGTTGGGTGGGGTTACTGGGTTATGGGGATAGGGTGGAGGTGTTGACCTTGGGTAGGGTGCTCTTTCCAAGAGCCTGTGCAGACCCGATGGGCCGAATGGCCTCCTTCTGCATTGTAAATTCTACAGCATCGACTCATTTAGTACATACACCAACACGCAGTGAAAAAATAAACTTACATGAGGCTACATCGGTACACGACCCGCTCTCTGTCCCATTTCTCAATTCTGCCACAGGCCTTCTGCCTTCGCAAACTCCTCCGCCGCTTCCTCTGTCCCAAAATAAAAGTCCTTGGATATGTAGGTCACCCTCAACTTCGCTGGATATACTATGTCGCACTGCACCTTTTAAAAAAAAATATATATATTTATTCAAGTTTTTTAACACAATTTTTCTCCCTTACAAACAATACCCCCGCCCCCCCCCCCCCCCCCCCCCCCCGTAACAAAAAAAAAAGAGAAATCGCGCAGAGCAAGATATATACATGGCAAAATGATATATTTACACAGCTTTGTACACTGGCCCTCACCCGTACGTGCCAACTTCCCCAACCCATCATGTTATCTCTTGCTCATCCACCCTCCCAGGCCAGTCCCCCCATACCCCCTCCCCCCCCTCCCAGGACGTTCCCCCCCCCCCCCCCCCCCTCCGAGGTTGCTGCTGCTGCTGACCGACCTTCCTCTAATGCTCCGCGAGATAGTCTAGGAACGGTTGCCACTGCCTGTAGAACCCCTGCGCAGACGCTCTCAAGGCAAACTTAATCCTCTCCAACTTTATGAACCCAGCCATATCATTTATCCAGGCCTCCAGGCTGGGGGGCTTCGCCTCCTTCCACATTAGCAAGATCCTTCGCCGGGCTACTAGGGACGCAAAGGCCAGAATGGCGGCCTCTTTCGCCTCCTGCACTCCCGGTTCGTCCACTACTCCAAATATTGCTAGCCCCCAGCTTGGCTTGACCCGGACTTTCACCACCTGAGATATTGCTCCCGCCACTCCTCTCCAGTGCCGGGCATGACCAAAACATATGGACATGGTTCGCCGGGCTCCCTGAGCACCTTCCACATCTGTCCTCTACCCCAAAGAACCTACTCAACCTCGCCCCCGTCAAGTGCGCTCTGTGGACCACCTTAAATTGTATCAGGCTGAGCCTGGCACACGAGGAGGAGGAATTAACCCTACCTAGGGCATCAGCCCACAGACCTTCCTCGATCTCCTCCCCCAGCTCCTCCTCCCATTTACCCTTCAACTCTTCAACAGCGCTTCCCCCTCTTCTTTCAACTCCTGGTGTATTTCCGACACCTTGCCCTCCCCGACCCATACACCCGAGATCACCCTATCTTGAACTTTTTGTCCCGGGAGCAACGGGAATTCCCTCACCTGTCGCCTCACAAAAGCCCTCACCTGCATATATCTAAAGGCATTTCCCGGGGGTAACTCGAACCTCTCCTCCAGTGCCCCTAGGCTCGCAAACGTCCCGTCGCACTGCACCTTGCTGATGTACAGTGCCTTATTCACCCGGCTGAAGGCAGCCCGCCTCCTCACCAGCTCCATCGTAAAGTCCTTGTATATGCATATACCAGCTCCAGCCCACTGCACCACCTGCTTCTGCTTTGCCCAGCACAGGATCTTCTCCTTCACGCTGTACCTACGGAAACACACAGTTACTACTCTTGGCGGCTCACTCGCCTTTGGTATAGGCCTCCATGACCAATGAGCCCGATCCAGTTCATATCAAGAGGGATCGTCCCCCTCCCCCAATAGCTTTGCCAACATCGTGGCAAAATACTCCGTCGGCCTCGGGCCTTCCACCCCTCCCGGCAGACCCTCGAACCTCAGATTCTGCTGCCTGGATCTGTTTTCCAGACCTTCCGTTTTGGCTCGCAGATCCTTGTTGGTCTCTATCACCTTCCGCAACTCCTTCCCCATCGAGGTGAATTGATCACTGGGCTGCGATAATGCCTCTCCCACTTCCCTCAGTGTCTCACCTTGCTCCCGCACATCCGCCGCTGCGCTTGATACCGCCGGGGCAATCGCCCCCTCCACCAGCACATTCAATACCGCCCCCATCTCCTTCTTCATCGCTTCCATGTGTTTTGTGAACTGTTTTTCAAGTTCCACAGCCATCACCTTGGTCATTTCTTCTGCTGTGAGCAATGCGGCCTCCCCTGTTGCCCCAGCCTCCACTTTCCTTACAGTTCCTGTGCTGACTTTTCCACTCACCGGCGGACTTTCATTAACCCCCTTTTTCACGGCCGTTTTTCCCCCAAACTTGGACATTTCTCATCCCTGTGCCTTCTTACAGCTTTTTCATCCTCTGTTGTCCCTGAGAACGGGCGTTATAACCACAAAATTTCTATTCCCGAGCGGGAGCCCTCCAGTGTGCGGCTGCCTCCCGCCCGCCGTCACCGGAAGTCACCCACCTGTCCTTAAATATCTTTTTGGGAAGGAACTCTGCCATCCTGACCTGGTTTGGCCTACATTGGAATCTAGACCCACAGAAATGTGACTGATCTTAACTGCCCTCTGACGTGGCCTAGCAAGCCGCTCTTTTAAGAAGTTGTATTGTTATAATATCGGACCAGGGGCGAAATTCTCCGACCCCCCGCCGGGTCGGAGAATCGCCGGGGGCTGGCGTGAATCCCGCCCCCGCCGGTTGCCGAAGTCTCCGGCACCTGAGATTTGGCGGGGGCGGGAATCGCGGCGCGACGATTGGCGGGCCCCCCCCCCGCGCGATTCTCCGGCCCGGATGGGCCGAAGTCCCGCTGCTAAAATGCCTGTCCCGCCGGCGTAAATTAAACCACCTACATTACCGGCGGGACAAGGTGGCGCGGGCGGGCTCCGGGGTCCTGGGGGGGGGCGCGGGGCGATCTGGCCCCGGGGGGTGCCCCCACGGTGGCCTGGCCCGCGATCGGGGCCCACCGATCCGCGGGCAGGCCTGTGCCGTGGGGGCACTCTTTCCCTTCCGCCTCCGCCACGGTCTCCACCATGGCGGAGGCAGAAGAGACTCCCTCCACTGCGCATGCGTGGGAATGCTGTCAGCGGCCGCTGACACTCCCGCGCATGCGCCGCCCGGAGATGTCATTTCCGCGACAGCTGGCGGGGCACCAAAGGCCTTTTCCGCCAGCTGGCGGGGCGGAAATTCGTCCGGCGCCGACCTAGCATCTCAAGGTTGGGGCTCGGCCCCCAAAGATGCGGAGCATTCCGCACCTTTGGGGCGGCGCGATGCCCGTCTGATTTGCGCCGTTTTGGGCGCCAGTCGGCGGACATCGCGCCGTTTCCGGACAATTTCGCCCCAGATCTCTACATTTGTTAAGATACCAGCCAAGAACCCCAAATACTTTTTTTAAATTTGTAAAACTGTGAAGAAAGAATATTTCACCCCAGGAGTGATGACTTTGACCAATAGATATCTTTTATGTTCAAGCAACTTTAATTTAAACAGAGAATTAACCACATTACCATCAAAGAAAATAGCTTTACAATTATCAGACAGTTCTTAAACAAAAAGAAAATAGGAAACTTACTATCTGTACCTGTGACTAACTCCAATTAAGCAACCCGATACAGTTCAAATGCCACGTATAAATAAAGTTAACACAACAGATTACTTCTTAATTTTGTAGGGACGTTTGGAAAAAGAGACCCTTTCAAAAGCAGAACCAGTACACCTCTGCTCAACCTAGCCGCATTTTGGAAAACTGTTATTTAATTTAAAATCCTTCTGTCTTGTCAGATTCAAATCCTATGACAAACTGCAAACTCCAGACAGACCTGGCTCCTCCCATTAATTATGTCATTCGTATCCCACTAAATGTCACATGACCTGCTCAGCTAGGACTAAATACAACCCCTCATAAAATATCTACTCTCCAGGGAATCTCCAGCAATCATAACAATGTCCTATTCGCCCTTCACCTGTAACCAGGTAAAGTGTTAGAATCAATCATGACTCACCTTTTAGGACTTCTTAATTACAACATTAGCAGACACACAGTTTGGGTAACCTAACCTAAATTCTTCAATAATATTACTGCAACAAATATATACCTAACTCAGGCTTTTAATAACATTACTGCCACAAATATAAAATATAACATGTAACAATTTTACATTCATCACAGTATTCACCTCCACCTTATCAAGGACAACTTGGGATGGACAATAAGTGGCGACTTTATCAGTGACACCACATACCACAATGTACTAGTTTCAAGGATTTATGTTAATTCTTCAATTTCTCTATTTTTAGGTGATTCTGTGTGGAAGGCTCATTTTTTCACCCCCAAACCCGAAGTAGACAATTGCTACCAGACGGACATCTGCGGGTGTCACGGACATGACATCTCCAACCATGACCCACCTTTACTCTTTGACCTCTCAAAGGACCCCTCAGAAGCGACCCCTTTGTCGCCTGATACAGAGCCACTTTTCCATGAAATCCAAAAGCAGATCCAGTTAGGGGTGGAAGAACATAGGAAGACCTTGACTCCGGTCCCTCTTCAGCTTTCTTGGAATAATGTTTTATGGAAACCTTGGCTTCAGCCTTGCTGTGGCACATTCCCATTCTGTTGGTGTGACAAAGACTCCAGTGGTGCAAATGACAGGCAAGGTCCCAACCAATAGCACATGTGACTTATTGTTCACCTTGCATTATCATTTTGGTCTAGAAATCATGGAGACTGAGAGGTTTCGGGGCAGTCCTGTTTTGATTTTTTTGCCTGGAAAATAATAGACGTTGAGTCCCTTGGGATTCTGTTGCCAAGCAGCATTGAAATTGACACTTGTACAGCCGCTCATTATTCTGTTCCTTGTTTATGGCTTGGGAAAGAGGAAAAGGGATTCTTAAGAACTGGGAAGACAAGCATTCTGTTGCACACACATCCTGGATTTGATCATCATATGAGTAATTGTCTTGGGGCCTGCTGGTTCAGTTTAGCGATTTAATACTTGATTCAATAGTGACAATTAGTTGAATGTTACAAATAAGGGGCGTCATTCTCCGACCCCCCGCCGGGTCGGAGAATGGCCGAAGGCCGCCGTGAATCCCGCCCCCGCCCCCGCCGAAGTCTCCGGTACCGGAGATTGGGCGGGGACGGGAATCGGGCCGCGCCGGTTGGCCCGCTGGATTCTCCGGCCCGGATGGGCCGAAGTCCCGCCCAGAAATTGCCTGTCCCGCCGGCGTAAATCAAAGCTGGTATTTACCGGCGGGACCAGGCGGCGTGGGCGGGCTCCGGGGTCCTGGGGGGGGGCGCGGGGCGATCTGACCCCGGGGGTGCCCCCACGGTGGCCTGGCCCGCGATCGGGGCCCACCAATCCACGGGCGCGCCTGTGCCGTGGGGGCACTCTTTCCCTTCCGCCTCCGCTACGGCCTCCACCATGGCGGAGGCGGAAGAGACTCTCCCCACTGCGCATGCGCGGGAAACTGTCAGCAGCCGCTGACACTCCCGCGCATGCGCCGCATTTCCGCGCCAGCTGGCGGGGCAACAAACGCCATTTCCGCCAGCTGGCGGGGCGGAAATCCCTCCGGCATCGGCCTAGCCCCTCAATGTTCGGGCTAGGCCGCCAAAGATGCGGAGCATTCCGCACCTTTGGGCCGGCGCGATGCCCGTCTGATTGGCGCCGTGTTTGGCGCTAGTCGGCGGACATCGCGCCGTTGGGGGAGAATTTCGCCCAAGATCTTTTTGGATTACCGATGTTCATTTGGTTTTTGGCATTTTTTTTGCGTGGTTTCCAAGTATTAACTCATATACCACGAAGAATTTTGTGGGATCCAAGAAATATAAACAGTCAGATTCCTCTTCCTTCAATTAAATGAGCTTCTATGAGCTTTAGGAGAGTGCGTAGTAAGATCTGTTAAGTTACATCTGTGTCCTCTGGTTTAACATGAAGTAACGTAACATTGAGGGGAGATGGTGGTGCAGAGGTAATGTCACTGAACTAGTCATTCAAAGGGCCCGGGGACACATGTTCAAATCCAACCAGGGCAGGTAGCGGAATTTAAATTAATGAATAAAGTCTAGAATATGAAGCTAGTCTTAGTAATGGTGACTATTAAACTCTCATCAATTGTCGTAAAAACACATCTGGTTCACTCGTGTCCTTTAAGGAAGGAAAACACATAATAGGGAAAACACAAAATACACAATGTAAATACATAGACACAGGCATTGGGTGATGCATAGAGAGTGTAGTATTAATCAGGTCAGTCCATAAGAGGGTCGTTTAGGAGTCTGGTAACAGCGGGGAAGAAGCTGTTTTTGAATCTGTTAGGAAACCCCCAGCAGACACGGGGAGAATGTGCAGACTCATAGAATTTACAGTGCAGAAGGAGGCCATTCGGCCCATCGGGTCTGCACCAGCTCTTTGAAAGATCACCCTACCCAAGCCCACACCTCCACCCTACCCCCATAACCCAGTAACCCCACCCAACACTAAGGGCAATTTAGCATGGCCAATCCACCTAACCTGCACATCTTTGGACTGTGGGAGGAAACCAGAGCACCCGGAGGAAACCCACGCACACACGGGGAGAACGTGCAGACTCCGCACAGACAGTGACCCAAGCCGGGAATCGAAACTGGGACCCTGGAGCTGTGAAGCAATTGTGCTAACCACTATGCTACCGTGCTGCCCTTGATGGAGGGAACCTTGGTTTAACGTGTCAAGTCCCAGCCTTGGTTTCATTGTACCAAGTCCTGGAGTGCGATTTGAAACTGGAACCTTATATTTCAGAGGCAAGAGTGCTACCAGTTGAGCCATTGCGACCTACCCTGTCACACCCTGTAAGAATTTTGTGACTTTCAATGAAATCACCTCACATTCTTGGAAACTAGAGAATACACTCTCCCAATCACTCGTCAAAAGACAGTCCCGCCATCCCATGGAGTAGCCTGATGAACATCTGTTGCACTCCCTCACAGAATCATAGAATCTTTAGAGTGCAGAAGGAGGCCATTCGTCCCATCGAGTCTGCACTGGCATTCTACCTCCTCCCACTCCCCTGCCTTACCCCTGTAACCTTGCACATTCTCTCTTTTCATATAACATTCCAATTGCCTTTCAAATACCTCGATCGAACCTGCCTCCACCACCCTCTCAGGAAGGTCATCCCTGACTCCACCCACCCACTGGGTGATGAAACCTTTCCTCACATCACTTTGACTGCATTTGTCAATTATTTTGAATCTGTGCCCTCTAGTTCTTGATGCTTTATTGATTGGGAACAGTTTCTCACTGTTTACCCTGTCCATATCCCTCTCAATCTTCTTTTCACCAAGGAAAACAGTCCCAATCTCTCCACTTAACCTCACAGCCACAGTCCCTGGAATCATCCTTGTGAATCTCTCTCTGTACTCTCTCCAATGCCTTCACGTCCTGCCTCAAGTATGGGCACCCAGGACTGTCCACAATCTGCAGATGAGGCCTAAATATAGCAAGTATATCTATCCTTTTTTAGATTAGGAGACCAAAACTGTACACAATACTCTGGATACAATCTCACCAAGGCTCTATACAATTCCAGCAAGACATCTTCACCCCTGCACTCAGATCTCCTCACGATTAAGCTAATTGCCTTCCTATTTGCTTGCTGCCTCTGCATGCTAGCTTTTAGTGACACCCAGGTCCCTTTGGACATCAACGCTTCCCAACCTCATCATTTGAGAAATAACATACGTTTCTGTTTTTTCAACAAAGTGGATGGGCAGGATTTCCCTCACATCCCGCGTGTGTTTTGTGGCAGTGAAGGCAGCCCGCCTGCTGTTGGCTGGACCTTCTGGTCCCGCCGTGGTCAAGGAGGTTTTCCGTTGAATGCACCCCTTGCCGCCGAGAAACCCGTGGTGGGGGGATGGAAGATCCCGCCGGCACAAACGGGCTTCAAATTCCGGCTGACAACTTTGCTTTAGCCGTCAGCATAAATGTTTTCAGGGACGCAAAATCCCACGAGAGCCTGGAAATGAGATTCTCGCCGGCGAGATCCTGTTTTGCATCTGTCTACGGCCCTCTTCCGTGAGGTGACGAGGTTCCCGCCTAGGAAGGTCAGGAACCTGGGGCGGGATTCTCCGATATCGGCGCGATGTCCGCCGACCGGCCCCAAAAATGGCGCGAATCAGTCCGGCATCGCGCCGCCCCAAAGGTGCGGAAGTCTCCGCATCTTGAGGGACCGAGCCCTCACCTTCAGGGGCTAGGCCCGCGCCGGACTGATTTCCGCCCCGCCAGCTGGCGGGAAAGGCCTTTGGTGCGAAACTGACTTTGCCGGGCGGCGCATGCGCGGGAGCGTCAGCGGCCGCTCATGGCATCCCCGCGCATGTGCAGTGGCGGGGGTCTCTTCCGCCTCCGCCATGGTGGAGACCATGGCGAAGGCGGATAGAAAAGAGTGCCCCCACGGCACAGGCCCGCCCCAATCGCGGGCCAGGCCACCGTGGGGGCACCCCCCGGGGCCAGATCGCCCCGTGCCCCCCCCCCAGGACCCCGGAGATGTGACAGTGAGTTAAACACTGGATAAAAGCAAATTATGCGGATGCTGGAATCTGAAACGAGAGAAAATGCTGGAAAATCTCAGCAAGTCTGGCAGCATCTGTAGGGAGAGAAAAGAGCGAACGTTTCGAGTCCGATGACTCTTTGTCAAAGCTAACAGACAGAGAATGTGGGAAATATTTATCCTGTGGAGTGAGAATGAAAGATGAGTCATAGAACATAGAACATAGAACGATACAGCGCAGTACAGGCCCTTCGGCCCACGATGTTGCACCGACATGGGAAGTCAAAAAACAAAAGCCATCTAACCTACACTATGCCATGAGCATCCATATGCTTATCCAATAAACTTTTAAATGCCCTCAATGTTGGCGAGTTCACTACTGTTGCAGGTAGGGCATTCCACGGCCTCACCACTCTTTGCGTAAAGAACCTACCTCTGACCTCTGTCCTATATCTATTACCCCTCAGTTTAAGGCTATGTCCCCTCGTGCTAGCCATTTCCATCCGCGGGAGAAGGCTCTCACTGTCCACCCTATCTAACCCCCTGGTCATTTTGTATGCCTCTATTAAGTCTCCTCTTAACCTTCTCTCTAACGAAAACAACCTCAAGTCCATCAGCCTTTCCTCATAAGATTTTCCCTCCATACCAGGCAACATCCTGGTAAATCTCCTCTGCACCCGCTCCAAAGCTTCCACGTCCTTCCTATAATGAGGTGACCAGAACTGTACGCAATACTCCAAATGCGGCCGTACCAGAGTTTTGTACAGCTGCAACATGACCTCATGACTCCGGAACTCAATCCCTCTACCAATAAAGGCCAACACTCCATAGGCCTTCTTCACAACCCTATCAACCTGGGTGGCAACTTACAGGGATCTATGTACATGGACACCGAGATCCCTCTGCTCATCCACACTTCCAAGAATTTTACGATTCGCCAAATATTCCGCATTCCTGTTATTCCTTCCAAAGTGAATCACCTCACACTTCTCTACATTAAACTCCATTTGCCACCTCTCAGCCCAGCTCTGCAGCTTATCTATGTCCCTCTGTAACCTGCAACATCCTTCCGCACTGTCGACAACACCACCGACTTTAGTGTCGTCTGCAAATTTACTCACCCACCCTTCTGCGCCTTCCTCTAGGTCATTTAGAAAAATGACAAACAGCAACGGCCCCAGAACAGATCCTTGTGGTACGCCACCTGTAACTGAACTCCATTCTGAACATTTCCCATCAACCACCACCCTCTGTCTTCTTTCAGCTAGCCAATTTCTGATCCACATCTCTAAATCACCCTCAATCCCCAGCCTCCGTATTTTCTGCAATAGCCTACCGTGGGGAACGTTACCAAACACTTTACTGAAATCCATATACACATCAACTGCTCTACCCTTGTCTACCTGTTCAGTCACCTTCTCAATGAACTCGATAAGGTTTGTGAGGCATGACCTACCCTTCACAAAGCCATGATGACTATCCCTAATCATATTATTCCTATCTAGATGATTATAAATCTTGTCTCTTATAATCCCCTCCAAGACTTTACCCACAACAGACGTGAGGCTCACTGGTCTATAGTTGCCGGGGTTGTCTCTACTCCCCTTCTTGAACAAAGGGACCACATTTGCTATCCTCCAGTCCTCTGGCAATATTCCTGTAGCCAATGATGACATAAAAATCAAGGCCAAAGGCTCAGCAATCTCTTCCCTGGCTTCCCAGAGAATCCTAGGATAAATCCCATCAGGCCCCGGGGACTTATCTATTTTCAGCCTGTCCAGAATTGCCAACACCTCTTCCCTTCGTACTTCAATGCCATCTATTCTAATAGCCTGGGTCTCAGCATTCTCCTCCACAACATTCTCTTTTTCCTGAGTGAATACTGACGAAAAATATTCATTTAGTATCTCCCCTATCTCTTCAGACTCCACACAACTTCCCACCCCTGTCCTTGACTGGCCCTACTCTTACCAGATTAGGTTGATTAGGCATCGTCAGCATGGTCTTGTTTGGAAAGGGTTATGTCTTACTAGTTTAATCAAAATCTTTGAGGAAATAACTTCATAGCCACAGAAACCCAGGGAAACCGGGTGCTAATGGCCACAGAGTGTTAATGGCAGTCCCCAGAGAGAACAAAAGATGTGAAAGGTCAAACAGCAGGGAAACTAACATCAGAGGATGAACTGTAGATGTGGGGTGAGGGGAAGGGGGAAGCAAAGAGGAGACAGGTGAAGGAAAGGTGGATAAGATTGGGGGGGGCGGGGGGGGGATTTGAATGTATATTGCGAAAGAAAGAAATGGTAAAAGAGTTAAAATGAAATGAAAACAAATGGGTCGAGGTGGGGTAGAGCTGATTATCTGAAGTTGTTGAATTCGATGTTCAGGCCGGAAGGCTGTAGCGTGCCTAACCGGAAGATTAGATGTTCCTCCAGTTTGCGTTGCGCTTCACTGGAACATTGCAGTAGGCCAAAGACCAGACACGTGGGCATGGGTGCAGGGTCTTTTGTTGAAATGGCAAGCAACAGGAAGGTCAGGGTCCTGAATGCACACAGACCGAAGATGCTCAGCAAAGTGATCACCCTGTCTGCGTTTGGTCTCTCCGATGTAGAGGAGACCACATTGGGAGCAGCGAATGCAATAGACCAAATTGGAAGAGGTACAAGTGAAACGCTGCTTAACCTGGATGAGTGTTTTGGACCTGGGATGGTAAGCATGGAAGAGGTAAAGGGGCAGGTGTTACACTTTCTGCCATTGCATGGGAAGGTGCCATTTGTGATGGGAGAGGTACTGGGTATGGTGGAGGAGTGGACTAGATTGTCTCGGAGGGAACGGTCTCTGCGGAATGCTGACAGAGGGAGTGAACGGAAGATGTGTTTGGTGGTGGCATCACACTGGAATTGGCGAAATTGGCGGAGGATTAGGCTTTGCATATGGAGGCTGGTGGGATGAAATGTGAGAACGAGGGGGACTCTATCCTTGTTCTGGGAGGGAGTGGAGGGGGCGAGGGTAGTGGCGCGGGAGATGGACCACACACTGTTGAGGGCCCTGTCAACAACTGTAGGTGGGAAATCACGGTTGAGGAAGAAGGAACACATTTTCGAAGCACCATTTTGGAAAGTGGCATCATCGGAACAAATACGACGGAGGCGAAGGAGTTGAGAGAAAGGGTTAGAGTCCTTACAGGGTGTAGGATGTGAAGAGCTGTAGTCCAGATAGCTGTGGGAGTCAGTGGGCTTGTAGTGGATATTAGTGAATAGTCTATTGCCGGAAATGGAGACAGAAAGATCAAGGAAGGGAAGGGAAATGTCTGAGATGGACCAGGTGAAAGCGATGAAAATGGAAGTGAAGTTGATGAATTTTTCCAGGTCCAGGCGAGAGCATGACGCGGCACCAAAATAGTCATCAATCTAGCAGTAAAGGAGTTGTGGGAGGGGGCCTGGATAGGCCTGGAACAAGGGATGTTCCACATACCCCATAAAAAGGCAAGCGTAGCTAGGACCCGTGCGGGTACCCATTGCTACACCTATGATTTGGAGAAAGTGAGACGAGTTAAAGGAGAAGTTGTTGAGAGATAGAACGAGTTCAGCCAGGCGGAGGAGAGTGGAGGTGGATGGGAATTGTCCAGGCCTCTTTTCGAGAAAGAAGCGAAGAGCTCTCAGGCCATCCTGGTGTGGGATGGAGGTGTAGAGGGATTGCACATCCATGGTGAATAGAATGGGGTTGGGGCCCGCGAGCTGGAAGCTGTCGATATGACGCAGGGCATCAGAGGAATCCCGGATAGAGTCAAGATAAGAGGAAATATGTTCGATGGGGCAAGGGCATGCTGACACAATGGGCCTGCCGGGACTGTCCTTTTTGTGGACTTTGGGAAGTAGGTAAAAGCGGGCTGTCCGGGGTTGGGAGACTATGAGGTTGGAAGCCGTAGGGGGAAGGCATCCGGAAGAAATGAGGTCGCGAGCAGTGTTGGAGATAATGGCTTGATGTTCAGTGGTCTGGTCATGGTCCAGGGGGAGGTAAGAGGAAGTATCTGAGAGTTGGCGCTCAGCCTCTGCGAGGTAGAGGTCAGTGCGCCAGACGACAACAGCACCCCCTTTGTCGGCTGGTTTGATGACAATGTCGGGGTTAGACCTGACGGAGTGTAGAGCAGAAAGTTCGGAAGGAGAGAGGTGGAATCGGTGAGGGGGGGCAGAAAAATTAAGACGGCCAATGTCCCGTCGACAGTTCTCAATGAAAAAATCAAGGGCAGGTAATTGTCCCGGCAGGGGGGCCCACTTGGAGGCAGAATGTTAGAGGCACATGAAAGGATCAGTGGAATGGGGGGAAGATTCTTGCCCAATGAAGTGGGCATGGAGACGAAGGCGGAGAGAGAAGAGTTCAACATAATGCCGAGCCCGGAATTCATTGAGGTGGGGACGGTAGGGTACAAGGCTGTGTCCTTTGCTGAGAACAGCATGCTCAGCCTCAGAGAGGGGAAGGTCAGAGGGTATGGTGAACACGCGGCAAGGGCTGGGGTTGGGAGAAATGGGGTAGGAGGGATTGGGACTGGTGGAGGGCCTGGGATGGGCAGTGGTGTTGATATTGGGAGAAATGGGGTACGAGGGATTGGGACTGGTGGAATTTAAGTTGAAATCCCCGTGGGGTAAGTCGGAGACGAAGACAGTCACTGAGGAAGGAAATATGGCTGTGGAAGCGAGTTTTGGTAAATACCTTGTCCAACCCTAAGAGAGAAATGGAAAGCAGTGAAGTTGGGGAGTGAGGGAGGGAAATCCTGTCGGAGAGAAGAGCAGGACTTCTTCAGGGTAGGCAATCCTGGAAGAGATGTGACAATGAGTTAAACACTGGATAAAAGCAAATTACTGCGGATGCTGGAATCTGAAACGAAAGAGAAAATGCTGGAAAATCTCAGCAAGTCTGGCAGCATCTGGAGGGAGAGAAAAGAGCTAACGTTTCGAGTCCGATGACTGTCAAAGCTAACAGACAGAGAAAATGGGAAATATTTATCCTGTGGAGTGAGAATGAAAGATGAGTCATAGCCACAGAAACCCAGGGAAACCGGGTGCTAATGGCCACAGAAACCAAGGGGAAAGAGTGCTAATGGCAGTCCCCAGAGAGAACAAAAGATGTGAAAGGTCAACCAGCAGGGAAACTAACATCAGAGGATGAACTGTAGATGTGGGGTGAGGGGAAGGGGGAAGCAAAGCGGAGACAAGTGAAGGAAAAGTGGATATAGATTGGGGGGGGGGGGGGAATTAAATGTATATTAAGAAAGAAAGAAATGGTAAAAGACAGTTAAAATGAAATGAAAACAAATGGGTCAGGTTGGGGTAGAGCTGATCATCTGAAGTTTAGAAGCCTGAAATTAGTGCAGATTAGGTTTACCCAGAATATCTGTAAATTGAAGTTCCCCATTATTACTGTCTTACCCATGTTACCTGTGGCTCTTCCTCTATCTCTTGTGTGGGGTCATGGACTTGGAGCTCACTGCACCTCTCTAAGGAACCATCGACTTTACCAGTGTCCAAAATGGAAAACCAATTAGCGAATGAGATCGACTGAGGGACTCCAGCTTTTCCTGAGGCGGCACAGAGAGGGTATCGTTAGCCACACGCCAGGTTCACAGTGGTGAGAGGGTGGAATGTGAATAAAGGGTTGGCGAGGATTGAAGTGGGAGGGGGTGGAAGGAGGGTTGGGGGGGGGGTTGAAGGAAGAGGGAGGTGGAGGGAGGGCTGGGGAGTTGGAGGAGGGGGATGAAGGAGGGTTGGGGGTCGCATGGAAAGTTGAGGGGGTGGGGGGGGGTGTACTTTGTTGTCGACTCACTCATGCTGACCGGTGTAGGTTGTTGACCTCTTCCCTGCACTGGAGGCCAGCCGTCCTGGTCACATTCCCGGCGCTCACAGCTGCCGCCACCACGTCCCAGGTGGCACTGGCTGCCCTGTGACTGACCCACCAGGACCCTCGGCGGAACAGGACATCCCTCCTGGCCTCCAGTACGTCTAGCAGCCTCCCCAGATCAGCATCCACTAATCTTGGGGACGGTCTCCTTGACGCCATTGTTGTGAGCTGACTGGGGTTGGCTGAGCAAGTGCAGCACAAGTGCTGCTCGATCTTGTTAGCGGGGGGGGGGGGGGGCTGGCAAGCACAGTGCCGGCGAATCAGAGAGAAGCCCGTGGGGGCTCGGTAAGTGGACCAATTGAATAGCGTTGCCGGCCTCGCTGGGCACAGCGCCGGGAAGCTTGCGGCAGTTCCCGCTCACTACCTCACTTCGAAATCGTTCCGGAGAATCACGCCCTATATTTTGTAATTACTTATATTTTAAACCCAGTCCCATTTTTAGTTCCACTCAAGAGTCCTTCTGGAGGTTATAGGACCTTGAGTGTGTTCACTCATTCCTCCTGGGATCAATCCAAGGTTTCCACAGTTCCCTGGAGATTTTGTGCTCCATCTTGCAGCATGTGTGGCGATGCAGAAGGCACCCAATCAGGTGGGACTAAAGCCTGTGAGCACCCACCACCTTCTTATTTCCACCAAAATAAAATCCGGGGTGGGAAGGCCGGTGGCCAGACATCCCGCATCACTGTCAATTCAGGCCCTGAAGTGGGTAATCAGTGATCACTAAAGGGCGTAATCTCACCACCGCTGCTATTAATCCAGTGACGAGCGTGCCTGTCACCACGCGGGGGGAACGCAACGCGTTGCGGGCTGCTTTTGGTCTTCCTGGAAGATGGGGGCTGCTGAGAACATCCCCCCCCCCCCCGCCCTTTCTGCCAATCCTCCCACACCCCTATCCCCTTGACCCCTACCCTGTGAAAGCCCTTTCGCCATGACTTACATCTAGCCTCGGTAGCTCCTCGATCCTGGGTCACCCGTGTGTGACGTTCTTACAGGACTCGACAGGGTAGATGCAGGAAGGAGGGGTCCCTTGGGTGGGGGCTCTGGAACTAGGGCAGACAGCTTGAGAATAACAGCTGGCTCATTTAAGGTCGAGATGAAGAGGAACTGCCTCAGTCAGAGGAAGATAAATCTTTGGAATTCTCTACCCGAGAAAGCTATAGAAGCTCAGTCACTCAGGGTGAACAAAGACCATTACCAGCACCGGAACAGGCTCTTTGGCCCACCAAGCATGCACCAATCCTACTACTTATTGTCCAAACGATCTGTCACCCTCCATTTCCCACCTGTTCATGTGTCTATCAAGATACATCTTAAATGTTGTTATCGTGCCTGCCTCCACGACCTGCACTGGCAACGTGTTCCAGAAACCCACCACCCTCCAGGCACCCACCACCATGTGTAAAATGTCTTCCCCACACATCTCCCCTAAACTTTCCCCTTCTCACCTTGAACTTGTGCCCCTTGTATTTGAATCTTCCACCCTTGGAAAAAGCTTCTAACTATTCACCCCGTCTATACCTCTCGTAATTATGTAGACGTCAATCAGGTCTCCCCTCAGCCTTCGTCTCTCCACTGAAAATAATTGATGAGGGAAAGGCTGTGGATTTTGTCTATAAGACCATAAGACATAGGAGCAGAATTAGGCCACTCGGCCCATCAAGTCTGCTCCGCCAATCAATCTCCTCATAGCTAACACCCTCCAGACCAGGCAATATCCAGGTAAACCTTCTTTGCACTCTCCCCAAAAAATCCATATCCATTTGGTAGTGCAGTGACCAGAACTGCACGCAATATTCTAAATGTGGCCAAACTAAAGTTTTATTCAACTGTAACATGACCTGCTAACTCTTGTACTCAATGCCCTGGCCAATGAAGGCAAGCATGCTGTCTGCCTCCTTGACCACCTTATCCATCTGCATTGCCACTTTCATGGAACTATGGACCTGAACGCCCAGATCTCTCTGTATGTCAATGCTCCTAAGGGTACATTTACTGTATAATTCACACCTGAATTTAAACTTTCAAAATGCAACACTTCGCATTTGTCCAGATTGAACTCCATCGGCCATTTCTCTGACCAACTCTCCAATCTATCTATATTCTGCTGTATTCTCTGACAGTGCCCTTTACGATCTGCAACTCCACTTATCTTAGTGTCATCTGCAAACTTGCTAATCAGACCATCTACATTTTCCTTCAGGTCATTTATATATTTTACAAACAGCAGTGGCCTGTGCACTGATCCCTGTGGAACACCACTAGTTACAGATCTCCATTCTGAAAAACTCCCTTCCACTGCTACTCTCTGTCTCCTGTTGCCAAGCCAGTTCTTTATCCATCCAGCTCGCACACCCTGAATCCCATACGACTTTACCTTTTGTACCAGTCTGCCATGAGGGACCTTGTCAAACGCCTTACTAAAGTCCATGTAGTCCATGTAGGGGATCAGGGGTTATGAGGAGAAGACAGGAGAATGGGGATGAGTAAAATATCGGCCATGATTGAATGGCGGAGCAGACTTGATGGGCCGAGTGGCCTAATTCTGCTCCTATGTCTTATGGTCTTATAGACGACATCCACAGCCTTTCCCTCATCAGTTAATTTTGTCACCTCCTCAAAAAACTCTATCAAGTTGGTAAGACATGACCTTACTCACACAAAGCCATGTTGCCTATCACTAACAAGTGCATTCACTTCCAAATGTGAATAAATCCCGTCCCTCAGTATCTTCTCTAACCAGCTTCCCCACCACTGACGTCAGGCCCATGGTCTATAATTACCTGGATTATCCTTGCTTCCCTTCTTAAACAAAGGGACAACATTGGCTGTTAAGTGTGTTCAAAGCAGAGATCTAGGTCGACAGATTTCTAGATACCAATGACATTGAGGGGATAGTGTGGGAAGATGTCACTGAGGTAGAAGATAAGGCATGATCTGGATTAGGGGCTGGTTTAGCACACTGGGCTAAATAGCTGACTTGTAATGCAGAACAAGGCAGCAGCGTGGGTTCAATTCCCGTACCGGCCTCTCTGAACAGGCACTGGAATCTGGCGACTAGGAGCTTTTCACAGTAACTTAATTGAAGCCGACTTGTGACAATAAGCTATTATTATCTAGTTGAATGCCAAAACAGGCTTAAGGGGCCCAATGGCCTATTCCTGTTCCTACGTTCAGGCAGTAGCCTCTGGTGATGTTTCTGAACAAAAGAGCTGTCAGCCTCTTATTGACTCACAGCTCCGGAGAGGCACTTCATATCGATGGACCTTCCCAGAGGGGGCAATCACTGGCCTCTCACTGGCTCTCCAGCTGGCAGGGGGGACCACAAATACCACCATATAATCTCCCACCCATCCCCTAGTATCTAGCAGCTTTCCCCATCACTGAAATTAAACCGAAGGGCTTGTAGTTTTGCTTATTTTGTAGCCTTTTTGAACAAGGGTGTAACATTTGCAATTCCCCAGTCGTCAGGCGCCATCGCTGAGACCAAGGAAGATTGGAAGATGACGGCCAGCGACACTGACATTTCTGCAGTTCATCCAGCCTTGGTGTCTTGTCAACTTTAAGTGAGAACAGCCACGCTACCTCCCCCGTATCAATTTTGAACCCTTCAAGTGTCTGAGCTACATCCTCTTTAGCCAGGATCTGTTCAGCATCTTCTTTCTTGGGAAAGACAGATGCAAAGCATTCATTTAAAACCTCAGCCACGCACCCTGTCTCCATACATAAATCGTTTAGGTTCCTAATTGGCTCCACTCCTTTAACCACACTTTCACTACCTAGAAGCCCAGGGAAGACTTTTGGATTAGTTTATGTTTGTCCCTCCTGTAATTCCACAATCTGTTTCTTAAATTTAGCCTCTCTACTAATAAAAAGAACAAAGAAAAGTACAGCACAGGAACAGGCCCTTCGGCCCTCCAAGCCTGCGCCGACCATGCTGTCCATTTAAACTAAAATCTTCTACACTTCCTGGGTCCGTATCCCTCTATTCCCATCCTATTCATGTATTTGTCAAGATGCCCCTTAAATGTTACGATCGTCCCTGCTTCCACCACCTCCTCCGGCAGCGAGTTCCAGGCACCCAGTACCCTCTGTGTAGAAAGCTTGCCTCTAAACCTTGCCCCTCGCACCTTAAACCTATGCCGCCTAGTAATTGACCTCTCTAACCTGGGAAAAAGCCTCTGACTATCCACTCTGTCTATGCTCCTCATAATTTTGTAGACCTCTATCAGGTCGCCCCTCAACCTCCGTCGTTCCAGTGAGAACAAACCGAGTTTATTCAACCGCTCCTCATAGCTAATGCCCTCCATACCAGGCAACATCCTGGTAAATCTCTTCTGCACCCTCTCTAAAGCCTCCACATCCTTCTGGTAGTGTGGCGACCAGAATATTCCAAGTGTGTCCTAACTATTCACACTGGGCTAAATTGCTGGCTTTTAAAGCAGACCAAGGCAGGCCAGCAGCACGGTTCGATTCCCGTATCAGCCTCCCCGAATAGGCGCCGGAATGTGGCGACTCGGGGCTTTTCACAGTAACTTCATTTGAAGCCTACTTGTGACAATAAGTGATTTTCACTGAGGTTCTATACAGCTGCAACATGATTTGCCAATTCTTATACTCAATGATTTGTGATGTGTTGGGTGTTCTGGATCACAAACAGGTCACCAACACTGGAAGTAGTGCAACTCTATTTTATTATTAGGTTAACTATGTTAACATACTTGAACTGTGGGTAAATGCTATACCAGCTTTAACTGTTGACCTTTGCCTAGTCCTAACCAGGTGATGCACTCAGCACATGGTGAATGTCTGTGTTGCAGGCTGTGAGCTCTGTGCTCCGAGCTGGCTGCTACTAGAATGAGCGGGAACTCTCCCGTCCCCTGTCTTTATAGTGCGTGTGCTCTCACTGGTGATTGGCTGCGGTGTTGTGTATGCTGATTGGTCCCACTGCATGTCCATCAGTGTGTGTCTGCACCATGATATACTGATGTATATTATGACAATTTGAATACTCACTGTTTAAGTGCTGTTAATGATGATTATAAATTGAATGAACAATTGTTCGTTCAATTCTGACTTCTTTAACAATTGTCAAATAAGAAAGATTGATGGGAAGTTGATTGTGCAAATCCTAATGGATTCTAAACTGGTGCGTGTAAGATAGGTTAACGAGCCAAATTTGTACATGATTAGCTTCTTGATGTAGATTGGAAACTAAACCTCAGTTTTTCTACAGCGAGGAGGAGCTAATGATTTGTCCAGTGCCGTTGATGGATATTCTTGGAAGAGTATCAATTGCAGTGTTCCTACAACATTCCTTTGGGAACAAAGACTGACTGTTTCCCTGAATGTTTGCACATGTTAGATTCACTGCAATCACAACTGCTTTCGACACTCCCTCTCTTTGTTGATGGAAACACAAAGTAGATTGTCTGTTTGTTGTAGCAGTAATGTATTAATAGTTACCTGCCAGTTACCTGACAATGATTGAGGAGAACTGTCTCTGGAAGTTTAGATTTCGGAGGGTGGCAAATTTCAACCGGTCTCAATTGCTTTCGGAAGACCTGCGGACAACCTCCCACTTAGGAACGCCGCTAATGTTAACAGCAAAAGATGGACGCAGCACTTCATATGGTGTTTAAAACCATGTCTGAATAAATCAAAGCCTGGGTGGTGTGGAGAGACATTGTTTGACCACTTGGTGGCACTATCAGACTGTAATTGGACAATTCCTAATCTAAATCCACCCTGATATTACATGAAATGAAAAAAATGAAATGAAAATCACTTATTGTCACAAGTAGGCTTCAAATGAAGTTACTGTGAAAAGCCCCTAGTCGCCACATACCGACACCTGTTCAGGGAGGCTGGTACAGGAATTGAACCGTGCTGCTGGCCTGCCTTGGTCTACTTTCAAAGCCAGCGATTTAGCCCTGTGCTAAACCAGCCCCATTTCCATAGATTGATATATTGAGTCTTGTGTGTTGCATTAAAAGGGGCATTTCCGCATTATTGGGAATCTGGGTAAAATGGAAAGTATTTGATCCCCTTGTACGAACATCACTTATCAAAGTTAGTAAAAGGTGGTTGTTCAAAAGTGCTGATTGCAACCTTCATTTCGTTCCGACAATTTTTTTTAGATAACTCATAACTCTTTACTGACTTCCTGCAGTGACAAAGATATCAACTCATTAATATTGCAGTCTTGCTCAGAGACAGAGTAATAATATAAAGGGGTGTGTAAAGTAATATAGAGAGTGATTTGGTAGCCTAGTGGGTAAGAGTTCAAATCTCGCCAATGTTTCGCACTCCTTCAGCAGGAGTTCTGCCATAAGGCGGAGAGCTAACTCGCCACTGGGTGATGTCATGCCTAGCACAAAAGAAGTTGGTGTTGAAGGGCAATCTCCCCAGCTCCAGGACACTTCTAAAGGATTTCCTCAGGGTTGAGGCCAAAGCCCAACCAATGTTCAGTTGATTTATCAACGGCTTTCACCAAGTGGGGGTGCTCACTGATGTTTGCACAATCAGATTCATTCACGATTCCTCAGGTACTGAAGCAGTCCGTGCCCATACGCAGCAGGACTGGGACAATATTCAGACCTGGGCAGGTAAGAGGCAAGTAACATTTGTGCCACACAATAGTCAGGTGATGGCCATCTCCAACAAGAGAGAATCCAACTATCTCAGCTTGACATTGCTGAATCTCCCACCATCAACATCCTGTAGTTACCATTGATCATAAACTGAACTGGACGAGCCATATAAATACTGTGGCTACCAGAGCAGGTCAGTGGTCGTAAATTCTGAGGCAAGTAAGTCACTTCCCCAAAGCCTGTCCACCATCTATCCACAGGACACGAGTCAGGAATGTGATGGAATACTCTCCACTTGTCTGGATGAGGGCAGCTCCAACAACACTCAAGAAGCACAACACGATCAACAAGACGAAGCAGCCTGCTTGATTGGAACCCCATCTTTCTTTCACTCTTCATTCACATCTTCCACCTTCGTCACGCAGTAGCAGCAGCATGTACCATCAAAACATGCATTGCAGTAACTTACCAAGGCTCCTTTGACAGCACCTTCCAAACAAGCAACGTCTACCATTTGGAGGACGGGGGCAGCAGACACCTGGGAGCACCTCCAAGTCAAAGACGATCCTGACTTAGAAATACATTGCGGTTCCTTCACTGTCATTGGGTCAAATTCCTGGAACTCCCTCCCTAATAGCACCATGGGTGTTATGACACCACATGGACTGCAGCGGTTCAAGAAGGTGACTCACCACTATGCTCTCAAGGGCTATTAGGGATGAGCAACAAATGCTGACTTGGCCAGCAACACCAACATCCTATGAAAGACTAGGAAATATATCCCACTGTACGTACCACCTGCAATGGTGTCTGTATGTACTCTCCTTTCCCAATGTCGGCTACATGGACCAATATTCACAGGTTGCAAGAGGGTGCCCAGACACAAGTAAGCAAACCAATTTCTTTAAAAAAAAATGTTTATAGGCAGTCTGCTAGTTGCCCCTTTCTCTTTCTTTTGCACAGGTTATGACATCCCATGAAATCCCCACCCCCGGACTGGTGCAACGAAGATGAAGAAGCCCTGGAGCTGGCTGGTGGTCTCAGTCCTGAAGTCCCAGAGATCTGCTATGTCCTCGCATTTGGGCGTCACGGTAGCACAGTGGTTAGCACTGATGCTTCACAGCGCCAGGATCCCAGGTTCGATTCCCGGCTTGGGTCACTGTCTGTGCGGCGACTGCACGTTCTCCCCGTGTCTGCGTGGGTTTCCTCCGGGTGCTCCGGTTTCCTCCCACAAACCCCGAAAGGCGTACTGTTAGGTGAATTGGACATTCTGAATTATCCCTCTGTGTACCTGAACAGGCGCCGGAATGTGGCGACTAGGGGATTTTCACAGCAACTTCATTGCAGTGTTAATGTAAGCCTAATGACACTAATAAAGATTATTATTTAAAAAATTATTTGGTATTTGGGCTGAGGCCTGGGGTTTAAGGAGGCATTTGATCAAGCAGCTTGTTGTTGTCCACTTCCTGGGGTCACCAGCAGCTTCTGCTGAGGAGAATAAAGGGCATCAACACTTGGCAATATCAAACCAGATAGGCCAATTGGTTGTCAAGGCTGCTTGTGCAGCAGATGTGATTGACTTGACAGGTTAAAGACAGAGAAGCTGTGGGTTGTTCAGACAGGGAGAAGTTGCCAAGCGATGTTGGGAGAGGCCAATATGTTACTCATTGAGGAACAGATCACCCCGGCCAGGACTTTTGGCCCCTGCTGAGGATGGGGACAGAGGCAGGCAGGAGCCATTGTGCCTGTTTTCCAGCACCATCCTACGCAATTTTTATGGAAATGGGATCGGTGGCTGGCAGAGTTATCCACCGCAGGCAGCGGGTTGTCAATTAGGCTCACGAAGAAACCGAATTGAGATTATTTGAAAGAGGCCAACTTGGACTTTTTAGCCAGCCTCGAGGTTGCCGCAAATGGCAGGCGTCAGTTTAGGTGCCAGGGGCCAGCAATCCAGGCAGGTCTGGAGGCCCTCCCTACCCCCCACCACCCCTCCCACCCCCACGTCCCGAGACAGCAGTAGCCACAGGCCACCCTCTAGGGAGGTTTGACGTTTTCCCCTACGCGATGGTAGACTGGCTGCGTAAAGCAGTTTTTGTTTTTAATTCGAGGTTTTAGATTGCTGGAGTGAGAGACGTCATCTCCAGTTTGAACCACCTCTAATAGGCCACCCAGATTCAAGAGCCTGTTGATGGCAAAACTGTCTCCAGACCAATATCGGGGCATACTCGTGAAAATCCCAATGCATGGCTGCGCCCCTCAGAATTTGGGTGTGGGATCTGCAAATCGTTCCGACCTCTGTTCCCTGTCTTTGGACGGGATATCATGCCCCTTGTCACATGGTGTAGACTGATGTATCTATGATATGGGCTTTTAAATGGTTAGAGATGAAATTATGTCATGTAAAAGCTGTCCCCTACTTAAAAAACCTTAGTTGTACAGATGGTTTTACAGAGAAGCGACGTTTTTGCTGACATGTCTTTATTCTTATTTCGTACCCAGCAGTGAATCAATTATATTCTAATTTCCTACTTTTTAAAACTTGAGATGACATTTATTTTACATTCCATTGAATTAAGTAATTTTCAAACATGGTTGTAATCGACTGACTTGAGATAAATTTAATTTCCTTCTCTGCGGGCGCTGCTCAAATATATTTGGAGTTAATGGTGGGTAATTTGTCAATTATGTACAAAGACCCTCGAATCTTACAAATTTAGAGCAGAAAGTAGGCCACTGGGCCTTGGGCCTGCTCGAACATTCAATACGATCTTGGTTGATCTGATCCTAACAACCTGTCCTGGTCCCCCCATGGCGACATTATAGTTAAGAAAGCCCACCAACTTCTCTACCTTCTCAAAAGACTAAGGAAATTTGGCACGTCAGCTACGACTCTCACCAATGTCTACAGATGCCCATAGAAAGCATTCTTTCTGGTTGTATCACAGCTTGGTATGGCGCCTGCACTGCCCAAGACCGCAGGAAACTACAAAAGGTCGTGAATGTAGCCCAGTCCATCACGCAAACCAGCCTCCCATCCATTGACTCTATCTATAATTCCCGCTGCCTCGGAAAGGCAGCCAGCATAATTAAGGACCTCACGCACCCCGAACATACTCTCTACCACCTTCTTCTGTCAGGAAAAAGATACAAAAGTTTGAGGTCACGTACCAACCGACTCAAGAACAGTTTCTTCCCTGCTGCCAGCAGACGTTTGAATGGACCTACCTCGTATTAAGTTGACCTTTTCTCTACACCTTGCTATAACTGTAACATTATATTCTGCAGTCTCTCCTTCCTTCCCTATGTACGGTATGCATTGTTTGTACAGCATGCAAGAAACAATACTTTTCACTGTATACTAATATAATAAATCATAGAATCACAGAATTTACAGTGCAGAAGGAGGCCATTCGGCCCATCGAGTCTGCACCAGCCCTTGGAAAGAGCACTCCACTTAGGCCCCACATCTCCACCCTATCCCCTTTATTCCTGTAACCTAACCTTTTTTTTTTGAAACTAAGGGCAATTTAGAATGGCCAATCCACCTAACCTGCACATCTTTGGACTGTGGGAGGAAACCAGAGCACCCGGAGAAAACCCACGCACACACGGGGAGAACGTGCAAACTCCGCAAAGACAGTGACCCAAGCTGGGAATTGAACCTGGGACCCTTGAGCTGTGAAGCAACTGTGCTAACCACTGTGCTACCATACTGCCCATTAAATCAAATCAAATCAAAACCTCAAATCCACCTTCCCGCCTACTCTTTCACTCCCTCGTTAGAAAGAACATGTCTAGCCCGTCTTGAAAATATTCAAAGACTCTGCTTCCACCACCAGTTGAGGAATACAAGACTCTCAAAGAATAAAATATTCTCCTCATCTAAGCCTTAAATGAGCGACCTTGTCAAGGCATCTTACTTTTTTTGTGTTCACTCACGGGACTTGGGCATCGCTGGCGCACCAGCAGTTATTGCCCATCCCTAATTGCCCTTCAGAAGGTGCTAGTGAATGGCCTTCTCAACTGTTGCAGTCCATGTGGTGCAGGTACAACCACAGCTCTGTTAGGGAGGGAGTTCCAGGATTTAGAACCGGCAGCAGTGAAGGAACGCCGATATATTTCCAAGTCAGGATGGTTACTTGGCAGTGAACCTCCAGGTGGCGGTGTTCCCATGTGTCAGCTGCCCTTGTCCTTCTAGACAGAAGTGTTCGTGGGTTTGGAGAGTGCTGTCAAAGGAAACATGTGGAGTTCCTGCAGTTCATCTTGTAGATGGTACACACGGCTGCCACTATTTGTTGGTGGTGGAGGGAGTGAATATTTGTGGAAGGAGGAGCAATCAAGTGGACGGCTTTGTCCTGGATGGCGTCAAGTTTCTTGAGTGTTGTTGGAGCTGCACTCATCCAGGCAAGTGGAGAGTGTTCCATTACACTCCTGACTTGAGCCTTGTAGATGGTGGACAGGCTTTGAGGAGTTGGGAGGTGAGCTTCTCACTGCAGGATTCCTAGCCTCTGACCTGCTCTTGTAGTTATAATATTTATATAGCAAGTCCATTTCAGTTTCTGGTCAATAGTAACCTGTAGGATGTTGATAGTCAGGGTTTCATTGATGGTAATGATGTTGAATGTCAAGCGGTAATAGTTAGATTTTCTCTTGTTGGAGCTGGTCATTCCCTGGGACTTGCGTGGGCAAATGTTACTTGTCACTTGTCAGCCCAAGCCTGAGTATTGTTTATGCCTTGCTGAATTTGGACATGGACTGCTTCACTAACTGAAGAACCAAGAATCGTGTTGAACACTATACAATCACAACATTGGTGGCCCGGTGGCACGTGGTTAGCACTGCTGTCTCACAGCGCCAGGGACCCGGGCTAAAATCGACCTTGGATGACTGTGTGGAGTTTGTACATTCACCCCGTGTCTGCGTGGGTTTCCTTCGGGTGCTCTGATTTCCTCCCAAAGTCCAAAGATGTGCAAGTTATGTGGGTAGGCCATGCTAAATTGCCCATTATTGTCCAAAGATTTGGTGGGATTATGGGGATAGGGCGAGGGAGTGGACCGAGGTTGGGTGTTCTTTCAGAGGGTCGGTGCAGACTCAATGGGCCAAATGGCCTCCTTCTGCACTGTCGGGATTCTATGATTCTATAATCAATTTAAAAAACCACTTCCAATAATAATCTTTATTATTGAAAGGTGTGATTGTTAGGTGAATTGGACATTCTGAATTCTCCCTCTGTGTACCCGAACAGGCGCCGGAATGTGGTGACTAGCGGATTTTCACAGTAACTTCATTGCAGTGTTAATGTAAGCCCACTTGTGACACTAATAAAGATTATTATAATAAATATGCTTCTTTTTATTCTTCCTACCATATTGGACAACTTCACATTTTCCAACATTATACTCTATTTGTCAGGAGATCCTCCTGCTGCGTGCTTCTCGGCGGCGCATCGTTCACTGGAGGCGGAATTCTCTCCTCCCGCTGCTTGTCAATGGGATTTCCCATTGAAGCCACTCCACCACCTCCGGGAAACCCATGGGCGGAGGTGCGCTGCCAGTGGGAAAGGAGAATTCTGACCGGGATCTTCACCCACTCACCAACCTAGTTTATCTCCAATTCACTGGATAAAAATATCTTACTATTTCATAATGTCTACGTGTCTTGATAGAGTAAATAGAGAAAATAAAATACTGTCAGCAAGTCGGTCGATACCAGATTGCATGCCATGGGTAAAAAATGGAAATAGGTGAAGAGGAGAATATATTCCAATCAGAGAGTTGTTGGGACCAGGAACATAAGCAATGCTTCCCTTCTCTTACAATCAATGCTGAACACACAACTGATGGAGGATACATTGAACTCAAGTACCATACACACACAGTACTTTAGCCAATTCCAACCTGTAATTCTTGTGTAGACCTTGACTCAGTATGTGTCAGTAAGCTATAGAGTGTGCTGTGAGAGAGCAACATAGTTAAGCGCAATATTTCCCTCACCTGATGTGTTAATTGCATATTAATTGTATGCAGGTGGATTAGATTGGATTGGATTTGTTTATTGTCACGTGTACCGAGGTACAGTGAGAAGTATTTTTTGCGAGCAGCTCAAACAGATCATTTAGAACATGGAAAGAAAAGAAAATACATTATAGGGCAACACAAGGTACACAATGTAAATACATAGACACTGGCATCGGGTGAAGCATACAGGATGTAGTGTTAATCAGGTCAGTCCATAAGAGGGTCATTTAGGCGTCTGGTAACAGCGGGGAAGAACCTGTTCTCAGATTTTTGTACCTCCTGCACAATGGAAGAAATTGGAAGAGTGAGTAAGCCGGGTGGGAAGGATCTTTGATTATGCTGCCCGCTTTCCCCAAGGCAGCAGGTGGTGTAGATAGAGTGAATGGATGGGAGGCAGGTTTGTGTGATGGACTGGGCGGTGTTCACAACTCTGAAGCTTCTTGCAGTCTTGGGCCGAGCAGTTGCCATACCAGGCTGTGATGCAGCCTGATAGGATGCTTTCTATGGTGCACCTGTAAAAGTGGTGGGCATTAACTGGGGATTTACTTGAGCCTCTGAAAACTGAGGGTTAGGAGATGCATGCGTGTAACGTGCATCTCTGTAAATAAAGGCTTAGAAAAGGGACTGGCTCCAGTTCTATTCTATACCTCCAGGTTTTCTGGAGTAGAACACTGCATTCACATATTTGTTGCATTCACATATTTGCCCTTTAAGCAAGAACATGATTAAAAAGGAAACCTTGGGGGGTATTTTCTGTCCCGGACTTGAGGGAGCAGTTTTCAATTGCTGCATCCTTATCTTTGTCCTGATTGGAATCAGCTCGTCCTCTGCAGGCCAAGAACCAAGCCTGGGATTTTCTTACTCTTTGTGTGGCTCAGTTATATGTTCACCAGCGCATGTATGTGGTGGAATAAGGGTGGTAACTTGCAACCTACTTATTTCCACAAAAACTTTGACATCTCCAAATCTTACCAGTGAAAAGCTCAAAATTTTAAACGACTGTGAACATCCCCTGGTCGCCACATTCCGATGCCTGTTCAGGTACACTGAAGGAGAATTCAGAATGTCCAATTCACTGAACGAGCACAGCTTTTTGTGACTTATTGCCCCTTAGGCTGGGGTTGCAGGAATAGGGTGGGGGATTGGGCCTAGGTAGGGTGCTCTTTCGAAGGGTTGATGCAGGCTCAATGCCGAATGGCCTCCTTCTGCATTGTTGGGATTCTATGAGAAGCACAAATAAACCGGAAAATCCACTAATTGCTGCCTGAAATGAGCTGAACACCTAACATAAACATAATGAATGTGGGTGAAGCTCAGAACGTGATATCGGAGTAAAAATAAAATCCACTGCAGGGTTATAGGGACAGAGCAGGAAAGTGGGGCGAATTGGGCAGCTCTTTTCAAAGAGGCTTGGTGGGCCTGAGCGCCTTCTTTCTTTCCTGTCTGATTCAGGATCGGACTGAGAGCAGAGGAGGAGCAACGTTCCAAAACTGCTGTTACATTTACCGCTTCTGACTCCTCCACTGCAGCAACGGATTCATTACTTCCTGCCAGATTTGGAACGTTATCATTAGTTAATTAGGTCTGAATTTAATTTTGCGGTCCCATTTTCTTTCTAACTTGCTCTTATTATATTGCAAATCAGCGTGTAACCCTCTGGCTCCTGCTTTTTAATAACATTCTCAATCCAAAAAGAAAAAGCAAGAACTTGACTTACTGTTCCGCAAAGTGGTTCTGCCCTCTCCAGCTGGATTGAGTGATTTAATGGAGAGTTTGTTGTTTTGTCTCTGTTGTGGGTAGTTGGAGCGCTACTCCGCTTGAAATTTATCTTTAAAATCATTTGTAGCTTCGTGGCACAGTTGGTAATTGCCTCATTTGCTGAGAGGAGCCATGTAGATCAAGGGGTTCTGAAGTATCATTTCTCATTGTCAGAATTTGCCCGATTCCCATAATTAATCACAGCAAGATGTGATTATCAGAATTTGAATTTGTGTTAACATCAATTGTTGGCCAGAACGACTACAGTAGACAAGTTGACAACAGCCACATGACCTAGGTGTGAACACCTGGTGTCATGTGAGAGTGCCCTTTTTTTTTAGAAATATATTTTATTCAACTTTTTCGGCCATACAAAACAGTACAAAGGTTTTTCCCCTTTTTACAACAACAAAACAATATAAATAACCGTGACCGTATTTTAACAAATAAATAAATAATATATAAACTAAATGGCAACTGCCATAACAAAAATAATAGCTCTCCCAAATAATAAAATCAGCAATTCAATATACATAACCAAGTACCAATATCTTTACAAAAACACCCCTGAGGACCCACCTGAGCCCTCCCCCCTCCCCCTCCCCCACTCCCCTCCCCCTGGGTGGCTGCTGTTACCTTCCCATTTCCTTTATCGTTCTGCGAGGTAGTTAATGAACGGTTGCCACCGCCTGGTGAACCCCTGAGCCGAACCCCTTAGTGCAAACTTTATCCGTTCCAGTTTTATAAACCCTGCCATGTCGTTTATCCAGGTCTCCACGCCCGGAGGCTTGGCTTCCTTCCACATAAGCAGTATCCTTCGCCGGGCTACTAGGAACGCAAAGGCCAAAACATCAGCCTCTCTTGCCTCCTGCATTCCTGGCTCTTCTGCAACCCCGAATATAGCCAGCCCCCAGCCTGGCTCGACCCGGACCCCCACCACCTTTGAAAGCACCTTCGCCACCCCTACGTGAGAGTGCCCTTTAAGAAATGAGTGTTTAAGAAATGTACCTGTAAGAAATGGAGCTGTGCATGTTACTGGAGTGATGTCAGAATGTGGGTGGAGCTGAGCTCCACTTCTGCTTTTTTAGTTTCAGTTTGAAAAAGCTTGGGGGTGTCTGTGAGCTGCACTGCTGTTGATCTCTGCCATGAAGGATTATCTCTTAATCATTTGGTGAATTCAGAAGAATTGTAAATGTTTTCAGTCTTGAATGTAAACCCTAATGCGCTCATGTTTGATGGTTTGTTAAGTCTTTTGGATGTTAAAAAGCACAGCATACAGGTTATTTAGTGTTGTATTCTTTGGGGGGTGTATTTGATTTACGGGTTGCTAAGATATTCACTGTTTGTTTTAAAAAGGTTAACTTGAGTTCATAGAATAAACATTGTTTTGTTTTAAAAACCACGGGTCCATTTTCTGCTGTACCACACCTGTAGAATAAGCCGTACGCTCCCCATACCACAATCTAGTAAAAATTGTGGGTCAGGTGAACTCCATGATACACTTTGTGATTCTCTAAACCCTGGCCATAACACTGGTATTGACCAGAGGTATGGAAGGATCCAAGTAGCATCATTATTTGAGATTGTCTAGGCCAGGGCTTCCCACACTGTGAGTGACAATCCTCAGTGGGGTCAGGAGGTGAGATTTTGGGGTTGTGGGCTCCGAGGTAGCAATGGCCGCCATCCAGAGCTGAAACTAAATTAAGAAAAGTGTCTGGGGTGTCATGTGAGTGCCCCTTTAAGAAAGTGTTTTGTCTTATCACATGGCTTCAATTATGTCATTGTGTGGATGGAGCTGGGCTGTGGCTGTGTGAGGTGTTTTGGTTTCAGTTTCAGTTTGACTGCTGTGGACTCGAGGAGAAAAAAAGTGCTCCCTGTCTTTCTGTATTTTCATTTTAAAAACTGTTCCATAAGTAAACAGGTTGTGGCTACCTGATTTGGTGACATAAAATATCTAGTTTGCTTTCCGGGAGAAGTTTGAATCTGCTGGTTGAGACTGTATCAAAATCTTAGGAAAGATTTCTCTATTGGCGGGCATGGCCCAATTGCCAGATCTTTGAGGCCTCATTGCTGCTACAAAGAAGACGCCTGTGAACAGGTAGGTTGAAATAATTCCCAGCATACTGCATTGCCACCCAAACCCTACCCCCTCCCGCTCAGGAGCGAACCGACCCACCCCCTGCTCAGGAGCCAATGTCACCCTTCTCCCACTGTTTGGGTTTTGAAATGTAACCAGTCTGATTAACACCTCAGGTTTTCTGTAGTCATGTGACCGTGCCATGAGTCTATCCATGGAGACAGCCATCTTATGATCAGTTCGACGAAAGCTCTTCACAGAAACACACGAGCTTTACTGAAACCAGAATTAGTTACAATGGGCAGTATGGTAGCATAGTGGTTAGCACAGTTGGTTCACCGCTCCAGGGTCCCAGGTTTGTTTCCCAGCTGGGGCACTGTCTGTGTGGAGTCTGCACGTTCTCCCTGTGTCTGCGTGGGTTTCCTCCGGGTGCTCCGGTTTCCTCCCACAGTCCAAAGATGTGCGGGTTAGGTGGATTGGCCATGCTAAATTGCCCTTAGTGTCCAAAAGAAATGTTAAGCAGGGGTTACTGGGTTACGGGGATAGGGTAGATATGTGGGCTTCAGTAGGGTGCTCTTTGTAAGGGCCGGTGCAGACTCGATTGGCCAAATGGCCTCCTTCTGCACTGTCAATTCGATGATTCTATGATCAAGGTGAGACGACAGAAAGCCAAATTTCAGTTTGACAAGACTGCCAGTCGAGCTGAGCGTCGGAGAGTCAGTCAGGTGCAAACCTTCAACCCTCTCAACAGGAGTTGGCCCACGTGCAGACCCGGCACATGTGTAGATAAATTGTCACCTCGGTCGTATGTAGTAGAACTTAATGACCAAATATACCGGCGCAACCGCAGGCATAACCGAATGACTAGCGAACTTCCTCCCTCATGGCAATTGGCCCGTCAGGAAGAAGGAATCCCAACAGCTGTGCTGAGTACAGAACAACCATCCGTCCCAGAGGTCCACAACCACAATGGAACAACAATAGTCACCATGGCAGCAAGTGTCACGGGAACAGCGCTGTCTGGACAGAGAACATCACCCAGGAAAACACTCAACTCACACTGGGTGGAATTGTTCCAACCTGCCCGCACTGGCTGCGGTGAATCTGGCGAGAGCTAACAAGTCAGAAACACGCCAGCATCCTGTTGCAATTCTCCCAACAGAGAGTCTTCCTGCTGGTAGGGGGCGAAAATGCTATTTGCTTCTCACGAATGTTCAATAAAAGCTGACCGCCGGCAACCAATCATGTCTTTCAAATTTGCGTCAAGCCCGTGGGAATTTACGTCAGCGGCTAACCCGATGCTAATGAGTGCCATGCACACAGAGGTCCTCAGCTCGCCAGAGGCTTCAAGGTGAGTGCAACAGCTTTCTGCCATAGAGCTGTGCTGCTCCTGATGCGCTGTTCATGACTATGCCGGAGGCAGACCCGTTCCTGCCCCCATCTCGGTGCCCAGCTGGTCATCATGGACAGCACTGTGCTGCTGGACGCCTGGCCCCTCCTGTGTCACTGAGTCAGATCAGTACTGATCCTGGGGTTGGGGAGTAGAGGGCTCTCATTTCCTCCTGGTGCCAACCAACATTGTCCACCTGGACAGCACCGTGCTGTGGGACTCAATCAACCACCGCAACAAAAATCCAAAGTTCAACTGAGGGCGAAGTGCGAGGTGAGGCCCGGGGTTTGGAAACGTGGGCAGATAAAGACAAGCGGGGCTATATGGAAGGACGGCTGTGCAAGGGGTGGGGAGTGGGAGAATGCGAGGGCCCAGGATGACAGGCTGAGGGGCAAGGAGGTGGATGAAGAAGACAAACGTTGGAAGAAAGAGGGAAGACCGAGCAGAGAGTAGCTGGACACTAATAAGGGCTCACAGAGATATCACATCTGTTATTGGAAGGGAATGCACAAAGACTCAAGGTGCAATGGGTTAGAGGTCCAAGTGGGGGCATGGGCACCTCACAGGTGATGGGCTTGGGGAAAGGGTGATTGAATCAAGGAACAGACTTCTTCATGAGGTTGCTAGCCTTTTTCCTCTGAGTTGCTGACATCCTGCACAGTCTGTTGAAGAGTGAGTGGTATGAGTGTGCACTGGCATTTAAACATAATGCCGGGACCAACCAACCCATCAGCTCAGGATGGGCAAACGCCTCAGCTGCCAGCTAGCTGGGATAGTTGGAGGGGAACTCACTTGTGCATAGTTAATGTGCTTCCAAGTGCAGAATCAGGTACGGCATCCCACCAACCTGGCAGGTGGGACAGACGTGCCAGAGATCATGAGTCTTGAGATGTAGCCAATCTGACTGACACATCAGGCCTCCTGTGGCCAGGTTGCCATGCCACGAAAAGGCAGGCTTCTTAAGATCAGATCAATAAAGCCACTCACAGAGGCACACAGAAGAGGTACGGCTATAGCTGTCCTGATATTTACAATAATAATAATCTTTATTAGTGTCACATTAACAGTGCAATGAAGTTACTATGAAAATCCCCTCGTCGCCACACTCCGGCGCCTGTTCGGGTACACAGAGGGAGAATTCAGAATGTCCAATTCACCTAACAAGCACGTCTTTCGGGACTTGTGGGGGGTGAAACCGGAGCGCCCGGAGGAAACCCACGCAGACACGGGGAGAACGTGCAGACACCGCACAGACAGTGACCCAAGCCGGGAATCTAACCTGGGTCGCTGCCGCTCTGAAGCAGCAGTGCTAACCACTGTGATACCCTGCTGCCCAACACTCCCCCCCCCCGCATTAAAATGGGATCGCACCAGCAAAAAGGTTTGGGAAGCTCTGGTCTAGGTCATGCTATCCTTGTAGTAACATTACCTGCTTAACAGCTAAACCTTCAAGATGGTCATTATGGAGATTTGGCAGGAAGGAAGTTTCTTCATTATACATTTGGATAAGATGCGGTATAAGTCACAAGCAAAAGGTACACAAAATAACCGGGAACCACCCGCTAAGCTCAGAACACTCATGACAATCAGAAGTGCAACACGTACAGAAGTCAGATTTCGGCTTGCCTTGAGGCCGGACCTTGGGTCTGCACGGGGCCAGACTTTACGAATTAACTGTATAAACCTTGCATTTGGACAACACGCTCAAGCCGGAATCACGTGGAGTTATTTAACTGCGATTAAAATATTTGCTGACACTAATCAACCTTAGTTTAATTGCTCTCAGCCAGCGGATGGTGGGAGGAGTGCTCAATGGTCCTGAGTGAGGAAGGGTGAAAATCAGCCAAGGTTTTCACTTGAATATTAGGAGCTTCCTGCGTACTTCTGGCCTGCCGTAAACATGTTTCAAACTGAACAGCAGCATTGTTCCTTTCACATCTGTTTTGCTCTTCGCAATGCTGCTGTGTTTATGTCAGTTCTCCGCAGTGTTGAAAATGACTTGGCTGTTTTCCACTGGGCTGTCCTTCAGCATGCGACTCCAGTGTTCGTCAAGATACTGGAATGAAGCTCCGTTCTTTACAATGTCCCTCTGTTCTTCACAGTGTGAGAATGTCTTGGCTGTCCTTCGGTGTGTTGGAATGGCTGGGTTTTGTTTTCACGCTGTGTTGTAATAGCTTGCCGTTCTTTACAATGCTCCTGTGTTCATCACTGTGCTTCGGACGATCTTCAGAGCGAATGGAATGCTTGGCTGTTCCTAAATGTTCTCAATTACCGTAGAATGACTATTGTTCAGTGTGTTACCAGGCTTTTCTTCAAGGAGGTAACTAGGTGTGTAGATGAGGGTGGTGCTGTTGATGTGGTCTACATGCAGTTCAGTAAGGCTTTTGACAAGGTGCCGCGTGGGAGACTGATCAAGGAGGTAAGAGCCGATGGGATCCAGAACAATTTTGGCGCATTAGATCCAAAATTGGATCCAAAGGTGCAGTGGGGCAATAGCAGGCAACCTTTGTTGGATTGGGCCTGTTCATGGCGCTTCACCAGTGTTGCTAACTTTTGGTTGGCTCTTAATTCGTAATTTGCTCTGTTTGTTTCACCTTTGCTCCAGAGTCGCCAGGTATCTTTATGATACCGCCACGAGGTTCAAGTTCAAGTACTGATCAATAACTCAACACACCAATGAGTAAGATTCAAATCAAAACACATTTATTATATACAGTAAGTTACTACTTATGCATATAACTCTACTTTCTAGACTATTTCTATCACTAAAAGGCCTATACATGGCTTCGGAATTGGCCCACCAGGTCAGGGGAACAAATGGCCTTTCGTTCAGGTCCTGAGTCTGCAGGATTCAAAAGCTGGTATGGACTTGCAGCTAGGAGCACCTATCACTTAGCGAGCGTTGACTGGAGACTTACTTGGTTGGTGCGACAGCTTGGACAGGTCACTCTCACGGGTTGATTCGTGTTGTTGAGTGACCCTGCCAAGAAGGACGAATTGAACTTGGGGACTCTATTTTATAGTCCTCAGGGGCTTCCCGCCCCTTTGGGCGGACCCCTTATCTGGTTCCAAGTGATTGGACTGCGTTCCGATCACTTGGATCGATTTCTCCAATACTGGAGCCGTTCCCTGATCGCTGGGCGGTCCCTGAGTGTCCGTTGGCCTTCCTTTGTCTTGGCTCCTGCTGGCGCCGAGGAGTCTGGCTTGGCCTTATTCACCTTAAATGTTTCAATTGTTCCCGGGGATCGCCCATTAATATGCAATGGCTCCCGGTTTCAGTGCTATCTGGGTTTCTGCAAAGTCTAATACACAGGAGACTTTGCACCTGCTAGTTTTTGCCTGTGTTGGCTGAATTTCCCTGTAGTCTTTGCGGACCTCCATTTTAAGTCGGGAAGTGGCCAAACCAGGTGGCGACACCAGATTCTCAATGTTGGCATCGATGCCAGGGCACAGTACATACTCCTGGCGAATATGTTAATCTTAGATATACCCGGATGGGCACCATGCAATTCGGCTGCAGGACGACTACTCCGGCTCCCCAAAGTACGATGCCATCTGCGCAATTTAATTCAAACTTTTGTACATAGCGTCGTTTCATTTCTTCAGCAACTGGCTCACTGACCCAACCTCTTAGTATCCTGTGCCTCACTTTGGACAACAGTGGATTCCTTCTGGTCCAACACTTGATTTACTGAGCCGAAACTAGCAACATATCGAAGAAATTCACCACCATCACAATTTCCTGCGGTACTGGCGCAGGTGCTACACTCTCCGGTAAAGACAGGCGACTAAGTGAATCCACATTTGCGATATGTGTTCCAGGCCATTGCTTGAACGTATATTTGGCGGCGGACAGAATTAACACTGAATTCTGCAGTGATTAGTGGACTAGCCTCATCTTCTTTAAAAAGACCCAAGATTGGTTTGTGGGCCGTAGCAACGGTACAGTCCCTGCCCTATAGGTACTGGTGGAACTTCTTTACCACATGTACTATCGACAAGCCTTCTTTTTCAATCCGAGAGTACCCTTTTTCAGCCTCTCTGTTGGCAGACAGTGAAATTGGGAAACGCGATTGGGCGGAGAATAGGCTCCGGTGCCAAAATTACGGTGAGTGCCGATTTGGCACCAATTCGCAATTCTCCGTCAACTCAACTGTGGCGTCAATACAGTCCAGAACGCACGTACAGTAGACACTATTTGCATAGCATTAGCGGCCCTGAGCCGGTATTCTCTGGTGCCTCCACCATCCTCCGCCTCCGATGGACTGAGTTCCCGACGGCGCGGTTCACTTATGCTGTTAAAAATCGTGGAACCGGTGCCGTGGCCGCTGAGGGAGAGCGCGGGGAGCGGAAAGTGTCCGCCATCGCCATAGATGTTGACAGTTGTGCTGCTGGTCGGTGTGCTGTGGGGTCGGGGTGGACGGGCACGGAGCAGCATTTCCGTGGCCTGCAAGGCAGCCATGCAGCTAGGCAAGCCGCTGACTGCCTACTGTGAAATTAGGGCCACAGGTCATATGGGTGCCACCCCAGACCACCCCCCTGGGTGCCCTCTGGCCCCTGCCGACCCATCAGCCCTATGGGTGCGCTCAGCACAACCAGTTCCATTTTGTTGGCTGGACTGGTGGTAATCCTGCCCCAGCATCAACACTTAGTCTCAGGAACAGAGAATCCAGCTCCTTGTCTTCCATGGGACATAATCCTTGTGCATCTACGCAATACCTTAGATAGGTGACCTCAGTGGCTTGAAAAGTACATTTTTCCTCCTTGAAGTGTACTCCAGCCCTTGGAATTTCGTCAACACCATCGACTACCCAAACAGGTGCCAGAGTGTGGTGACTAGGGGCTTTTCACAGTAACTTCATTGCAGTGTTAATGTAAGCCAACTTGTGACAATAATAAAGATTATTATTAAGACTCCGGCTGAGCAGGGAGACAGCGCAACATATCTGCCAGATCATGGCACCTGGCATCGAGGGGGTATGGGGGAGGACACCCACTCCCGGTGGCCGTCAAGGTGACGGTTGCCCAGAACCTTTACCCCATGGTGTCCTTCCAGGTGTCGAGTGGGGACCTGTCCGTGTTCTCACAGAGCTCAGTGCATAGGTGCATCCGCGCCATCATAGAGGTCCTATATGCCCGGTCCGTCACACAGCCATTTCAACGTGGACTGAGGCCACCAGGATGTCTGGGCAGCGGGCTTCACCGCCATCATCGACATGCCCCGGGTCCAGGGGATGATCGGCGGGATGCATGACCCCTTACAACCATCTGCAGATGACAGGCCGCTCTACACAAACCGAAAGGGGTTCCACTCGATGAACGTGCAGCTGATATGTGACCACCAGGTGCGCATCATACCCGGGCAGTGTCCACGACATCGTAATTCTGGCATACTCGAGGATTCCTGACATGTTCGAGACGGTCCCGCTTGCCAACCTCCTGAATGTCAATCGTGAATCCTGCACAGTTTCTTATTGGAGTCAATTGTGTTATCCCCTTAACGGTCGTTGAATCGGTCCACATGCATGTAGGTTTTGCTGTTGTAAACTACACTAATCCTGCACCGGCAACAACACTTAGTTCCAAGAACGGAGAATTCTGCCACACACGTTTGTCGCATCATTTAGAGCCTTTACTCAGAATCTTTACTGACTGAGAGCCTTCATTAGAGCAGGCAGCAGCAGTAGCTTTAGATCTTGGCCTTGAAAGATGTGAGAAACACTGCTCACTTGATAATAATGTACACTTAGCCAAATTCTGAAGAAGTATTTTATTCAGTCGATCTTGCAAGACCGGGTGCCGCCTGTCAGCATTAGCAGGCACACCGAACAAGCACAGCATTATTTCTTATATACAATCTCTGAGAAACACACCCCACCCTCTGCCTCGCCGAGCAGTTATTCCTGATTTAGACTTGTTATGCTCACTTTAGCTTCCACCTTGCTTCGCCTAGCAAGCAGTTATTCCTGTGAGCTCCTTGTAACATCCTTGAACCGTCAGCTAAAATTATTTAGAATGAGGCCCCCATCCCCACCTGCATCTTGTTATTGCAAGTTCTGTTCAACCCGAAGGTCATTCACGTACACAGTTACAAAACTTTGGCACTGCAGTTTACACAAAACTCCACTTGACATCCTATTTCCCATCAAGCACTATTATTTGTGAGCCAGAGTTATTCATGTGAAAACAACATAAAATGCTCATTTCTCATAAAGAGTAACTTTAAATTCTGAACTATACGGGTGTGTTCTGTAAAAATCTGCACTGTTTATTTCTAAGTGTAAGGAATAGGGAATGTATTGATTGAAAAAACAGGCAAAGTCAGAATGCTTTACACAAGGTACATGATCATAAACAGGACCCAGGAATGATTAAAAACCATCTGGGTAAACGGAGACCTTACAAGCTGTGAATAAAATCTATAATCTGTAGTCAATGCTATTTTGTTTCATGCTGTGGTAACTGTGCTGCACTCATATTTAATCCTTCGCTCACTGGAGGTAGAAGCAAGCTGCACTCAGGGTAATAAAATACATAACGTTTGAATAACTAGCTTCGATTTTAGTTCAAGCATGAATTGGTTGGCTGGGTCGTGCAGTCTGTCTGAGGCTTTCTGCCTTTAGGATCTTAGTTTAAATCCAGCCCAGACTACAGGTATGAACATCTGCTGGTTGTAAGAAGGGTTATTTTGTGAGCAGAACTCCGTGAACATTAGAGTACACATCTGACGTTGTTAGGATCACAAAGGTAGCTTCCGGGTGCGGCGATGACCAGCTGAGTCGCACGTTTCGGCAGCTCCCGGTGGAACGGACTTTTGGGCTCTTAATAAGAGCCCCAACGGCAATTTTAATGGCTAAAAGTACTGTGCGGTGAACCAGAAGGGAATCCCCCCTGGATACGGATGAAAAAAGGAGAGGAAGGTGGCCGGATTGCGGTGGATCCTTTAGAACAGCGGCAAGGAAGGCAAGCAAAAACCAAGATGGCGTCGGAAGGTGGCAGTTTAATATGGGGCCCTGAACAACACGAGTTTTTGAAACGCTGCGTGGAAGAACTCAAAAAGGAAATGAAGAAGGAGCTGTTGGCCCCGATATTACAGGCGATTGAAGGGCTAAAGGAGGAGCAAAAGACCCAGGAGCGGGAGCTTCGGGTCGTGAAGGCAAAGGCTGCCAAGAATGAGGACGACATACAGGGCCTGGTGGTGAAGACGGAGATGCACGAGGCACGCCATAAACAATGTGTGGAAAGGCTGGAGGCGCTGGAGAACAACGCGAGGAGGAACAACCTAAGGATTCTTGGTCTTCCTGAAGGTGCGGAGGGAGCGGACGTCGGGGCATATGTGAGCACGATGCTGCACTCGTTAATGGGAGCGGAGGCCCCGGCGGGTCCGCTGGAGGTGGAGGGAGCATACCGAGTGATGGCGCGAGGACCGAGAGCAGGAGAAATTCCTAGAGCCATAGTGGTGAGATTCCTCCGTTTTAAGGATAGAGAGATGGTCCTTAGATGGGCAAAGAAAACTCGGAGCAGTAAGTGGGAGAACGCGGTGATCCGCATATACCAAGACTGGAGTGCGGAGGTGGCGAGAAGGAGGGCGAGCTTTAATCGGGCCAAGGCGGTGCTTCACAAAAAGAAGATAAAATTCGGAATGCTGCAACCGGCAAGACTGTGGGTCACATATCAAGGGAGGCACCACTACTTTGAGACGGCGGATGAGGCGTGGACTTTTATCGTGGAAGAAAAATTGGAATGAGCGGGTTATTAAAAAAAGAACGTTTGAAACAAAGTGGTGGGGCGAGTATGGGAGGCGAAGAAGGGGGTAACAAGGGGGGAAAGAGGAGTTTTATGTTATTAATCCTGCGATGTGGTAACTTTTCTCTCTTCCACAGGAGGTAGTGGGGGGAGGAAAGGAGGTGGAGGAGATGGGGCGTTGGCCATTGGGGGTGGGGCCAAGGGGGAAGCGCGGGCTCGGTTCCCGCGCTATGATAATCATGGCGGGAATAGGGAAGCAGGAAGGAGGGGGCGTCGCACGGTGCGAGCCGAGGTCACGGGGGGAAGCCGAGGTCGGCCAGAGTTTGCTGACTTCTGGGAGCAACATGGGGGGTGTAACTACGCTAGTGGGGGATCTAGCGGGGGGGGGGGGGGGGGGGGGGGGGGGGGGGGGAATTATTGGGCTGCTGCTGGGGAGAAGGGGGAGCTGGCATGGGGTGGGATGGGCGGGGGGGCACCGCCTGGGGGGGACACAGCTGCGTGGGAACCGGGTGAGGAGCTGGAAAAAGGGGATGGCTAATCGACAAGGTGGGGGGGGGGGTAAAAAGCCCCCCAACCCGGCTGATCACGTGGAACGTGAGAGGGCTGAACGGGCCGATAAAGAGGGCACGGGTACTCGCACACCTTAAGAAACTTAAGGCAGACGTGGTTATGTTACAGGGAACGCACTTGAAACTGATAGACCAGGTGAGACTACGCAAAGGTTGGGTGGGGCAGGTGTTCCATTCGGGGCTAGATGCGAAAAACAGGGGGGTGGCTATATTAGTGGGGAAGCGGGTAATGTTTGAGGCAAAGACTATAGTGGCGGATAGCGGGGGCAGATACGTGATGGTGAGTGGCAAACGACAGGGGGAGACGGTGGTTTTGGTAAACGTATATGCCCCGAACTGGGAGAATGCCAATTTTATGAGGCGTATGCTAGGACGCATCCCGGACCTAGAGGTGGGAAAGTTGGTAACGGGGCGAGATTTCAATACGGTGTTGGAACCAGGGCTGGACAGGTCGAAGTCCAGGACTGGAAGGAGGCCGGCAGCAGCCAAGGTGCTTAAAGGATTTATGGACAGATGGGAGGAGTAGACCCGTGGAGATTTAGCAGACCTAGGAGTAAGGAGTTTTCGTTTTTCTCCTATGTCCACAAAGTCTATTCGCGAATAGACTTTTTTGTTTTGGGAAGGGCGTTGATCCCGAAGGTGAGGGGGACGGAGTATACGGCTATAGCCATTTCGGATCACGCTCCACATTGGGTGGACTTGGAGATAGGGGAGGAAAAAGAACGGCGTCCACCCTGGAGAATGGACATGGGACTAATGGCAGATGAGGGGGGGTGTCTAAGGGTGAGGGGGTGCATTGAAAAGTACTTGGAACTCAATGATAATGGGGAGGTCCAGGTGGGAGTGGTCTGGGAGGCACTGAAGGCAGTGGTTAGAGGGGAGCTGATATCAATAAGGGCACATAAAGGAAAGCAGGAGAGTAGGGAACGGGAGCGGTTGCTGCAAGAACTTCTGAGGGTGGACAGGCAATATGCGGAGGCACCGGAGGAGGGACTGTACAGGGAAAGGCAAAGGCTACACGTAGAATTTGACTTGCTGACAACGGGTACTGCAGAGGCACAGTGGAGGAAGGCACAGGGTGTACAGTACGAATATGGGGAGAAGGCGAGCAGGTTGCTGGCACACCAATTGAGGAAAAGGGGAGCAGCGAGGGAAATAGGGGGAGTGAGGGATGAGGAAGGAGAGATGGAGCGGGGAGCGGAGAGAGTGAATGGAGTGTTCAAGGCATTTTATAAAAAATTATACGAAGCTCAACCCCCGGATGGGAGGGAGAGAATGATGGGCTTTCTGGACCGGCTGGAATTTCCCAAGGTGGAGGAGCAGGAAAGGGTGGGACTGGGAGCACAGATTGAAATAGAGGAAGTAGTGAAAGGAATTAGGAGCATGCAGGCGGGGAAGGCTCCGGGACCGGATGGATTCCCAGTTGAATTTTACAGGAAATATGTGGACTTGCTCGCCCCGCTACTGATGAGGACCTTTAATGAGGCAAAGGAAAGGGCACAGCTGCCCCCGACTATGTCTGAGGCAACGATATCGCTTCTCCTAAAGAAGGAAAAGGACCCGCTGCAATGCGGGTCCTATAGACCTATTTCCCTCCTAAATGTAGACGCTAAGATTCTGGCCAAGGTAATGGCAATGAGGATAGAGGATTGTGTCCCGAGGGTGGTCCATGAGGACCAAACTGGGTTTGTGAAGGGGAGACAGCTGAATACGAATATACGGAGGCTGCTAGGGGTAATGATGATGCCCCCACCAGAGGGGGAAGCGGAGATAGTGGTGGCGATGGATGCCGAGAAAGCATTTGATAGAGTGGAGTGGGATTATCTGTGGGAGGTGCTGAGGAGATTTGGTTTTGGAGATGAGTATGTTGGATGGGTGCAGCTGTTGTATAGGGCCCCAGTGGCGAGTGTGGTCACGAATGGACGGGGATCTGCATACTTTCGGCTCCATAGAGGGACAAGGCAGGGATGCCCTCTGTCCCCATTATTGTTTGCACTGGCGATTGAGCCCCTGGCAATAGCATTGAGGGGTTCCAAGAAGTGGCGGGGAGTACTTAGAGGAGGAGAAGAACACCGGGTATCTCTGTATGCGGATGATTTGTTGTTATATGTAGCGGACCCGGCGGAGGGGATGCCAGAGATAATGCGGACACTTCGGGAGTTTGGAGAATTCTCAGGATATAAACTGAACATGGGGAAAAGTGAGTTGTTTGTGGTGCATCCAGGGGAGCAGAGCAGAGAAATAGAGGACTTTCCGCTGAGGAAGGTAACAAGGGACTTTCGTTACTTGGGGATCCAGATAGCCAAGAATTGGGGTACATTGCATAGGTTAAATTTAACGCGATTGGTGGAACAAATGGAGGAGGACTTCAAGAGATGGGACATGGTATCCCTGTCACAGGCAGGGAGGGTGCAGGCGGTTAAAATGGTAGTCCTCCCGAGATTCCTCTTTGTGTATCAGTGCCTCCCGGTGGTGATCACGAAGGCTTTTTTCAAAAGGATCGAAAAGAGTATCATGAGTTTTGTGTGGGCCGGGAAGACCCCGAGAGTGAGGAAGGGATTCTTACAGCGTAGTAGGGATAGGGGGGGGCTGGCACTACCGAGCCTAAGTGAGTTCTACTGGGCCGCCAATATCTCAATGGTGAGTAAGTGGATGGGAGAAGAGGAGGGAGCGGCGTGGAAGAGATTGGAGAGGGCGTCCTGTAGGGGGACTAGCCTACAAGTTATGGTGACGGCCCCATTGCCGTTCTCACCAAAGAAATACACCACAAGCCCGGTGGTGGTGGCGACTTTGAAAACTTGGGGACAGTGGAGACGGCATAGGGGAAAGACGGGAGCCTTGGTGGGGTCCCCGATAAGAAATAACCATAGGTTTGCCCCGGGGAGAATGGATGGGGGATTTGGAATATGGCAAAGAGCAGGAGTAACGCAACTGAAAGATCTGTTTGTGGATGGGAAGTTCGCAAGTCTGGGAGCGCTGACCGAGAAATATGGGTTGCCCCAAGGGAATGCATTCCGGTATATGCAACTGAGGGCTTTTGCGAGGCAACAGGTGAGGGAATTCCCGCAGCTCCCGACGCATGAGGTGCAGGACAGAGTGATCTCAAAGACATGGGTGGAGGACGGTAAGGTGTCAGATATATATAGGGAAATGAGGGACGAGGGGGAGATTATGGTAGATGAGCTGAAAGGGAAATGGTAAGAAGAGCTGGGGGAGGAGATTGAGGAGGGGCTGTGGGCGGATGCCCTAAGTAGGGTAAACTCATCGTCCTCGTGTGCCAGGCTAAGCCCGATTCAATTTAAGGTGTTACACAGGGCGCATATGACTGGAGCACAGCTCAGTAAATTTTTTTGGGCAGAGGATAGGTGTGCGAGATGCTCGAGAAGCCCAGCGAATCATACCCACATGTTCTGGTCATGTCCGGCACTACAGGGGTTCTGGGTGGGGGTGACAAAGGTGCTTTCGAAAGTAGTGGTGGTCCAGGTCGAACCAAGCTGGGGGTTGGCTATATTTGGGGTTGCACAAGAGCCGGGAGTGCAGGAGGCGAGAGAGGCCGATGTTTTGGCCTTTGCGTCCCTAGTAGCCCGGCGCAGGATACTGTTGATGTGGAAGGAAGCCAAGCCCCCGGGGGTGGAGACCTGGATAAATGACATGGCGGGGTTTATAAAGCTGGAACGGATTAAGTTCGTCCTAAGGGGATCGGCTCAAGGGTTCACCAGGCGGTGGCAACCGTTCGTCGAATGCCTCACAGAAAGATAGAGGGAATGGAAAAGAAGAAGGCAGCAACAGCAGCCCCGGGGGGGGGGGGGGGGGGGGGGGGGGGGGGGAGGAACCAGAAGGACTCTCAGGGTTGTTAATATATATGTATAATATGTATCGGTCGTTGCTATAAATAATTGTATATTGGACTGTTAAATCATATTTTTGGAGAGTGTTTATCTGAGACAAGGCAGTTGCCATTTAGTTTTAGTTTTAGTTTTTGTTATATATTATTTATTCTTTGTTTATAAAACAGGTCATTGTTATTTACACTGTTATATTATTGTGTAAAGGATACACAATGTACTGTGATGGTTGACCAAAAATTTTCAATAAAATATTTATTTAAAAAAAAGGATCACAAAGGTAGTTTTAAGGGATTTATATTTGTGTTAGTAAATATTAGAAATAAGGTACAGTTTTAAGTGGGTTCCATTTAATGGGCACGATTCAGCAAACCCGTAGCGCCCTGCATGGATCCGGGTGCAACAAGTGAATCGTGTACCAATGCCAAATTGGGCGCCGCGCTGGGCGCAAAACCTCACACCAGTCACCCAACTCATTCGGTCTTCGCTGGGCCAGATCCAGATCTGACTAATTTGATGAGCATGAACATAATTTCTCAAATACCCGGACGGCAGATTCAACTCTCACTGGGGGCTCTCCGGCCACGCCTGGGAGACCTCGTCACAACGGCATCTGGGGTAGGGGGGGTTCTCCCAAGCCATTGGTGACCCTCTGGGTAGTTGGGGACAGGGCAGGGTGGCACTCCCCATGGAATCTGAGACCTAGGTTCCCTGGCAGTGCCACTGGGGCACCTTGGCGGTGCCTTCCTGGAATTGACAAGGTGCCCGGGTGTCACTGCTAGGTGTTGGACTGGCAATGCAAAGGTGCCCAGGTGGCAGGTTAGCAGTACCTGGGCTTGGGCCCAGCGGAGCCTTGCCTGGTATGTGGGCGGGGTGTGCTTCAGGGGCCTATCCAAGATTGGGGGGGGGGGGGTTAGGGCGGGCGGAAAACTGGGGGCAGGGGCCTGAAACTAGGGGGAGGGTGAGATTGTGGCTGCCAGATAAAATGGCGTTCCGATCTGCGAGGAGCCTTTCCTGCTGGCCAGTTTCAGTAGGAAATCCCACCCAGTGCAGCCTTGGTGGGGAGAAATTCCCTGAAGCCCCCAAAAATGGCAAAATGCCTTTGGATAGCAGGATGTTTCAGTGCCGTGCTGGCCCCCTGTAGGGGCCAGAATTGCTGGTCCTGAGGCCATGTTGACGCCGTCGAGAAACGCAACGGTGTTTCCGACAGCGTCAACACTTAGCCTCAGGATCAGAGAATCCCGCCCAAGACTTTGTTGTATAGTAATGTTATGTTATGCATACATTATAAGAAACCCATATTAAGTACATAATATGACATGGTATCATTCTATGAAACGTCGGTAGTGGATCGAGTTAGATCCTCAGAATTATTTTCTCGAAGATCAAACCCCTGTCATACCAAGTAGACAGGGATGGTTGGATCCACTGTAAGCATGTGGATCACTTAACGAGTGGAGGGTTGCTCCAGCCGTCAGTGTTGCCATCAAGAAATGTATTCAAACCCGTAAGCACCGAAGTACCTGATTGCCCTGTTATAGACATAACTGATGTCTCAGTGGAAGCAAGGAGTGATGAATTGCCTGTGTCAGAAGTGTGGTGATGTGCATCAATGTAAATGCATGTAGGCTAGTTAGACACTCGAGGGAGCACCAGAAACATCACACACACACACTCAACCAATAGATCAGTTAGATAGGATGCGACCAGTGGACATTCACGATACACAGGGGGGCATCACACCAACCCATATATAACGGACACCACACACATGATCTGCCTCTTTCCAGTGGAGACAGTCAGTGAGTACAGACACAGGGTTGATTCAATATTACACCCACCACGTGGATTGCAGCAGCTGGTTAGTCAGTCTGGGTAGCTATAGTAGGATTAGCAGTAGCGTCGAACCCAAGTAATAGAAGTGTAAATAGTTTAATAAACGTGTTGAAGTTATCTCCACGTCTGAACCTTCCTTTGTCAAATGCATCACAAGGAAGCCGCTTATGTTACACCTACAACATAACAAATCATGGTACCAGAAGTGAACTGTTTCAATCCACATAGCCATACCTCAGCGTACAGTGACAACCAGCAACGATACCCAGGCAAGATGTTCGAGGTCCGGGTTCCGCAGCAGCTCCAGTGCCACGGCGATCTCCGCGAAAACTGGCGGGCATTCCAGCAAAAGTTTGAAATCTTCCTGGTGGCAGCCGAACTAGAAGATGTGGCCGATCCTGAAAAAATAGAGCTTCTCCTCACCATCACCGGTGCCAGAGCAGAAGAAATCTTTTAAAAATTCAAGTTCTCCAAGGGGCAAAACAGGAGCGACTTCCAGGCAGTCCTGGACAAATTCAGCAAATACTGTGAGGAAAACACACTCCAACCAGCAAGAAAAGGTAAGAGAAGCGCCAGCTTTCACCATGATGTCGAAGTCCCGGGGCAGAGAACAATTTTGATCCGTGGCCATCTTTCTAAAGGGAATTCACTTGCGCAGTTGCGCGAGAAGCGCACAGAACGGGAAGATCCGTTTGTGCATGCGCGAGAAGCCGCGCATGCGCAATTGCAAATACGGTCCAAAGGAAAGGTACAGCGATCTGCGCATGTGCAATCGCTTCCTACGCGCTACGTCACATGCGCCATGACGTCAGAGGCCCCGGACCATGCCCATTTAAAGGGGAAACGTCCCGAATCAAAGAAAAAATTTTTTAAAGCTGTAAAACAACCTTCCTTCACCTGGAATGACAGCACAAGGCCTCAAATTGAACTAGGAAATGAAATTAACCTCCGAAGAACCCTGCAACAAGTTACCTATGCCCAAACCGATGATTCCGACCCTGAACACTTCGATACCGACCTTTACATTTTCTCTGGACCTCACGAGCCCAGCCCCGACGCAAACAGTGATGATATGGTCCTAGAAGACCAAGACTCGGACGAAGGTTTTTTCATTAGAAATGGCGACCCCCGTACTGAATCCGACGCAGACGCGGATTCGTTCTTCGGATTGGAGGATCTTCAGCCCAGCAGATATGACATCCCAACCCGTGAGTGCAGGATGTTGCTGCAGCCTGAAACCAAGAGACAGAGAGCAGTACAAGCCCACAGAGAGCGGCCTGCTGCCACACAGAGCGTGCTCCATGCACCGTTCAGGGTTCCCGACTCTACGAAAGAAGGCACGCAAGACTCCAGAGCGCAGTACTTACGCACACAAGATGTGACTCCAGTGTCACAAGCCTCCGCAGCGAGCTCGTGGTCAGCCTCCACGATAGAAGCAATGCAAGATTCCGACGCGCAGTCCTTGCAGGAACAAGACCATGAGGGTCTAGCAACCTCCTCGGACCGACTAGCGGCAGATGATGCAATTCTACCATGCTCAAGTAAACAGCAAGAAGACTATGACAGTCTACCACGCTCCAGTGCACAGCAGGACGGCCATGACGGTCCATCATGCTGCAGTGAAGAACAAAGTGACAATGACAGTCCAAGCCCAAATGAAGGACAACAGCAAGACAATGACAGTCCACCCACATTGCTTGCACCACCAGATGAAGACTCTGACAATTTACCCAACCCAAGTGAACAACAAGCAGCTACTGAGGATCTACCCACAGTATGTGAGATGAGTGACGACAGAATCCCACTTCCCATGCAAGATGTGCAAAGTGACAGACCTCAGCTAGTGTGTACAGAGGCACTCGACTGTGAGACCACTGGTGACTCCGGTGACACCATGATACTTCCACCTTCATTCGCTCGAACCTCTCCACAAGTCAATGCATTCCTGCATGTTCCGACTCCAGACGTGCAGCTTCAAGAAATCTCAGCTGACTCCAGTGCTAAGACTCCGGACGGGGAGCATCAACAAACCAACACTGACTCAATTAAAACAGACAAGACTCCAGATGGGGAGCAACCAAACGCCGACTCTGATTCACGTAAGCCAGACTTTACCCCAGACAGGGAGTGCCGCAACCTCAGTGATGGCACGCTCAGGGTGACAGCAGATGCCACAACGACAGGAGATGGATCGCTTAACAATGACACTGGGTCAGTAATAACAAGCAGCAGCTACAGTCCAAGAGGAATACACCAATATTCACCACAGCTATATCCACACAATTTTTCCACACCAGCAGTGCAGCCAATGACAGCTCATGCTGGACAAACCCAGTATTCAGGCATGCAGCAGCCAGCAGTCTATGCAGCATATTCGCAAACAGGCCAGCACTACGGATTGCCCACTAATGGAATCAAGACCGAAGGAGGACTCCCGCACGCGCAATCTGCACTACAGACTGGATGCTTTAGTTACAGCCCAGGATTTGCTGCACCCCAGCCTGGCCAGGCGGCATATTCCTATCAGATGCAAGGTTCTAGTTTCACACCATCACCAGGTATTTATGCGAGCAGCAATTCTGTTTCCAATTCGACAAGCTTCAACGGTTCTCAGCAGGATCACCCTTCCAGCACAGCACGTGGCCAGAACCAGTATGTACAGTCTTATCCGACTTCAACATATGGCACATCCATGACCTCGAATGATACTGTTGGTGGCACCTCTTCAACGTCAACACCTTATCAGCTACAAGATGTCATCCGACAGCACCATCACAAACATCGAAAATTGAAAGGGACTCCAAATCAGACAGCGAAGTGATTTGACCACTTCTTGGTTCCTGTGGCACAGGGACGTTGATGGCGTTCATAACCAAGAGAGATATTTGACCATGATGATAGATGGTTTTTGGACTCACACAAATGATTTGGACTTATTGTTTAATCACTGTTCCCATGACTTGTATATACCTTAACTTATCTACCTGTTTTTTGTTCAATTTACTCAGTGTGCAGAAAATATATAACATATAAAAAAAGGGGGATGTGGTGTTGTGCATCAATATAAATGCATGTAGGCTAGCTAAACACTAGAGGGAGCACCAGAAACATCACACACACACACACTCAATCAATAGATAAGTTAGATAGGACGCGAAAAATGGACATTCACGATACACAAGGAGGTGACACGACCACAGGGGGGCATTACATCAACCCATATATAAAGGACACCACACACATGATCTGCCTCTTTCCAGTGGAGACAGTCAGTGAGTACAGACACAGGGTTGATTCAATATTACACCCACCACGTGGATTGCAGCAGCTGGTTAGTCAGTCTGGGTAGCTATAGAAGGATTAGCAGTAGTGTCGAAGTGTAAATAGTTTAATTAACGTGTTGAAGTTATCTCCACATCTGAACCTTTGTCAAGTGCACCACAAGGAAGCCGCTTATGTTACACCTACAACATAACACATCAAGAAGAGGTACCTGCTATTGTAGTTCCTGGTAACGTCGATCCGGTGAAAAAATCTCAGACAACAAAATTGCGCCACTCTGTGAAACAGACAAAACCCTTAAAGACTCGACTTATAATTATCTACCTCATGTATATAATGTTTAACTGGAATTTAGGACTGAGTAACTTAGTTATTGAAGATTGTATAAAGGAGTTAAAGGGGAAGGGATATGATGATTCGTGGTGATTGTCCCCTTAAGGTCAACACAGCAGAGTAAGATCACCTGGCTTGGCGACCAATTGGGAATCAGAGTGAGTAATTACCCAAGGAGGCGAGTCACCTCTTAGTCAGAAGACATGTAGGGGACTAAGGGCAGCTGTGTGACTGCTGTACAGATTTTCTTATTAATTAATACTTCTTGGGGGCGATTCTCTGATATGTAGCCCAAGTGTTCGCGCCGTCGTGAACGCAGTCGCATTTCACGACAGAGCGAACTGGGCCCTGGTATGACCGATTCTGGCCCCCATAGGGTGCTGGAGTGGTTTGTGCTGCTCCAGCCTCCTTTTGCTGTGCCAAATGGGCGACACGCCAACCTGCGCATGTGCAGTAGTGTCACGCCAGCCTGCGCCTGCGCGGGGGACTTCTTTAACGTGCTGGCCCCGACTCAACATGGAGTCGGTGTTCAGGGGCCGGCGTGCCAGAAAGTAGACCTGGGGGGGGGGGAACAGGCCGGCCAGCCAATCGGTGGGCCCCGATCGTGGGCCAGACCCCATTGGAGCCCCCCCCCCCCCGGTGAAGGATCCCCCCTTTTGCCCTCCCCCCCCCCCACAGGCCCCCCCCCAACCGTCCCTGCAGAGTTCCCGCCGGCAGCGACCGGGGTGAACGGCGCCGGCGGGACTCTGTCGTATCGATGCGGCCGCTCGGCCCATCCAGGCTGGAGACTCGGCAGCCCCGCCGATTCTAGCGGCCCGAGGCTGGTGCCGCGCCAAACGCGCTGGTGCAAATGGCGCCGATTCTCCGCACCTCGGAGAATAGCGCGCCGGCGTTGGGGCATCGTGGCGCGGTTGCGGCGATTCTCCGGCCCGCCGCGGGGCTCGGAGAATCACCCCCTTTGTGTTTCTAACAAAGTCTGTGAAAGTGCATCATTCTTTCCAGTTCTCTATCTCACTTTAAGATGTTCCTCTTTGTCCAAACCTTCGATCACTTGATCGAGTGTCTCCTTATGAGACTCAATGTCATACTTAAATGTTCTAATGCTCCTGTGAAGCACCTTGGAACATTTAATTCCATTAACGGTGCTGCATAAAAATCAGTTGCTGTACTTTTTGGAGAACCAGGAATTAATTTTGTTGTTGCAAAGATTACCCGTAAATCTTTCAATGGACTTAAGGGGTTAAATTCATAATATGTTAAACTATATGGTCTGTGGATTAAACGGACTAAATGGACTTTTTACATTCAATTTTTGTCTTAATGCCTCATGAAGCATTTGCTCCTCCTCTGACCAGCTCCTTATCAACAAAAGTGCAACTAAATGCTTCAAACGATTAATTTCCTCTTGACAGCGGAACGTTGTTCTGGTGCGTGGAATTTGGAAACTTTCAAAACAAATCCTAAGCAACAAGTGATAAGTAATTTTCAAAGCCGTCTCCTTTTTTTTTGGTCAAGGATTGGCTCGAATCCAGTAAGTTATTTTCAGTGTCAGGATGGCCCATGCTGGGAGAGGCCCCTCCGGCTTGCTTCTGTTAGACAGCTGGGAAACAGAGCTTAGCCTCCGCTTGATGAGGGTTTAGTTACCTCCGTTAATAATTAATTTGGGCAATGCCAGTAAAAGCAGATACAGAGGTCTTCTTACAAAGTATTACAAATTACAGGATTAGGCCGTCGGATCCAACAGATCCATACTGGCTGTTTATTGTCCACAAGAACATCCTCCCTCCCTCTCTTCACCGAATTACATCAACATACCGAATGATACTTGAGCAGCTGTAAAGAAGCCAGTGGTATGTTATTTTTTCAGGATACAAATTAATCTCATCCAGGATTTTTAGGTTATAATGGGAAAGGAAGGGAAATAATTTCAGTCAGTAAATGGCTTTAGAGCATGTCATAGATTGGTAAAGCACAGAAGGAGGCCATTTAGCCCGTTTTATCTGTGATAGCTCGCTGTAGGAGCAACTTTTCTAGTGCCAGTGCCCCGCCACCTCCCCTAAGCCGCGTGTTCTTCCTTTTCAGAACACGATCGAACCCCTCTGGAATGCCTTGATCGAACCTGCTTGCACCACACTCTCAGACAGCACATTCCAGACTCTAACCACTCGCTGCGTGATAAGGCTTTTTCCTCATGTTGGCATTGTTTCTTTTGCCAGTTTCTTGTCACATGTATCTTCTGTTTCTCAATCCTTCCACCGATTCCTTGGCGGGATTCTCCGCAATCGGCGTGATGTCCGCCGACCGGCGCCAAAAAGGGCGCGCGAATCAGTCCGGCATCGCGCCGCCCCAAAGGTGCGGAATTCTCTGCATCTTGAGGGGCCGAGCCCTCACCTTGAGGGGCTAGGCCCACGTCGGACTGATTTCCGCCCCGCTAGCTGGCGGGAAAGGCCTTTGGTGTACCGCCAGCTGGCACGGAAATGACTTTGCCGTGCGGCGCATGCGCGGGAGCGTCAGCGGCCGCTCACCCCTGTGGAGGGGGTCTCTTCCGCCTCCGCCATAGTGGAGACCATGGCGAAGGAGGAATGAATAGAGTGCCCGCACGGCACAGGCCCGTCCGCGGATCGGTGGGCCCCGATCGCGGGCCAGGCCACCGTGGGGGCACCCCCCGGGGCTAGATCGCCCCGCGCCCCCCCCAGGACCCCGGAGCCCGCCCGCGCCGCCTTGTCCCGCCGGTAAGAGAGGTTGCATGATTCTCGCCGGCGGGACAGGCATTCCAGCAGCGGGACTTCGGCCCATCGCGGGCCGGAGAATCGCCAGGGGGGGATCGGCAACCGGCGCGGCGCGATTCCCACCCCCGCCGAATATCCGGTGCCGGAGAATTCGGCAACCGGCAGGGGCGGGCCTCGCGCCAGCCCCCGGCGATTCTCCGACCCGGCGGGGGGTCGGAGAATCCTGCCCCAGATCTATCTGAAATTGGATATCAATCAGTGTTTCTAGTTACTTTTGTACAGGGGAATGGGGGTGCGGACCAGTAGCATGGCACTGCAGTTGAACAGACACAGTTTAGTTGCCACGTGCTGCTTTTTATTTGATCTAATTGTGTGTCATTTGGAAGTTCATCTCAACAAACACACAACCACTCTGCCAGGAAATGCAATGCTTGGATGAGGATAATGCTTGGATGGGGTTCTTTATGAGCTGCATTTAAAAATGGTTAATTGGTAAGCCTTTGTAACGCACTGTCCATTGAATCAATCATTCATCAGTGTAATCTGTACTAAAACGGTACAGCAGGCCCAATGCAGAAGCTATGATTCACATGGAGGGTGTTGCATTTGGCAATTATTCTTTGGCGATCGCACATCCTCATTGTTTACCTTCCCAACCCATGTGATCTTTGTTTATGCAGCATCCTGCAGTTCAATTGATGCAAAGACAATCGGAAAATTCCTAATGTGGCAGCGTCAACAGGAAATTCTGATTGATGCTGTGCTTCCAGCAGGGAACCGTGCTCATTGGGACCCCAGGATGAGATTAGGGCTACATTCTTTCAAAGATCCACCCACCGAGAGGGTAGGATTATAGGGGTTTTCCTCAATAGGAACAACGGTTAAGAATTTATGGGATAGATGGGAACAATAATAATCTTTATTGTCACAAGTAGGCTCACATTAACACTGAAATGAAATGAAATGAAAATCGCTTATTGTCACAAGTAGACTTCAAATGAAGTTACTGTGAAAAGCCCCTAGTCGCCACATTCTGGCACCTGTTCGGGTACACAGAGAGAGAATTCAGAATGTCCAATTCACCTAACAAGCACGTCCTTGCGGGAGGAAACCAGAGCACCCGGAGGAAACCCACGCAGACACGGGGAGAACGTGCAGACTCCGCACAGACAGTGACCCAAGCTGGGAATCGAACCCGGGACCCTGGTGCTGTGAAGCAACAATGCTAACCACTGTGCTACCATGCTGCCCTAAATGCCCTGAAGCGGCCGATGAACAGACTTTTGGCATTTATCTTTTTTTTACTGAGTTCGGGTGAAATTGATTTCAAACAAAGAATGGCCGCAATTTTCTGGTCGTCAGAATTCTCTTTTCCCGCTGGCAGCGTACCCCCGCCCGTGGGTTTCCTGGCTTAAATGGGAAATCCCATTGACAAGCGGCGGATAGAAAGAAAGTCACCGCCTGCAAACGGCAAACGGCACAGGGAAACACACGGCTGGGGGACCGGAGATTCCCGCCAATTATATTTGGAATGTATTAGAGATTCTTCTTCATTCTTTTCATGGCATTTGTTGCCCATCCTTATTTACCTTTGAGCTGAGTGACTTGCTCGGCCGTTTCAGAGGGCAGAAAAGCGTCAATCACATCATGGTGGGTCTGGAGCCGCATGTCGGCCAGACGGGGTAAGGAGGGCAGATTTCCTTCCCTAACGGAAATGAGTGAACCAGATAGGTTTTTACAACAATCAATGACAGTTTCATCGTCACCATTACTCAGACCAACTTTTAATTCCAGAATTTATTAGGTTGAATTAAATCTCACGAGTGTCCGCAGTGAGATTGAACCCATGTCCCCAGAGGATTAGTCCAGTGACTTTACCACAATACCACTGTTGCCCCCAAGGGGAAAACAAGTCTGGAATACACTGCTTCAAATAAATAATTAAAATTTTCACAACGGTGCAGGTGACTGAAGATATGTCAACTTTTATCTCACAACACTCCTGTGAAGTGCCTTTGGATGTTCTACTTGTTGAAGGTGCTATTTTTTTGTTGTTCTTGGTTGCTAGGGAGAGAACATGAGAAATATTTCCTGCAGCAAAATAGGATAACAGTTGAACAAGGCGTGTTGTTTGCTGACAACTTTCATTTCTACAGTGCCTGTATAAATAAAGAATGTTCCACAGGATTCCACAAGTAGATTGGGGAAGACAGCAAGCGAGACAAGGAGGGACATTTCCAAGGTTATTTTGGGTTCAGCCCCAACTTTCTGGAATTGATCTTTTTGGGGGCTTGATTTGAAAAGGTGTGAGGGGAATCATGAAATACAGCAAAGCACATACGCTTTCAAACTCAGTTTGTGGAAGTAAACCCCCCCCCCCCACCCTCCAACCCCCGACCATTGGCTGCCGGCGGGATCTTCGGTAGTCTGCGCCGTTTCTCGTGGCTCGCCTGTCCCAGTGCCGGGGTGACCGCCGCAGGGGGTCACCTTCAGTTGGGCTCGAAGATCCCGCTGGTGGGCAGGAAAATCCCACCCTATGCAACTTTCTGGCTCGATTTGGGGGCCTGGGTTGCGGCTGTGAATGTTATTGGCAATGCATTTCCAGGTGTCACTGGGAAGCAGATACCAAAGTCATGCTGCAAGATACTATAGCCGGCATCACAATGGGATAGCAAGCGCATCCATGTAATCCATAGAATTCCTACAGTGCAGAAGGAGACCACTCAGTTCATCGAGTCTGCACCGACCCTCCGAAAGAGCATCCTACCCAGTCGCACTGCCCCACCCTATCCCAGTAACCCCATAACCCCACTTAACCTACACACCTTTGGACACTAAGGGGCGATGTACCATGGCCAATCCACCTAACTTGCACATCTTTGAACGCAAGTGCAAGTAACTGTGCAATGGCACTAAGCAATGGCACAATGGATGGCAACGGGATGGTAAGACATCATCACCACCAGATGGATGGTTGGTCATCTGTCATTCACAAACCTGATAGAATAAATAAAAGGAAGACTTTTGGACAGAGGAACACAGGAGCAGGTGTAGGTCTTTCCGCCCCTCCAGCCTGCTTGCCCATTAAATGAGATCATAATTATGTTCTAACTCAACACCATCTTCCCGCAATATCCCCGTATCCTTTAATGTCATTGGTATCTGGAAACCTATTGACCTCTGACTTGAACACACTTAATAACTGAACTTCCAATGACTTGCATTTAAATAGTGCCTTTCAAAACTACAGGACATCCGATGCATTCTACAGACAATGAAGCACCTTTGAACATACAAACTTCAGGTGAATGAAGCGGTATGTTCCAGAAACAGAGATATAGACAAATTCAAAGATGCAAGACAATGCTTAGAATGCGAGCATTTGCAGGTAATTAAGTCTTTACAGATCCAGAGAGAGGGGTAACCCCAGGTTAAAGAGGTATGAATTGTCTCAAACCAGGACAGTTGGTAGGATTTTGAAAGACTAGGCCAGATGGTGGGGGATAAATGTAATGCAACATGAATCCCATGTTATCCCTATATCTGGGTCTGTAAAGACTTAATTACCTGCAAATGCTCGCATTCAAAGCATTGTCTTGCATCTTTAACTTTGTCTATATATATGTTTCTGGAACCTGCCTCTTCATTCACCTGAGGAAGGAGTAGTGCTCCGAAAGCTAGTGTTTGAAACAAACCTGTTGGACTTTAACCTGGTGTTGTAAGACTTCTTACTGTGCTCACCCCAGTCCAACGCCAGCATCTACACATCAGCATACAAACATAAGAATTACGAGCAGGACTATGCCACTTGGCCCCTCTAGCCTGCCCTGCTGTTCAATAAGATGATAGCTGATCTAATTTTACCCTCAACCTGAAATGTAGTCACTGTTAGAGTTTAGGAAATGCAGCACCCTGTCATGGACTTGCACATGTGCAGGAAACCCGACCACAAACAGCGATGCAACAATGACCAGATAATCTGTTTCTGTTGCTTGAGGGATGATGCACGATCAATGACCACTAAAGCGAGGTTGTAGTCCAACTGAAGGCTTTAATAAGCTAGATGTTTCCCCCAGCAGCTCAGGTACAGAATGAGGGCTGCTGGGGCGGCCCGGGTTCTTATACCCCGCCTAGCAGGGCGGAGCTATCATACATTCTAACCAATAGAAAGCATACAGTTTCCACCAATGGTGCTTTAGCCTATCAGGTACCGTAATACCTATAATACCACAAGGGACAAATATTGGCAAAGATACAGGGGATACCTTCCTTGATCTCCTCCAAAATCGGGTCGTAGGATCTTTAAACGCCCATTTGAGAGGGTAGTTGGGTCTCGCTTTAATGTCTCATCACAAAGCTGGCACTTTCAACAGTGCAGCACTCACTCAGTGCCACCCTGGAGTGTCAGTCTAGGTTTTTTTTAAGACCACCCAATTCATTTTTCCCATTAAGGGGCAATTTAGCGTGGCCAATCCACCTGTCCTGCACATCTTTGGGTTGTGGGGGCGAAACCCATGCAAACACGGGGAGAATATGCAAACTCCACACAGACAGTGACCCAGAGCCGGGATCGAACCTGGAACCTCGGTGCCGTGAGGCAGCAGTGCTAGCCACTGTGCCACCGTGCTGTCCCAGTCTAGGTTTTATGCTTAAGTGCTGGAGAGCTGGAGTGGGACTGAACCCACAACCTTCTGACTGACAGGTATGAGCCACAATAAGAGCCACAATAGCCGCTCATCACCATTAAATTACCTTCGACCTGCAAATAAATCCCTCAGTGATACTTTTCAATCAGAGTCCCATCACTTTCCATCATTTGTTGTTTACTGTGTGTTGCCTCACTTCCTTTTGCTCCTCTGGCATCCAGCACCGTGGACTTTCAACTATTTCGTTGGATGCTCAATGAGAAAAATAATACCCTCGAAATATAGGGTGCGAGAAGTGTGCAAACGTGTGTGAGATTAAGTAACACACATGCTCCCTCCACGTGAAAGCTGAGACCTGGAAAACATTTCTTCCACCAACTGGCCACCGTGAAAACAGCTTTAAAAATAAAAACCCACAGTAAAGATCCATTACATGTGTGAAATTGGCACGGAAACGGTGGAGACTGTTAGAGTTTCATCCTTTGCCCGTGGGGCGTGTCCAAATAAAAAGGTACACTTGTTGAAACTGCTACTGCACTGCAGAATGTGAGCATTCAATACTTTGAAAAATTTCCAATGAATTATTTACAAATCCCAATCCCAGTGACATAAAGGGATATGGGGATAGCGTATGGAAAAAAATGGATGATCAGCCATGATCGTATTGAACGATAATAATAATCTTTATTAGTGTCACAAGTGGGCTTACCTTAACACTGCAATGAAGTTACTGTGAAAAGCCCCTAGTCGCCACACACCACCGCCTGTTCGGGTACACTGAGGGAGAATTCAGAATGTCCAATTCACCTAACAGCACGTCTTTTGGGACTTGTGGGAGGGAACCGGAGGAAACCCACGCAGGCACGGGGAGAACGTGCAGACTCCGCACAGACAGTGACCCAAGCTGGGAATCGAACCCGGGCTCCTGGCGCTGTGAAGCAACAGTGCTAACCACGATGGAACAGGCCTCGATGGGCTGAATTTCCTGCTCCTATGTATTGTTCTCAACTGTTGCTTGATGTCTGCACACCACATTCAGTGCTGGGTTGGAAGTTAGAAGGGGCGCAGTAGTAAGAGAAACCTTTTCTTGGTTACGACGCAAAGTTCCATTGATTAGCTGTTCGTCTTTTAAATCAAACGTGCTGGTTTACGGACCAACGCGTCTGACTTCCTGCAGTCAAATTCCTTACTGCCTATAAAGTCTGTGGTAGTTCCTTTCCACCCTGTACACTGAAGCCATTATCTGGCTCACAATAAATATTAAATTGCTTCCACTAATCGTCCGCTTCAACCCATGTAAGAGACCTCTCGTAAACATCTGCCTTATTCCCTTGCAGATTTCTGTAACACCATCAGATATTGAGAAGTTTTGGTATTTTTTAATCGCTCCCTCTTAAGGGTTGTGCCAGGTTATTTTTGCTAGTGAACAGATGTCATCTAGATTGAGCAGTCTTGTCCCAATGGAATAGTTTGTGGGTGGGTTTTAAAACTAAAGTAAGTCTCATCCAATTTTGCGGGGTCATGATGAGGTTAAAAATGCATTATAGTTTAAACAGTTTCATAGATGTTGTCTCAGTTGATGAAGCTGACAAGATTTCTTCCTGGTCTCACTCTGGAGATTTCTGTTCTGACTAAACTCAATTTTCTTAATTGATGTATTTTAATGAATTATGTTTATGACTACCAGAATTAACATATCATTTGGTATGACAATAGAATAAGGAATGAAAGCGACTGGGCATCATTATAATATTAAATAGGTAAAGTCGCCATAGTCCCAGATGACCATAGGCTGCTTTCCGCTTTGAGGGCGAGATTTAACCTGAGGGTCACCAGGCCACAGGTAAGGGCCAAGGTTGAGAAAGCAGAGCCTTCATGAATAACCTCAGCCGTTGAACCCACGCTGTTGGCTTTGCTCTGCATCACAAGCCAGCTGTCCAGCCAACTGAGCTAAACCGGCCCCCTTTATAACACAGCGGCAATGCCAGACAGAGTGGGAGAGGCTCCGGGTCAGCCTTGCTTGAGACAAAGTGGTGCCCCTCAAGCTATAAGATTCTGGTGACCCGTTCCAGGAAAAGCCTCACTATGGGAACAGATGAAAGTTTGCCGAGTTCACCATTAGGTGCAGAAAGGGAAACAACAACAATGGCTGACCTGAACCCTAACTCTCACCTCTGACTTAGAAGGGTGTGTGCTCAAGTGTCACTTCAGTGACAAGGCAAACACTCCAGTACAGTACTGAGGGAGTGCTGCACGAGAGGGGGCTGTCTTTCGGATGAGATGTTAAACCGGGACCCAGCTTGCTATCTCGAGTGGGTGGGAAAAGTTCTATTTCTGGTGTCCTGGCTATTATTTACCTCTCAACCAACATTGCTAAAAACAGACAGGGTGATCATTATCACATTACTGTTTGTACAATTCTGTGGCATTCAACTTGGCTGCTACATTTCCGACATTCCTCCAGTTCAAAAAGTACTTAAATGGCAGTAAAGTACTTTGGGGATTATAAGTCTACCTCCCTGTCGTTGGCATCTTCAAGCAATTCAATTAGAATGTGTGGTGCAAAATCAAAGTCCCTCCAATCCAATCCATTCCTACAAGGCGCTGGAACCACCAACTAAGAAAATAACTAATTGCAAAGGTAAATTGTTAGATTTAAGCAAAAGTGGGAGGAAGAGTTGGAGATGGAATTAGAATGGGGAATATTGAGTGAAATTATGCACAGGGTCAATACAATATCTTCATGTGCTAGAATAAGCGTAATACAATTTGAGATGGTACATGGGCCCCATATGACAGGAAAAAATGAGCATGTTCTTTACAGAGGTAGAAGGTAATGTGAGACGTGTAAAGGAGGACCAGCTAACCACGTTCACATGTTCTGGTCATGTCTATGATTAGTAGGGTTTTGGACCTCGATATTTAAAACATTATCAAAAGTTGTGGAGGTAGAAATATGACCTGGATCTCTTGAGGTGCCTGTACAAATCGACACTCGGTGCATGGGCAAAATGGGTGGCGGACAACCCGTTTATTTCATGTCAACCAAGGGTGACATAAAATGGGCCTGGAACATTGCCATTGTGAGTAGTGAGCACAATTTGCTGCGGGTTCCTTAGGGAAACTTGACAACTTTACCTCTGTTTTTAGCTTCAGTCTTTGCATTATTGCTAGTCTTCATTTCAGAACTCATTGGTGTCTCCAAGGCTCCTGGAGACATTTACTCCGTGGTCCCTCCTGGTCACCAGAGTGGGAATTGTCTACTTCACTGGTGGGGTCCTCCTCTGAGTAGGAAGAGAGGGGCAGAAAGGGGAGGAGGCTAAGTCCACACAGGCAGCACCCAAGGGAGTCACCTATGAGAGGAGAGGTGCAGGCAAAAGTGTTCAGGGCCAGCAGGGAGGGCAAGGTGGAAGACGCTACTCTCATGCTACCAGAGTGCACAGGCAGCGACCCAGCTACCTCAGCGGGAGGTGCATCACCAAAGGAGGCTCCACCTCTTTGGGGAGACTGTGTCCTCCATATGTCAGACGATTGGGCCGGCGATCACCTCCAACTGTGTGGGTGGCCACCCCATGCGAATGGTTCTACCCTCAATCTCTGTGCCTCGAGGTCTTTCCAGGGATCAGTAGGGGATTTGTGTGTTATGTCTCAATTGCTGCCCAGAGTTGCATCAAGATGGTCACTGATGCTCTGTCCAGGCGGGTAATGACATTTATTCATTACCAGATGGACGAGGCCAGGCAAGCTGAGCAATCCAGGGCCTTTACTGTGGCTATAGGGTTCCCCCACATACAGGGTGCCAGAGGGTGAGCTGGGTGCCAGCGGGAATAGGTAGGGCTTCCATTCCATGAAGGCTCATATGGTTTGTGACCACAAGACGCAGATTCTGAAAGTCTGTGCAAGGCACCCGGGCAGCTCCCATGATGCGTATATCCTGCGACACTCTCAGGGGCCAATGATGTTTGTTACTCTGGCTTGGTTGAATGGTTGGTTGCTGGGTAACAAGGGCTACTAATTGAAAGGCAGCTTATGACACTTCCCCAGCATCCAAGGACAGATGTGGAGGAGAGGTATAATAGGAGTCATGCCTCCATAATGGCAGTGATAGAGAGGACCATTGCTCTGCTGAAGGTGAGATCCAGATGCCTGGGCTGTTCGCAGGGAGTGCTGCAATATCCTCCACAGCATGTGTCTCATAGTCATACACATGAAATGCCTCTCGTGTGTGTGCGAGTGCTGCGCCTTGATGTCTCTCCCTGCCCCGTCTCACTGACAGTGACTTTGGAGCCATGTGCACTGGACCATGCCATGGCCGCTGACCTGGCTGCCACCTCTGCCCAGGCCTTCTTGGTCAGGTGCAAAGCCCTACTCCTGCCATCCCGTGGCATCAAAATGCACCGGTTGGCACTGCCGTCCTCTCCCGCTGCCATGTCCACCAGGTGCTGAGGCCATGACTGCTGAGAAGGGTAAGGTTAACATTCTCATCAGCACATCTCCCTGAGACTCAGTCCGAACCCCAGCCACCCTGCAGGGGGCTGATGACATTTTCAAGCCCCCACCAGGACCCAGCATCTGACCAGCCCCCGTACAGCCATCCCGACCATTCAAGGGACGCATTTCACGCTGGGTGAACCTTAATTGGTTGGCCAACGCGCAATCGTGTCACAAACGCAATGTCACCTGGGGTGCGTGTTATAACCCGCACGGGTCTTCCCGGGTTGGAATCATCCACTTTCCCACGGAGCTGGCAGAATTCAACTTCCCCGAGAAGGGGGCGGGGTATCCTTAACACAGTTCGTGTGCCTTTGCATAAATAGAGTCGGCCAGTCAGGCACCAACTAGAGAAGACCCCATAGGGAACGACAGGAGCTGTGTACATGTCAACATGTTAAATAAAATAAACGTTGTTTTTCTCTACAACTCGGTGTGGACTCCTTTCATTGCCTCTTCCAAAAGCGTGCGTTCCACATCCGCTTCTGTGCCCGCTGGCATAATGAAAATTGAAAATTAAAATTAAAATCGCTCATTGTCACAAGTAGGCTTCAAATGAAGTTACTGTGAAAAGTCCCTAGTCGCCACATTCCGGTGCCTGTTCGGGGAGGCTGGGACGGGAATTGAACCGTGCGCCCGACAGGCGTGAAGTTCAGGCCGAGGAGATTGTCATGCAATAGATTTTGAGCAGGGCTAAGATGCAGATATGCATTACAGAACATAGAACAGTACAGCACAGTACAGGCCCTTCAGCCCACAATATTCTGCCAACCATTTATCCTAATCTAAGATCAATCTAATCTACACCCCTTCAATTTACTGCTGTCCATGTGACTGTCCAAGAGTCGCTTAAATGTCCCTAATGACTCTGACTCCACCACCTCCGCTGGCAGTGCATTCCACACACCCACCACTCTCTGTGTAAAGAACCTACCTCTGACATCTCCCCTATACCTTCCTCCAATCACCTTAAAATTATGTCCCCTCGTGAGAGCCATTTACGCCCTGGGGAAAAGTCTCTGGCTATCCACTCTACCAATGCCTCTCATCACCTGGTACACCTCTTTCATGTCACCTCTCCTCCTCCTTCGCTCCAGTGAGAAAAGCCCTAGCTCCCTCAATCTTTCTTCATGAGACATGCCGTCCAGTCCAGGCAGCATCCTGGTAAATCTCCTCTGTACCCTCTCCAAAGCATCCACATCCTTCCTATAATGAGGCGACCAGAACTGGACACAATATTTCAAGTGCAGTCTAACCAGCAAAAGCTGCAGCAAAACCTCCCAGCTCTTAAACTCAATCCCCCTGTTAATGAAAGCCAACACACCATTCGCCTTCTTAACAACCCTATCAACCTGGGTGGCAACTTTGAGGGATCTATGTACGTGGACCCCAAGATCCCTCTGTTCCTCCACACGTCCAAGAATTCTGCCTTTAACCCTGTATTCAGCATTCAAATTCGACTTTCCAAAATGAATCACTTCACATTTATCAAGGTTGAACTCCATCTGCCACTTCTCAGCCCAGCTCTGCATCCTGTCAATGTCCTGTTGTAACCTGCAACAGCCCTCAACACATTGTGTGACCCAGTAACATAAGTCACCTTCAAAACAAGGTTGGAAATAAAGTTATGGCTTCAGGAATCAATGTAGGGGGCCTAGGTTTTAGTCACGTTATTTAATTTCATATCTGAAAGGTGATGGGCGGGATTCTCCCCTACCCGATGGGGGGGGGGGGGTGTCCCGGAGCCGAGGAGTGGCGTGAACCGCTCCAGCGTTGGGCCGCCCCAAAGGTGCGGAATCTTCCACACCTTCAGGGGCTAGACCCGCCCCGGAGTGGTTTGCGCCCCGTGGCACAGGCAGCCCGCGGATCAGTGGTCCCCGATCGCGGGCCAGGCCATCGTGGGGGCACCTCCCGGGGCCAGATTCCCCCTCGCCCCCCAAGAACCCCAGAGGCCGCCTGCACCGCCAGGTCCCACCGGTAAGGACCTACTCCAATTTACGCCGGCGGAACCGGCAGAAAATGGGCGACCACTTGGCTCATCGCGGGATGGAAAACGCCGGGGGAGGCCGCTGTTAGCGGCCACCGATTGGCGCGACACGATTCCCGCCCCCGCCAAATCCTCGGTGCCGGAGGAATCCGGCAGCCGGCGGGTCGGGATTCACGCCGATGGTTAATTTTTAACCCTTTTCTGCTGACGGTTAATTTTCCCCAAAGAAATCAACGAATGGCTGCCACCTCCGGGTGAACCCTAACATTGACGCTCTCAGGGCGAACGTGGTTTTCGCCAGACTGAGAAAGCTAGCCATGTCAGATAGCCAGGTCTCCGACTTCAGGGGCTTTGAGTACCTCCAAGCTAATAATATCCGTCTCCGGGCTACCAGAGAGGCAAAGGCTAGAACGTCTGCCTCTTTCTCCTCCTGGATTCCGGGTCTTCCGACACTCCGAAAATCGCCACCTCTGGACTCGGTGCCACCCTTGTTTTTAACACCTTGGACATGACATCCGCAAACGCTTGCCAGAATCCCCTAAGCTTCGGGCATGTCCAGAACATATGAACATGGTTCGCTGGCCCTCCCGCACACCTTGCGCATATGTCCTCTAACCCTTCCTTTCCTGATAGCACTGACATTCCTGGATTCGCTTCCTATGTTCTCTGCTTTAAACAGAACCTTTACTTTCATGAACAATGAAATGTATCATATTTTGAACATTCCAATTAAAGATGGATACATTAAAATAGGGTTCTTAGACGTGCATGGATGGTTAAGGCTGCTAAACGTGGTTGATTCTTAACTGCACTCCGAAGTGGCCCAGCAAGGCCAGTATCAAACAGCTCGGAAAATGTCCAGTAATATTACAATTGGACAGACCACTCGGACTCAACTGAGGGCTTACACCACACGGACTGCAGCTGTTCAAGAAGTGGATTCACCCTGACCTTCGCAATTAGGGATGGGCAATAAATGCTGTCGTTGTTGGTGACACACATGTCCCATGAATGAATAAAGAACATGTTGTGGAGATGCCGGCGTTGGACTGGGGTGAGCACAGTCAGATGTCTTACAACATCAGGTTAAAGTCCAACAGGTTTGTTTCAAATCACTCGCTTTCGGAGCGCTGCTCCTTCCTCAGGTGACCTGCAACAACCTGAATAAGAACATAAGTACACACAATAGGAGCAGGAGTAGACCATATGGCTGGTCAAGGCTGCTCTGCCATTCGATATGATCATAGAAACAGAGAAACATAGAAAATAGGAGCAAGAGGAGGCTATTCGGCCCTTTGAGCCTGCTCCGCTTTTCATTATGATCATCCAACTCAATAGCCTGAACCCGCCTTCCCCTCATATCCTTTGATTCCCTTCACCCCAAGAGCTATATCAAACTGATTCTTGAAAACATATGGGGCTGGATTCTCCGCTGTCGGGATGCTCCGTTTTGCCGGCAGCCAGGGTGTTTCCCAATGGTGTGGGGCTGCCCCACAGTGGGAACCCCATTGACCAGCCGGCAAAACGGAGCATCCCACCGGTGTGCTGAACCAGAAATCTGGCGCGGCGGGAAGGAGAAACCAGCCCACGATGCTTTGGCCTCAACTACTGATGCACGATCAATTGCACAAAGACTTGAGTTGGATACAACTGAGGCTTTATTGCTCCTGGGCACTGTACCGCCTGCTCCTGGTGGCGACGAGTTTGCAATCCGAGGTTAGATTTGCGAAGAGGGAAGGCGGATCGACCTTTAGGGTCGCGAGGCCGCACACAGTGAGGGGTGGTAGGGGCCTGCCGAATTTCAGGGTTAGGCTCTGGAGGTTGCACTGGAAATCCAGGCCTAGCAGTAGGGCAGCGCAGAGGTTAGGGAGGAAGGAGAGGCGGAAGCCGCTGAATTCTACACCCTGGACCGTGAGTGTGACCGTACATTACCCCCGGATCGCCACGGAATGGGATCCGGAGGCCAGGGAGATTCTTTGATTGGTGGCGTGTACCACGAGGGAGCAGCGCCTTACCTTATCTTAGGTCACCTGAGGAAGGAGTACTCATCGACCACACTGAGAAAATACATGTTAAGGTCGGTGGTGGGAGGGCCCTTTGAAATCCACACTGAGGAATTCAAAGGGGTGGGAGGCCTTCACCAGGCATGCACGGTCCGGCCGGTAGAAGTGTGGCTTACACTCCGCACAGACCTGGCAGTCCCTGGTGATTGTCTGTACTTCCTCGACGGAGTAGGGCAGATTGCGGGCCTTTATGAAATGGTACATCCGTGTGACTCCCGGGTGACAAAGGCTGTCGTGCAGGGCCCGGAGTCGGTCTACTTGTGCGCTGGCACATGTACCTCGGGATAGGGCATCCGGAGGCTCATTGAGCTTACCGGGGCGATGCAAAATCTCGTAATTGTAGGTGGAGAGCTCGATTCTCCACCTCAAGATTTTATCATTCTTGATCTTGCCCCGCTGTGTGTTATTGAACATGAAGGCTACCGACCGTTGGTCAGTGAGGTGAGTGAATCTCCTGCCGGCCAGGTAATGCCTCCAATGCCGCACAGCTTCAACGATAACTTGGGCCTCTTTTTCGACGGATGAGTGCCGAATTGCTGAGGCATGAAGGATGCGGGAAAAGAATGCCACGGGTCTGCCTGCCTGATTGAAGGTGGCGGCTAGGGCGATGTCTGATGCGTCGCTCTCTGCTTGAAAGGGCAGCGTCTCGTCTACTGCGTGCATCCCGGCCTTGGCGATATCGGCTCTGATACGGGCGAAGACCTGTTGTGTGGAAAATGGGTTGACTGTATGAGTGGGCGGGCCTTGTCCGCATCGTTTGGGACCCACTGAGCGTAGTACGAAAAGAACCCCAGACAGCGTTTGAGGGCCTTGGGGCAGTGGGGGAGGGGGAGCTCCATGAGGGGCGCATGCGGTCGGGATCGGGCCCCAGAACTCCGTTCTGGACCACATAGCCGAGGATGGCTAAGCGGGTTGTGCTAAACACGCACTTCTCCTTGTTGTAGGTGAGGTTTAGGAGAGTGGCGGTGTGGTGAAATTTGGCAAGGTTGGCATCGTGGTCCTGCTGATCATGGCCGCAGATGGTGACGTTTTCTAGGTACGGAAAGGTTGCCCGCAAACCGTACCGGTCGACCATTCGGTCCATCTCCCTTTGGAAGACCGAGACCCCGATAGTGACGCCGAAGGGAACCCTGAGGAAGTGATAGAGGCGGCCATCTGCCTCGAAGGCAGTGTATGGACGGTCCAATTTACGAATGGGGAGCTGGTGGTAGCCGGATTTGAGGTCTACAGATGAGAAGACCCGGTACTGTGCAATCTGATTGACCATATCAGATATGCGTTGTAGGGGGTACTCGTTGAGCTGCGAATAACGATTGATGGTCTGTCTGTAGTCCATGACCATTCTGTGTTTCTCCCCAGTTTTAACTACTACCACTTGGGGCTCTCCAGGGGCTGTTGCTGGCCTCGATGATGCTTTCCCGAAGCAGCCGCTGGACCTCGGACCTGATGAAGGTCCTGTCCTGGGCATTGTACCGCCTGCTCCTGGTGGCGACGGGTTTGCAATCCGAGGTTAGATTTGCGAAGAGGGAAGGCGGATTGACCTTTAGGGCCGCGAGGCCGCACACAGTGAGGGGTGGTAGGGGCCTGCCGAATTTCAGGGTTAGGCTCTGGAGGTTGCACTGGAAATCCAGGCCTAGCAGTAGGGCAGCGCAGAGGTTAGGGAGGATGGAGAGGCGGAAGCCTCTGAATTCTACGCCCTGGACCGTGAGTGTGACCGTACAGTACTCCCGGATCGCCACGGAATGGGATCCGGAGGCCAGGGAGATTCTTTGATTGGCGGGGTGTACCACGAGGGAGCAGCGCCTTAACTTATCCGGGTGGATGAAGCTCGCGGTGCTCCCGGAGTCCAGCAGCCAAGAGGTCACGTGTCCATTGACTTTCACGCTGGTCAATGCGGTGGCCAGGTTGTGCGGACGAAACTGGTCGATGGTCACTGAGGCGAGTTGTGGTCAGTCGTCGCTGGTGTAGGATGACGGGGGGCCCGGGGGCCCCTGGTCCTGGAATGCTGGCGGTGCCCATGTGCCGTGGGGGAGACAAGATGGCGGCGCCTGAAGATCTCGAGGAGGACAAAATGGCGGCTGAAGATCTAAAGGAGTACAAAATGGCGGCGCCCATGGGCCGCACGTGGCAGGGGTTGAACAAGATGGCGGCGGCCATGGGCCGCACGGGTTGCTTGGGGGAGAAGATGGCGGCGCCCACTGGCCGCGCGCACTTTGTCGGAGGGAGAGAGATGGCGGCACTCATTGTCCATAAATGAGGGGGGTGTGAGCGATAGCGGTGACTGCACGGGCCTGGCACAACACGGTGAAGTGCCCCTTCTTGCCGCAAGCATTACAAAGGGCAGCGCGGGCCGGGCAGCGTTGGCGGGGTGTTTCTGCTGGCCACAGAAATAACATCGGGGACCCCCAGGGTTTGCTGGCTGGCACGTGGCACAGGCGTATTGGCTGGGTAAGGCCCCCGCTGGGGCGGCTGTCTGTGGGGTCCACGATGCGTAGGAGGGGTGGGTCACGCGGCTGGGGCTGTAAGCCTGAACGTTGCGCGAGGCGACCGTCATGGAGAGCGCTAGTTTATTTTTCTCCACTAGGTCGAGCGTTTCCCCCTCTAATAGTTGCTGGCGTATGAGGTCCGACCCAATCCCCGTAACAAACGCATCCCGCATAAGGAGGATTGAATGTTCAGTGGCCAAAACGGCCTGATAGTCACAGTCCCAGACGAGTGGGATTAGGGCCCGCCAGAAGTCTTCTATCTTCTATGGACTCACCAGGGAGTTGAGAGCGAGTGGCGAGTGCGTTCCTGGCGAAGAGCGTGTTCGTCGTCTGAGCGTAATTCTCCTTGAGAAGCGTCATGGCTTCGGCGTAGTTCGGCGCGTCCTGGATTAGCGGAAAGACGCTGGAGCTCAACCTCGAGTACAGGATCTGTTTCTTCTGAGCCTCCGAGACAGGGGTGGACGCCGAGGTGATGTACGCCTCGAAACAAGCTAGCCAGTGTTGAAAGTCCTTTTTGGCATCGTTTGAATGCGGATCCAGCTGCAGGCGATCCGGTTTGATACGGAGGTCCATCTTTTGAAAATCTGAGAGCAATAAATTGATGCACGATCAATTGCACAAAGACTTGAGTTGGGTACAACTGAGGCTTTATTGCTCTAAGGGCAGCACGGTAGCATTGTGGATAGCACAATTGCTTCACAGCTCCAGGGTCCCAGGTTCGATTCCGGCTTGGGTCACTCTCTGTGCGGAGTCTGCACATCCTCCCCGTGTGTGCATGGGTTTCCTCCGGGTGCTCCGGTTTCCTCCCACAGTCCAAAGATGTTCAGTTAGGTGGATTGGCCATGATAAATTGCCCTTAGTGTCCAAAATTGCCCTTAGTGTTGGGTGGGGTTACTGGGTTATGGAGATTAGGTGGGGTTACTGGGTTATGGGGATAGGGTGGAGGTGTTGACCTTGGGTAGGGTGCTCTTTCCAAGAGCTGGTGCAGACTCGATGGGCCAAATGGCCTCCTTCTGCACTGTAAATTCTATGATAAGAAGATGTGTGGCCTCCCACTGCAGCTGGCTGCAGCATGGAGGACACATATATTTATACTCCGCCTACTGGGTGGAGCCAGCAGGTAGGGACTACTAACGAACCTGTAGTACAGGTCCTACCATAGATCACCTAATAGAGGTGCAACAGTGGTTTAAGAGGAGGCCATTCAGCCCTTTGAGCATGCTCCGCTTTTCATTATGATCATCCAACTCAATAGCCTGAACCCGCCTTCCCCTTATATCCTTTGATTCCCTTCACCCCAAGAGCTATATCTAACTGATTCTTGAAAGCATATGGGGCTGGATTCTCCGCTGTCGGGATGCTCCGTTTTGCCGGCAGCCAGGGCTGCCCCACAATGGGAACCCCATTGACCAGCCGGCGAAACGGAGCATCCCACCGGCGTGCCGAACCAGAAATCTGGCGCGGCGGGAAGGAGAAACCAGCCCACAAAGCTTTGGCCTCAACTACTTTCTGTGGTAGCGAATTCCACAGGCCGACTATCTAGGTGAAGAAATCTCTCACCCCAGTCCTAAATTATTTATCCCGTTTCCTCAGACTATGACCCCTGGTACTGAATACCTCTACCATTGGGAACATCCTTCTTACAACTACCCTATCTAGTCCTGTTAGAATTTTATAGATTTCTATGAACTCCAGCGAATACAATCCTTCTTCTGAACTTCAGCGACTCAATCTCTTCTGCTATGCCAGTTCTGCCATCCCAGGAATCAGTGTGGTAAACCTTCCCTGCACTCCCTCTAGAGCAAGAACATCCTTCCTCAGATAAGGAGACCAAAACTGTGCACAATATTCCAGGTGTAGCCTCACCAAGACCCCGTATAATTGCAGCAAGACATACCCACTCCTATACTCGAATCCTCTTGCAATGAAGGTCAACATACCATTTGACTTCTTTATGGTCTACTGCACCTGCATGCTTACCTTCAGTGACTGATGTTCGAGGACATCCGGGTCTCATGGCACATTCCCCTCTCCCAGGTTATGGCCATTCAGATAATAATCTGTCTTCCTGTTTTTACTACTGAAGTGGACAACCTCACATTTATCCAAATTGTCCTGAATCTGTCATGCATTTGCCACTCACTCAACTTGTCCAAATCACACTGAAGAATCTCTGCATCCTCCTCACAGCTCATCCTCCCACCCAGCTTTGTGTCATCTGCAAACGTGGAGGTATTATATTTTGTTACCTCATTTAAATCATTCATATATCGTGAATAGCTGGGATTGCATGATGGATCCCTGTGGTACTCCACTAGCCACTGCCAGTCTGTTGGAACTGTTCCACGGCCTATAGAATCTTGGAAGCAGCCCACCAATGCATCCAGTATTTCTAGGATCACTCCCTGCAGCACTCTGGGGTGTAGATTATCAACCCCTGGGGATATATCAGCCTTCAATCCCATCAATTTCCCCAATACTATATATCTACCAATCCTAATCTCCTCAGTGCCTCCCTCTCACCATGTGTTGTTCCCCAACATTTCTGGTATGTTATTTGTGTCCTCTTTTGTGAAGACAGAATCGAAGTATGTATCAGGTTGGTTTGCGGCTTCTTTGTTCGCCATTATAAATCATTCCCCTGTTCTGACTGTAAGGGACCTACATTTGTCTTCACCAATCTTTTTGTCTTCACATACTTATCGGAACTTTTACAGCCAGTTTTTATGTTCCCTTCAAGCTTACTCTCATACTCTATTTTCCCCTTCTTAATCAATCCCTTGGTCCTCCTTTGATTAATTTATGGTTGATCTTGGGTGTCTACCCAGCTTTCTTGCCCATTCCCCATAGCCCTCGATTCCTTGAAAGATCAAAAATATGTCTGTCCCAGCCCGAAATGTACAGAACGATGGAGCATCTACAACCCTCTGGGGCAGGGTACTTCAAAGACTCAGATCCCTTTGAGTGAAGTAATTTCTCCTCATCTCAGTCCTAAATGTTCAGCCCCGCTTATCCTGAGACTGTGCCCCCTGAATGAAAGGAAAGGCTCGTGCTGTATCTCAGATTGGCCAACTTGCTAATTTAGCACGCTGGCCTCTCAACTTGGAGTTTGTGGGTCCAAGTTCCATTCCAGGACTAAAGTACATCACCTGCGTCAGAGCAGTGCTGAAGGCATAATGCATTGTTGGATTTATCCAATTCATCCGAACCATGCCCGACTATTTCTCCATTGGCTGATTTCTTCTTGTTATTTTTTTCTGCTGCTCCATTTTCCAGCTGCTTCCTGATCTTTCTTTTTAAGGAGACCCCTTGTCACTGGCGAAATGACACTCTGGTGCCACACGAGGGCACAGCGCACATTCCAAACAGCGTATTCCCATGACTAGACTGAGAAGCCATACGGCTTCACGACCGCTGTGCGTTTATTTTGCGTTTCCTGCAGTGTCAGTACTGTCTTTGTTTGCGGACATACAGGGGCTGTGTTGAAAAGTCATTATACCTGAGCACCGAATGCTTTTTAACTTCACATTCTCAAAAAATGTAAACTCCCTCCAACAATGCAGTCGACTGAAAAAGTGAGACAATTTATTTTTCAGGGTCTGGCGCGCTGAATTGGTTTTAACCCGTTGTTTTCTTTCTTTTTGGATGTCTTTTCTGAAAGTCGCAAACACCCAGATGTACCTCACCCTGGCTTCGTCCAGCAAGGATTTATTGATGATTTGGCTATGGCAGGGATTTACACGTCCCACTGGGGTTAGCACCCACCATGAGGGATAAGGCAGGCCTGCCAAAGACCTACTGACTTTCGGCAGGTCTGGAAGATCCCGGTAGCTGACGGGCTTTTCCCGCATAGGAACCGGCTCCCAGCTATCAGAGGGCAATAACGGTAACGATGCTGTGAATATCAGCCCGATCTACTTAATACAGCTCTCTCAATATTTCTAATTCTGCAGAAATTAGAAGGCATCACTCTGTCCTGCTGACTCAGCAACCCCCATTGGATAAAGGGGCACCTTCAGATCCTTGCCACTGCGTCCAATCATGGAGGAGTTTCCATGAGCCCCCCCCAGCATTGTTCCCTCTGGGTACTGTGGTAGTCACCACTAGTGGCATATTATATGTATTACAGCACTGCCCGTGTATTAAGGGTACAACGGTAAATCCCTGTCTGCTGGCTCCGCCCAGCAGGCGGTGTGTAAATGTGTGTGGTCTCCAGTGCTGCAGCCATTCTGGTTCCAGCTACAGGAGGCACAACATCTTTGCTCAATAAAGCCTCGATTGTTCCACTATTCTCGTATTTGTGGTAATTGACGGTGCATCAGGTACTCCTGCCACAGTTCTTAATTCCCAATTACCAGCGCCCGCAAGAATTTGCTGTCATTCATATTCTTGCTTTCATGTGCTTAAGCCACAAATAAGTGAGTTCCCTGTACCACATCAATCCAGGCCTAGATTTTGCACCCATTTCATTCATGTCTCCCAGAACAAGTTGACCTTCAGCACCCCCTATTTATTGTGTCGGCAAGATTGATAAAACTGTGGGCGGCATGGTGGCACAATGGTTAGCACCGCTGCCTCACAGCTCCAGGGAACCGGGTTGAATTATGGTTTTGGGTGACTGTCTGTGTGGAGTTTGCACTTTGCACCCGTGTCTGCATGGGTTTCCTCCGGTTGCTCCGGTTTCCTCCCACAGTCCAAAGATATGCCGGTTAGGTGGATTGGCCGTGCTCGGTTGCCCCTGCGTGTCCAAAAGGTCAAGTGGGGTTATTGGGTTACAGGGATGGGGGAGTGGCATGGGCCTCGGTACGCTGCTCTTTCAGGTGGTAGGTACAGACTTGATGGGCCGAAAGGCCTCCTTCTGCACTGCAGAGATTCTATGATTCTATGAACTGAGTGATGAATTTCTACAGTGAAATGCAAATGAAAATCACTTATTGTCACAAGTAGGCTTCAAATGAAGTTACTGTGACAAGTCCCTAGTCGCCACATTCCAGCGTCTGTTCGGGGAGGCTGGTACAGGAATTGAACCGTGCTGCTGGCCTGCCTTGGTCTGCTTTCAAAGCCAGCGATTTAGCCCAGTGTGCTAAACCAGCCTGTTTAGACCAGTGCGTTCTGTATCTACTGCTCCACATTTCCTATTCCACTCCCAAGACTGCAGAATTCACAAACCCACCCACCACACGCTCATCCCACCGTGTGTAACACCTTGATTACCAAAACGTCTCTTGCAGTTTCCGAGCTATACCTCCGCATAGCTTGATTTTGTTTCAAAAGAAAACATTTCGAGACCTCAAGGCCATTTGTGGAACTCATTTATTCTGCAAATGGTTCCGGCAGATGGCTTGCCCTTGCGGCTTTGCTTTTAAATCTCGGGACTGCAGAGGGTCACAGGGGAGCTTTCATTGAGTGCGGGAGGAGTGCAGAAGAAACAATTCTTTTCTAAGCTGTTTTGTTTCCCGCTCTCTTCCCCCTCGCCCCCCCCCCCCACCCCCCCCCCCTCGCCCCTCCCACCCTACCTCCTAACAACCACAGCCCTCCAACTTGTGATACTTCCTCACTGTGGACAAGCAGGCTCACCTGATTAAACTGATGAGCAGATGCAGAAAGACCAAGGGGGTCTTTTTTTTGCGAGCGAAACCACAGCTGGGGGCCATAAATGAAGGAGTGTCCCTAATAAATTCAGCCGTGAATTCAGGAGAAGCTGAATTTTGACTCGGTTGATTTAGATTCGATTTAGATTTATTGTCACATGTACCGAGGTACGCAGGTATTGTTCTGCGTACAGTCCAGGCAGATCGTTTCACACATGAAGAACATAGGACATATGATAAACACACAATGTACATACATAGACACCGGGTGAAGCATACAGAGTGTCGTGCTACAGCAGTGGAGAATTCACTGGGAAGTTGAGGCAAACAGCAGAGATGGATAAAGGGGGGAAGCGGATAAGGTCTTGAGGGAGAAATTGGAAATTAAGGTGATGCTGATGGGGTTAGATGGTGCAAGGTGGGAGGAGGCTTTTGTGAAATTTAAATAGCAGAATGGGTTGGGATTTTCCACTCTCTCCCCCCCACCCCCAACCCTGCAGCAGAGGTGACCCTCTCAATGGCTGGCGATGAGATCTTCGGTGGGGAAGACCTCGCCGGCGGGACTGGCCAGGAAATCCCGCCCAATGAACTGCCCGGGCCAAATGTCCTGTTTCGGGCTGTAAAATCTATATGACATACCTGAAAAAGACTTCAGTTTTCCTTTTAAAACCTTTTATATTTCATTTTTAACCCCACTTAATATGAACAAGGAAATCTTTTATTCTGCAGTGAGCAGGCCATTGCCGTAATGAAATGAAAATCGCTTGTTGTCACCAGTAGGCTTCAATGAAGTTACTGTGAAAAGCCCCTAGTCGCCACATTCCGGCGCCTTTTCGGGGAGGCTGGTATGGGAATTGAACCGTGCTGCTAGCCTGCTTGGTCTGCTTTAAAAGCCAGCGATTTAGCCCAGCCCCTTAATAATGAAATGTTTCTTTTCCCTATTATCCAGCAGCTTGACCGCTGGGTGTTTAGCTTATTACGGGAGAACGTGGTCCATACACTTAGTATTGCTTTTGAAATAAAACATCTGTCTGTGCTGTAAGTTCCATCAACCATTAGTCGCTGGAACCCAGTTCAGCATATTTGTCAACGGACGCTCATCCCTCATCATGTGGTTTGCGGACAGGTGGCGGATGGCCCAGCCAAAACAATAACACAACTTTTAGCGGTTGCCTAGCAGAAAGAGGGAATGAAAGAAGGGATAAAACTGGATCTCAGTTCAACTCAGGCATCTGAACCATAGATTTGAATTGAAGCCAAGTCCTTGAAGAGGTCGGACAGTATGGTACGGAACTGATCTTCTTTGGTCGAGGCAACCGCAGAATATCTTTGGCCTGCACTGAGTAACTTAAGCTCAAGCTACAAGAGCCCTGGAGTGAACTTGAAGTTCTGGGAGAGAGGTGGTGGATCGTTGAGAGGGGATAGGCGAGGACGGTAGCACACTGGTTAGCACTGTTGCTTCACCGCACCAGGGTCCCAGATTCGATTCCCGGCTTGGGTCACTGTCTATCCGGAGTCTGCACGTTCTCCTCGTGTCTGCGTGTGTTTCCTCCGGGTGCTCCGGTTTCCTCCCAGAAGTCCCGAAAGATGTGCAGTTAGGTCAATTGGACATTCTGAATTCTCCCTCTGTGTACCCGAACAGGCGCCAGAGTGTGGCGACTAGGGGATTTTCACAGTAACTTCATTGCAGTGTTAATGTAAGCCTACTTCTGACATGATAAAGATTATTATAATTCCTTTGACGTAGCAACTTATTATGATCTGGAGCACGCTGGCTGCGTGTTAAGGAATATGGGGAGTGCGGTGGAGTATGGCGTTGAGATCGAGGATTGTCCATGATTATGTTTTTTTTCTAAATTTAGAGTACCCAATTCATTTTTTCCAATTAAGGGGCAATTTAGTGTGGT